>NW_004955431.1:11922425-11938839 GCF_000276665.1 Chinchilla lanigera | reverse complement strand
ATTTGTTGTTCAGGAGGGTATTATTTAATTTCCTATTTTTTTTTGGAGTTGTTGTGGTTTCTTTTGCCATTAATTTCCAATTTCATTGCACTATGGTCAGATAGTATGCATGGAATAGTTTCAATTCATTTGCATTTACTAAAGCATATTCTGTGGGGTAGCATATGGTCCCTTTTAGAGAACGTCTTTTGTGCAGCTAAGAAGAATGTGTATTCTTATGTTGTTGAGTGGAACACTCTGTAAATGTCTACTACATCTATTTGTTTACAAGTTTGGTTCAATTCTGTTATCTCTTTGCTCATTTTTTGTCTACTTGATCTATCTCTTTGTGACAATAGGGTGTTATAGTCCGCAGTTACAACTATGTTATTGCTTATTTTTCATGTGTATTAATATTTGTCTTATAGAGTTGGGTACTCCCATTTTTTGCATATGTATTTATGATTGTTATCTATTTCTCTTGAGTTTTTCCCCTAAAAAGTATATGGAGACCTACTTCATGTCTTTTGATCATTCTTCATTTGAAGTTCACATTGTCTGCTAAGAAAATAGTTCTCCCTGCTTTTTTCCAGGTTCTTGTCACATGGAATATTTTTTTCTCATCCTTTCACTTTCAGTGTATGAATTTCCCTTTGAGTTAAATGCATTTCTTGTATACAGCATATTGTTGGAATTTGTTTATTGATCCACTCTGTCAGTCTGTTTCTTTTGATTGTGAATTGAGGGCATTTACATTGATGGTTATAACTGATATGTGTTTGGCTTATCTTTGCCATGTTATTTTCCTGCTGTTGCTTCCCTACTTTTCCCCTCTGTTTAATTCCTTGCCCTGCCTGCTGGTTTCTTTTTGTTGTTGTTCTTGGCATTGTGGTCATTTTTATCTCTTTATAGAATATCTTTCAGTACCCTTTGTAGTGTTGGTTTGGTGGTCATGAATTTCTTCAGTTGTTCTTTGTCATGGAAGTATCTTATTTCCTCATTGATTTGAAAGATTGTTTCACAGGGTACATCAATTGTGGTTGGAAGTTGTTTTCTTTCAGGATTTGAAATACTTGAGTCCAAGCTCTTCTTGACTTGAGGTTTTGTGTTGAGAAGTCTAGGCCCAGTGATGGGCTTTCCTTTATAGGTGACCTGTTTCTTTTCTGTAACAGCGTTTAGTATTATGTTCTTGTGCTGAATTTTTGGGATCTTGATTTTTATATGTCTGCAAATAGATCTCTTTTGGTTTTGACTAATTAGTGTTATATATGCCTAACTTAGCTATGTCAGATTCTTTTCCCATGCTTCGGATATTTTCTGCTATTAGGTATGCAAATAGGTTTTTATGTCATTTGTGTTGACTCCTGCTTTGTCATTGACACCAATTATTCTTATAGTAGTTTTCTTTACATTATCTTGCAGCTGTTGAATTGTTATTTCCTGATCTTTTATTATTTTCAAGAGATTTTTTTTCTTTCATGGTAACTAGCTGAGGTCCTGTCTTCAAGGTCTCAGTGTCTGTCTGCAGTTTCACTCAAGCAGTTTTGCCATCTTTAAATGTAATTTTTAATTTCCTGGATATCTGTTTGAATTTATTTCACACATATTATCTCTTTCTTATATTGATCATTTAACAGTTTGTATCTTCTTCCTATCATCATCTTTTTTTTTATCTATTTCTATTCTAGATTTGCTGAACAATTATTTTGTAAATGTTGACATTTCTTTTTTGCCTAAGAGATTATTTCTGGTCTGATTTCCTTATAGCCTCATGGATTTGTTTCTTTACTTTGGTTGCTATCATTTTGGAAATGTCAGGTATGTCTGCCATTTTCCTACAGCTTGTCTGCTGTCCTTGTTCTGGGTGGGATGGAGGTCTGAGATTGTATTGTGCTTCTGTGTCTTGTCATTATGTATTTCAACAGTTTTTATTTTGTTTTCTGTGTGGACCTTGTATGTTTTTGTAGTAGGTCGCTATATCGCTAGGTAAGATTTATTCTTCAGGGATTTCTTCTATGTGTAGGAGGTTCTTGGTTTGTGACTGTCCCAAGTCCTATCTCTCCAATTAACTAAGAGTTAGATGTTAGTATCTGTTTGGCTCAGTCCCCAGTCCTCTGGTGCTGAGGTGTGGTGAGGTTGTTGCCCCAGAACTTCCCAGTGTTGTTACAGAAGTGAGAACAACTCATTAAAACAGAAATGACATCCTAGCTAACGTAGTATAATTAGAAATGACAATAGTATCTAGCGCAGTTCAGACACTGACCAACTGTGGTAACTATTTATTTTGTACCTTTAGCTATAGGAGCAAAATCTACAATCATATTACAGAATTGATTGTAAATTAGAAGTTTGAATGCAATGTGTTGTCCTTGGTAGAGTGGTTTCATCCTGTGCTGGGGAAATTTAAGAAATATAGTAGATAAAACAAAAATAACTGAAAAGAAAGTAGGGTGAAAGTAAGGCTGTAGGGCAAAAGACGATCATGCAGGCTTTGGGAAAGTAGAGAAAAGGGCTGAAGAGAAAGAATAAAGGAGTAAGTAAGCAATTATCTGAACCTGGTCTCTGGGCTTGGGAGATGGGATTAATTTTCTGTGGCTGGATTTCTCCCCACCCATTTAGAAAAAAGAAAAAGTTAAGGAAAAAAAAAGAGAAAGAAGATAAAAAAAGAAAGAGAAAGGGAAACTCCACCCACCTGCTTTTATTCTGTGTGTCCTTGTTCCCAAGCACACTGTTGCATCATCTAACTTACCACCTGTTGGCTCATATTGCTACTATTGGTTCTGACAGTTTCACACCACTAGTCCCACCCATCCATCCTGTGCATCCTGAGTGGGGGCCTTATTGTGTGGTCTCTGTGTCTTCCCATGCTGCTTTTCACCTGGATGCAGGTAGTCATAGTGGGGGAAGCTGGAGCCTCTCTTTAGTGTTATCTTCACAGGAGCAAACACAGGTCTTTCTTAAAGAGTCAAATTAACTGTAACTTTCAGTGAACGTTAACCACTGAACTAAACTACCTACATGAAAAAAATAAAGATCAGAAAAATTAAGTGTTGCTCTCAGGTCTCAAAGTCTGCAAATGGTGGGTCAGAATTCAAGCTGATCCTGGCCCCTATCTACAGAGATCAGAAATGTGAGGAGCCCCTTGCACAAATCACTTGTTTCAGCACCTCTGTGAGTGGGTGCCATTAGTAACAGATTTCAAGACCATGTGTATTCTCCTGGGTCACACTTCCTCTCAGTTTACCAGTCTGGTTCTTTCTGGTACTGAAGCATGAGCATCTTTATGTCAGGATGAAAAGTCAACTTAGACACTCAAAGAATGATTAATTTATTTATGGCAGGAAAGAGGCTGGTGTAAGGTATTGCTTTCTGTGACTAAGGAATAAATGGCCTACATGACAGGCAGTTTTCATGCTCTCTTCTCTTTGCCTTTTTCAGACACAAAGATGTGACAGCTCCTGACATTCAGAGAGCTAGTCTCTGGTGGGCTAAGGCTTTTTGTATGATTAGCTAAAAGTCTTCCCATTTGAAAGTAATAGTGTTCATAAATCCAAGTGAAGCCAGAGCAAATCATACATTTAAGAATCTGATAAAACAGTGAGAATAAATCCATCTAGGGAGAAAGGCAACTAGTGAGAAACAGCTGCTTGGATTTGGGCTCATGATAAAATTTTGTAGGAGAACCAGATGCTTAAGTTAAACAGATTTCAGAGTGAGAGAATAATGAAGAATCAGGAAAAGTGTGGAAGAATAGGCTTTAAAAATAAATATATCTCAAAGGAGTTTTCTAACACAATTAAAATCCTTCTTTCATTTTCCATCATAGGCTTTAAATTATCCAAGTAAATATATATAACACAGAACATTATGTTAGGAATATATATAGAAGGAAGCTTTCTCACAACATGACCCTGGGAAGCAGAAAGTAAGCGAGGATCCTGAATCCCAATATCCCCTTGAAGGGACCCACCATTCTTCTACTAGGCCCCATCATTTAAAGATGCCCTTACCTTTGAACAGTATTATGGGTTGAGAACTGAGCTTTCAATACATAGATCTTTGAGGGACATTCAGGATCTAACCATAGCACCCACAACTGCTGCTGTGAGGATCAACTTAAAGAACGCACTCTGGAAACTAAAGTACATCTACAAAGATGCACAGATCCCTAGGTAAATAAAAAGCATTAGTGTCACTATCACAGAACGAATCTCTTGCTATTCTCCCCAAAGAGAGAGCTCTAGTGTCAGGATCTTTGTGTAGAATTTCTTTTGTGTTCTGTAATATTACTCAATACTATTTATAACATTTTGCTGTTTGCAAAGCCCTTTCAGAGACCTCTCAATCACTGTACACGTTGATTCTGAATGGTACGTGTTGTAATTCTTTCTTCACAGATGAGGGAACTAGGACTCAAGGAGGTGATTTATTTCATAGCCCTGGAGGGAGGAGAGATGTGAGAGGAGACAAGTCTATGTTATAAATAAATCTTTCCATTCCAAGGTCTATGATCTCTTCAGTTTACCAGTCTGCCTTCTGTGAGGCTCCCTGAGCCACTGCATGAAAAATCTGAAAGCTACAAGGGGCTGACCTGTTCCAAAACAATCTACCTATGCACATTCATAACATAATGTTCTGTGTTATATATATTGACTTGCATATTCAGGACACTGCCTGACTTGGGGAACTCCCTTTATTCCCCCGTTCCTGTTGCCTCTGTTCCCCTATAGCTTCATGTAGATTTGTAGTGCTCACTCCTTACGGGCCCTATGCATGGCCATATGCGACAATGCACTGTGTAAAGGCTCTGACTTCGAGTGACAGCTAAATGGAATGCATTTTTAAAGTCTCACTTTGCTAAATTATTGCAATAATTTCATCACTATCTGTGCTGTGTGTGGTTGCTCTTGGAGGGCAGAAGATCAGCAGCTAATCAGCTGTCCTTTGCTCTTGGGAAAGATTTGAGAAACATGCCAAAGCAGGGTAGGAAGAAGCCACACACCAAAAGCTCAGGCTCTTCTTTGGTATCTGACTTGGTATTCACATCCAGGCAGGCTCAGCTCTGCCAAGGAGAAAGGTCACAATGCTCTGCAGTCTCTCAAATCATTCCACAGTAATACTCTTTATAGATCCTATTATTGTCAGCAGAAAACAATTTTGAGGCCTGTATGTGATTAGGGCAGATGGCCAGCTGGAGGCATTTGAAGAAAATATCTTTTTACATTTCCTTTTATTGAATTTGGAGAATTCCTGGTTTAATGCAGAGTTTTGTAATGCATTTCAATCCAGCAAAACTTGGAAGAAAATGTCTTTTAAAGCTACAGATGGCTCGTGATAATGCTTTGATTAAATAGTTGTTTGAGAGCAACATTTCTGGCCCTCATCAACAGCCCTTCTGTAATGATGGTAATTTTCACCTTTGATTTCATTATTTTATGAAGGAAGACATAAGGATAAAATAGAATGCAATTTTATGGGTTTGTTATTCATTCAATATATAGAAAGAAAAATACTTAGCGAAACAAAATAAAATAACACACTGCCAAGCTTTCTAGGCAGGCAATAATTTTTTTTTAAATCTAAGGTCACCGGTATAGAATTAATAAATTGTTTTTATGATTAAACAACCACTGATTTCTTTTTTTATATCTGAAACGTGTGCATGTGCTGCGTACATGGTGATGAATCAGGATCTTCCCCCGGTAGTGTGTTACTTCTCTCCTTGCGAGGAGATAGTTCATGGTTTATAGTTATGTCTCTGCAGTCATGTCTATGATTATAAGTCTCCCTTTTTGCTGCCATCTCAGTTGCACACTCCTCAAAGATGGGCATCATGTGTGAAGTTTCCTCAGTACTCCTCATGCTTTGAATGGAGCGGGTATGTATTTCACACGTGGGAGGCTGAATTGAAGCAGAGAACTTCTAAGTGCCCATGTGCTCTCATTTATAAAATATGTGGCTCATATTCAAACCTAGCTCTTTTCTTTTTAAAGCTATGGGGCCAATGTCATATAAGGTATTTGGAGATTGGAAAACAGAAAAAAATACGGAAAAGAGGGCCTTTTATTCCCATAGGTACCCAGAAGCAATTGGTCTACATGATTTTTTTCCCCTTTGCAACTGAGACGGACAGCTAATTATAGAAATTGGGTTCTTCTTCCTGGCACTTACTTAGAATTCATTTCCAAGTTTGTTATAGACAAATATTGAATTGTAACTAGTGGAACATGAGCAGAAATTATGTTTTCCATATCTAGGGCTGGCATAAATATCTCCCCATGTTCTTCCATACTCATTTTCCATTTCTGTTGGCTTTGGAAGACAGGTGTCCAGATGCAGAGTCATTACCAGCTTGATACCCTGAAGGAAGCAGACAATCTTCACTGACCTGAATTACACTGTTGCACTATGACTTCCCATGTAGATACACATTTTCTATCCTTTTGCATCATTACATGTGTAGGCATATTTGTTACTGCAGCCTGACGTGTCTAATACTCAAGCAACTGTTGGATCAGAATGTTACCTGACGCTGAAAACTGAAGAATCATTGGAATAGGACTTTCAGCAAATTGGTAGGCACATTACCCACAGACAGAACAACAGTACTGAAATAAAACAGGTTATATTGTTACTGTAGCATTTCTCAAAATGCTATTCCATAAACCTCCAGATTAAAAACTGATTGGGCATCAAATCTGCCCAAGCTTCAGGGCAAAGTTAATGGTGGTGGCTAGAAAATCAACACACTAGATTTTAGCAAGAAAAGTAATAGGGTTTCCGAATGAGCATATGCATTTTCTGGCTTTTTTTGAGAGAGAGAGAGAGAGAGAGACGTGGGAGGCCCAGAGTTCCAGGGTGTCCCTTTGCGAGCGTGCGTCAGGAGACGGATGTGGGTGTTCAGAGCTTTAGATGTGCTTCATCATCTTTCCTTGACACTTTGTTTTAAGCCTTCTTTTATTGTTTTCCCCAAAACAAATACACCTAAGGGCAGCAAGGTTTGCATATTGCAGACTGAGTATCTTATTTAAAATATTTGGGACCAGCAGTGCTTTGGGTTTTAGATATGTTTTAGATTTGGAGTATCTGTGTATATATGTATAATGAAATGTCTTGAAGTTGGGACTCAAATCCAAACATAACATTTACGTGCCATAGACACCTTATATGCATAGACTGAGGTTATTTTATGCAATGTTTTTAGTGCAACTGTGTTTTGATTGTGACCCATCACAAAAAAGCAGTTGTGGATGCTTCCATGTGTCATCATGTTGGGGCTCAAAACAGTTTCAGATTTTGGAACATTTCAGATTTGGACTTTTGAATTAAGAATATTCAGCCTATACTTCCTAAGTCTAGTACAATCAGAATGTAGGTTTTGAGCAAGTGTAATTGTTTTCATTTTGTTTTGAAGGACTTTGAATTTCCATCAGCTAAGAGTTATTAGCGTATTTGCAAACGTTTTCCAGAAATGTCTCAAGGATTTTGCTTTCTAACTTTGCACGTTTAACGTCTACAAAATTATAGTTTTCATCTGATGTAAAAATAATGATTCATTGTTGAGTCTAGATTTATTTGACTAGTTATGAGATCTAGAGAGAATTTCAAACTCTCACTTTTATCTCTCTACATAAAATTTTGATTAACAAGTCCTTTTCAATGATCTCATTGTCTTTCAGTATCACCTTGGCTTTCTTACATTTTAAATTGTGCTTTATTTCTTTCTTTATTTTTGTCTAGTACTGGGGATGGAACTCAGAAGTGTTTTACCTCTGAGCTGTATTACTCACTACTTTTACTTTTTGTTTTTCTTTGATGAGTGGGTGTCATTTTTTTATTGTACTGGAGACTAAACTCAGGGCTTTGTGCATGCTAGGCAAGTGCTCTTCCACTGAGCTATAACCAGCCCCAAATCTTTTACTTATAGTAATGAAATGAATGGTAGATATGGCAGGACTCTGCTCATGTATCCGCCAGGAGTAAGTGGCTGGACTGGACTTCAAGCAGCTGTCTGTAGGTTGCTGATCAGCTTTTCTGCATGTGTGTGTACTCCTTGCTCATGGCACACACACATTGGTGGCTTTATTTATGTATGTTTATTTATGTATGTATGATGTTTCCCTGACCTATGCAGAAATTTTAGGTTGCAACTCTGGGTTTACCTGTTAAACTGTGAGTCTGTGTTTGGGTTTCTAAATGCATAAGATTGAGAAATCAATTAGTAAAAATCTATACATCTGTACCTGTATATCAATACAACCCATTATTCATATATTTGAAGTAGTTCAGCAGCAGAAATAAAATAGCTTAACAACATTCTAATATAAGCAAGTGCATAAAGAATCCAAAATACAATGTTAGCGGTGTATTAAAAGACAGGAAAGGGCTTAGTCCAGGAATGCCTGGCATGGTGTAAATGGGCTGTCAGACCTTGGGTGTATAGAGCTGAAAGCAAGATGTTGACCAGGCTTATTTCTTATCCTGGGCTTTGGGTTCTCTTCTATATTCTTTCAGATTATTGGCAGAATTCATTTTCTCATGCGTGTAGGATTGAAGACTGTATTTTTGCTACCTTTCATCTCAGAATGGCTCCAAACTCCTACAGGTTGCCTCCAGTTTCTTGCCATGTGGCCTTTTTGGTCCCAACAGGGCAATTTATTTCTTCAAGACCAACAAGAGAGTGTCTGATGCTGCTGTTTGTCTGAGCTAATTAGATAACAGTCCCCCAGAATGATCTTCCTCAGTCAACAGACTAATGACTTTAATCATACCTGTTAAATCCTTTTTGCAGTACATCATAGTACAATTCAGAAAATTCCTACGCACCCTTAAGGTGAAGTGATTACATAGAGAATGCACACCGTATGGTACAAATCTTGGGACCATCTTAGAATTCAGTTTAACAAAGTATATATTGCAAACCCAGTGAGATTGCTCATAATGGGACTCAGATAGCTTCAGTACAGGACCTACATATTAGAAAAGCAAACCATAAGGTTAGAGGGTTAGAATTTCAGTGCAAAACCTGAATTTCAGGGAGAGGCAAATAACCAGATTGAGCTTAGTCACCAACAAAGACTTAATCAACCCTATCTACATAAGAAAATCTCCCCACTAAACTTCCAGGCTAGTGGACACATTGATAGGCTAAGAGAGTCATATGCCTAGAGAGCTCATAGAAGCTCCATCCTTTGCATTATGCATCTTTTATCTTATTTGGGTTTTTCAATACAATCATAATAATAATTATAGTGATTTCTTCAGTTCTGAAGTCATTCTGCCGAATTATCAAACTTGATCAGGAAATCATGGGAGCTCGAATCTATAGTCATTTGATAAAATGTCTAGATATTCCACAAGCCCCATTTTCAACATTTATAGAGCTGTGGAGTCTGTGCTAACCCTAGGTAGATAGTGTGAGAACAGAATTGAATTATAAACTATTTGGTTATTGTCATAGTACTGGAAGACGAGTTGTTGTTGCAAAGACAGAAATAGTTCAAAAGTAGTCAGTAGAAAGTCTTCTAGAGGAAAAAATGTTGAATTGGCACCTGTGAAAAATTACACAAAATTATTTTTGGTAAAATTATTTATTGAAAACAAATGGCAGTGAAAATAGATATATAATCAAAAAAGCTACACCAGAATGTCACAGTGAAAATGCCATTTTTTCATATTTTTTGTCATTATACAAACTTTATTAAGGGGTAAGCGCAGAGCACAGCACTATTTTGATTTTTGAGAGATGTGGTTCATTTAAGTTACTTTTCTGATTGCGGAAACAAAATACCCAATGTCACAGCAGGAAAGTTTTATTTAGCTCACAGTTTCTAGAGGTTTCAGTCAATAATTGCATGGCTCCAGAGCAGGGTGGCATGGCAGACAAGTATCACAGGGGAGAAACAGACCATGGTGGACAGAAGGCGGCAAAACAAGGGACTACCACAGCTCTTTCTATGCCTTATATCTTTTCCAGGATACTTAGGGCAGGTAGCACTGACACCTTTCATCCTAGTTACTTTTATCCTGGCATTGCACCATGAATCAATTCCAGTGTCACACACTTAGATCCAGCCACCTGTGAAAAAGTCTCACCCATGACCACATGAGGCTTTGAGGGGCCATCTAAACAAGCCATAACATGACCCCAGAAACTTATTTGGTGAAAGAAGTACCTTCCTACATCAGGACTTGCTAGTACATGAGAAGTCAAGAGAAAAAGATATAAAGTAGAGAAATTATTAGAGCTAAGAAAATTTATAATTGCAAACATGATTTTTTCTGTGTATGTCTAAAATTTAAAAACATTAATATATGTATATATATTTAGATTCTATATACAGTAATAAAAATAGTTATCCACAAAACTCTAAGGTCATTAGAACACTGGGAAACATTAGGAGAATATATTAGGCAGCTTATCCATTGCTGGGTCCACGTACTCGACACCCACAGTTTAACACAGGAAAAGGTTTATTTAGCTCAAATTTTAAGCGATTCAGTCCATGGTCAACTGGCCCAAAGGCAAAAATGTCACGGTAGACAGACATCGCAGGGCAAAGCTGTTCACTTCATGTTGGACAGGAGGCAGAATAGGCGAACAATGCCAGAGAAGAAGGAACAAGAGATCATTTATAGACATCAAGGTCATGTCTCCATGACCCACCCAACTGCACGCTGAAGAGTGCATTACTAATTTCCTGGGTAGATTCCAAGCAAATCAACTTGACAATTTACCTTAGCAGTCACAGAGCTTCAGAATCATGAAATCATTCTCATATGAACAAGAAGAAAAGAAAACGAAACTGCACCATGGAATAGTCATAATTCTTGATCTGGCTTTGGATCCAGTGCATGTAGTCCTGAAAGGTAAGAGCTGATGGTTTTTAAAGAGCACCTTGGAAGTCTGTCACTTTGTAGGTTTTGACTACAAAGATACGTCGTAGGTGTATATGCCACACTTGAACTGCTTTCCCTTTTCCACAAGAGATGAGTGTCATATGCTATGAGTTTGTCTCTTTATTAGGCTAAAGTATTTGTGCTTGATATTTGAGACAGGGTCTCTCTCTCTCTCTCCTTCTGAGACAAGGTCTTGCTGTGTAGTGCAGGCTGGCCTTGAGTTCACTATATAGCCAGGCTGACCTTGAACTTGCAGTGATCCTATTGCCTTACCCTCCTGAATGCAGAGATTACAGGCATGCACCACCAGGCCAGGCTGTCTTTGATATTTTTTGGATGATGAAAGCTGGGTGAAATCAGAAATGAGCTCTATTAATTATGCCAACTGGCAGGTGAACCAAAAAGTTCATACATGACACATTTCCATTCCTAGGGTTTCTTAAGACAGCTATAAACTGCTAAAAATCGATTTGCAATGAAAACACTGACACCGCTTTCAGAATAGCAGTACAAATAACATCACAAAAAATTAAAACTGTATAACATGTTTTCTTCTCATAAGATTTAAGAGATTCAATTAAAAATAAAATCACCAAAACTTTGCTTTCTTAACTTGGAGTGCTGAGGAAATTCCCAGAAGGGCTTAAAATACAGAAAACAAACAACTTCTGTGGCACTGTCACAAGTGATTAAAGGCAACAATCATCTGTAAATTTCTCCCATGGTGATCTACTCACATGGTCAGAAATAGCTGAGTGGGAAACAAGCTTGCTCAAGCCCTCTGCCATCATTGTAGCTTTTGCCTTCGGTTACCCGCCTTGCCCTGTACACCTACACATACACAACTGCTCAATACTCCCTTGGTGTATACCCCAAACTTTCCCTCCCAAAATGTCCCAGGATCTTTATAAGTTTTTGGGGAATTATTTTCCAAGAGAATGTCTGCTCTCTTGGAATTATCTTCCAAGAAAATGGCTCTGCAAAAGGTGGAAAGAAAAATATCTATACCACAACCTGACAAAGTTGACTTCTTAAGCTCTGAAAGCTTCTTTCTTATTTTACCAAATTTTTTCTCTATTATTCACCAACAGTACAATGTTTATCAAGCAGTCTACTATCCTTATTCCAGGGACTCTGCACAATCAGGACCACCCTTCCCATTCTATAGAATATCCAACTGCTACAGAAAGCAGCACTTAGTTCAATGTGTACTGTAAAATCTACACAATAGTTCTTATCTTAGGATCTTCTTTCTTATCGAAAGTGAGAGAGGAAAAGAAACATGTTGAAGATGGGAAAAGGCAGACTCAGTCTTTATGTCTAATCTACAAATGTTCAGAGACTGAAGCTCAAGAGCAGTTCTCTCATGACTTCATTTTCTAGTCAAGCCTGCTTTTGAAGAAAAGACAGCTTTTGACTCCAGAGTGGAGAGAAGGTGGTGTGGCCTCAGGTAGGTAGGACAGAGAAAGGTAGCAGTATTAAATAAACATTTAGAAGCTGGAATGGTCAGAGATTTTTAATGACCACACGAGGAGGGGGTCTGGAAAACAGGTGAAAGAGTCAAAGGTAATGTCTCAGTTCCTCGTTTGGGTGAAGGCTGGTTGCCTCGGCAGTGTGATTCACTGTGATGGTCATGTACTGAGCTCAGAGGAAGAAGCAGGCTGCATTTGGAGGGCAAGAGACTGCTGTTTAGAAGGTATAGATTTGGGATGTGTGAGGGCAAATTAATCGAGCTGTCCAATGGCAGTATAAGATGATCAGATGCTGTTTGTTCTTCACTTTCTCCTCCTTAGGATTTCCCTCGAAAACATAAAGGTTCCCATAAGACATTTGACCTTGGATGTAATAATGCAAGATCATGAGCCTTCCGGCCATTGAGATGGTAAACATGTACCCCAAGAATGAACTTAGAAATGTGTGTCTTATGTATGTCATGAGATATATACAGACAGTTACACACAACAGATGTGTCCTCTTGTTTCTCATGAAGATAAGTTTAGGTGTTCTGTCTTGCACTTTTGTAAATGAATTTGAAATTATATCCAGAAATTGTAGATGCTTTCCTCCTACCTTTACTCACACACATACCTGATAATATTCAATTTGAAATCATTTCTTTTCTTCTGTAGTGATACAGAGGGGTCCTGCATGGGCGGAATTGCTTTATTTCCCCAACAGGTATCTGTGGAATGTGTAAATTGAGATGTGCAGAAAGCATCTAATACACGGACTTGATATTATTGGTTTATAAAATGTTAGGAATTATCCCTAGAGTGGAAAGAAGAGCGTAGTTATATCCATGAGGACATACACAGGCCACAATAAGATAGCTGTTCACTGACAAGACCGAAGGGGTCATAGAAGGGGAGAGAATCAGAAAGTTATTGAGTCTCTTGCTCATTTTGGTTTCCTGTGTCTAAATACAAAATTGCATTTTTGAATGAATGAATGAATGAATGCTTGTCACTATTCCCTCCTGGAAGATGGGAAAAGAAATCCTGACCTGAACTTGGAGATTATTGTGCTGAAACTTGGTTTAGCTATGGCTGCGTATATCAAAGCTGCCACATAGCTGCATAAGCACAAGACCTGCTTCCTCTCATGTTGCCCTTATGTTTCTCTAACATAAAGAAGATGATCCAGTGGAGTGGAATTCCATTTTCTTGTAGTCAACTCTCCACCCACACAGACTGGGCAGAGTTGGTTTGGAAGTGACTTGATTCTCTCCCAAATTATTGTCTGTTTATATTCTTTCAACCCGCCAAATATTTTCTAACTTTCTCCTTGAAAGTTATATTTTCAATTTCTCATTGAAAATCTCCTAAATGTTTTACATTTCAAGTTGTTTATCTTAATGAACTACTTCAAAAAATATATGTAGAACGTATATATAGATATACTTTGTTTAATGATCTACTAAATTCATTTAACAATCTGCAATTTGCTGACTGTACTGTAGTTTTATGTTCTGTTATACATCCCAGTATTGCATGTAATGCAAATAAAGCAAAGTCAAAAAGTTGGAGTTTCCTTTGACCATGTTTATTCAGACTGTTGTTATGTACCTACTACATACAATTCCTTACGTAGTGATCAATTCAAGGAACTAGTCATAGGAGCAGAACTCAGTTTTTAAATGAGGAATACCTGTATTTGTGTACTGAGAAATAAAACAAATGTCCATATACTTGCTACTCACTTAAAATGAAATATTCGCAAACCACAGAAGCTTCTGAAACTTGTGCTGCCTGTTTCACTATATTTTCATTTCTTTCCTTTGTCAAAGGGTATCAATATTATGATCTGTGCATTTATAATTCCTTTTTTATATTATAACTTCCCTAAGTATGCAGCAAGGCAAACAAAGGATTGAATCTTATGAGTGAAATCTATGAGACCGTGTTATACCGTGTTATCTATGATACCATATTATTTGTAATTTCAGTGCTTATTGAACTTTACCTTTTTGAGATTCATGATTTTTATAGTCAGCTGAAATTATTTCATTTCCATCTCCATGTGCTAGTTTAGTGTCTCACAAGTTTATCTCTTCCTCTGCTCATTTAAATTTGAGTTGTGTCATTTTTTCTACTGTGAACAAGGCTATATAGATATTCTTTTTTTTTTATGGTGCTAGGAATTGAACTTAGGAAAGTGTGCTTGCTAGGCATGCGCTGTTCCCCTGAGCTATATCCCCAACCTTGTATGGACATTCCTGAATGTGATTTGTATTGACTAATGGTTTACATTTCAAGGGGATTTAAAAAGTGTAGAATGAAAGATATCACCCTAACCTACAATTTCTCTTTCTACAATAAGAGTGCTATTGATCTTGCATTTAAATTTTGATATATAGTTTATGCAAATCAAGGGAAATATACACATGTGCATGTACATGTGCATGTACATGCATGTACATATCTATGTAGCTTTACCCTTTTTTAGATAAATTCTAGGATGCAGATACATGATTCTGCATCTTGCATTTTCTATTCAATGATAAATTTAGAGATTGTTTCATATCAGTGCATAATATACTCTTAAGGATTTTTAAAAAATAATCTTTCAATAAACTCAAACTTAAGAGAGAAATTACAAGAATACAATAAAAAACTTCTTTATCATCTTTACCAAACACTGATTCTAATATTTTCTTGTATTCATTTGTCTTTCTCACACATATTTTTACTATTTTTTTGTGCCACTTGAGAGTACGTTGCATATCTCATATCCCTTTAACTTTTTTCCTTTAGTGTGTGTTTCCTAATAACAAATATGTTTGCTTAAATACCTAGTGTACAATTCAGAAAATGTAACACTTGATGTACCTTATCTAATATTGATTCAGTACTTCAATTTAACCATTGCCTTAAGATGTATTTTATGGCATTTCTTGATACAGAATCTAATCCAGAATTTAAAAGTGCACTTAGTTGCTTATGTTTTTTTATGATCTTTGTTCTGGATTAATTTCTCATTCTTTATTTTAAATTATGTGATATGTTTGAAAAATAGAGGCCAGATATGTTTTATACAGTGTTCCTGAATCTGGATTTGAATGATAACTCATGGTTTTTGTTGGAGGAATGTTGTATCCATTTTGCAATTTATATCTGGAGATAGGATGTGTTTGCTACTTGTGGCTGAAGACAATTTTAGTCACTCAAGGTACTGTCTGACTGCTCTTCAGTCCAGTCACTAATTTTCCTTTGATAAAGAAGGAGTAGTTCGTGAGGAAACACTGGAAATTGTTTGTCACCTCGCTCGAGCATCCATTGATGACTCTAGACTTAAACAGTTTCAACAATGATGGTTGCAGAATAGCACGTTTCTACTTTTATCAACCTACAATATTTATTAATAAGATTTACTACAAAAAGAGTGTTTCCATTTCTCTGTCTCTCTCTTTTTTTTTTTCTACTCATCATCAATATCATCATATGGGTTCTTATTTTATTCAGCCATCTGTAATTTGCTAATATCATTATCTACTTCGTTGCTTAACGTTTCCCAGATTTGACAAGTGGAAATACTTCTGATCTTTCTTTTGTAACTTTTTCATTAAGGAATTTATTTGCAAACAATAAAATTATCCTGCATTTGGGAAGGATATTCATCACCACAGTCAAGACTAGAATGGTTTCCTTAATGCTCGGTGTTTTTTGCAACCATTCCACGCAATTCTTTCCCCTTCTGTTGACCCTGACAGTCATTGACCAGCTTGCCATCCGTAGATTTGCCTTTTTTCTAAAATCTCATACCATTGAAATTTCATGATATATAATCTTAGAATTGACCCAATTTAGTAAAGTTTGGTTTAAAAATGTATTACTGGTATTTGTGAAATTTTAAGATTTTCACATATAGATTAATAAGTGAGACTATATTATAAATTTCTCTTCTTGTTCTATCTTTACTGGACTTGGGAATCAAGGTTACTGTAACCTTATAAAATGATTTATGAGCCTGAAAGAGTTAATTTAATCTAGGAGATATGATAGACATTGAGAATTGATAGGAAAGAACTCATAGGTAA
>NW_004955431.1:11895566-11922220 GCF_000276665.1 Chinchilla lanigera | reverse complement strand
CTTGCCAGGCAGGCGCTTTTGCCGCTGAGCTAAATCCCCAGCCCCACAATAAGCATTGTTAATTCCCTACCACTCTGTTTGTAACTCTGTAATGTCTGTACTGATCCTATGCTATTTTGTAAAATGTTGTTGGTCTGTTAGTATTTTCCTCCTTTAATTTCTAAAATAAAAAAATAAAATGATTTATGAATATTCTCTTTCATAGTTTTCTAAAATAATTTGCCTAATATTGGGATAATTCATTCTTTGAGATGAGGATAGGGTACCAAGCCTTGTGGGAATATTTTGAACAACTGACTCAATTTATTTAACTATTATAAGACCCTTCAGACTTTTTATTTATTTTTGAATCTGGTTTGCCAAGTTATTTAGACTAGGCCTCTGATCTTTTAATCTAGGTTTAAAATTTAACCAAAATTTTTCTACTAGTTTTTCTGAATTTTATAATTTTTTCTAAATCTGTAAGTATGTCTTTTTAAAAAGAATTATTTTTACTTCACTTTTTCATTAACATGAATTAATTGTGCATATTTACAGTACACAATGTAATATTTCAATATATGCATATAATAAGTTATGACTAAATCAGGGTGATAACCATTTCTCTCTTCTTATCATTATTTTTTAATGTTTGGAGGTTTCCAGAGCCTCTATTTAGATTTTTTCAAGATATGTGATAGATCATTGTCATCTGCTGTATATTTCAGCCACCGTGCTGTGCTGAGAACCCTGGGTCTCACTCCTGCTGTGCTTTGGTCACCATTATCCAGCTACTTTTTATTCATGCTCCTCTCCCACCCCAGGACCTTTCCTGTTCTTACCACTGTAGAACATTCAGATCTCTTTTAGGTTCCACATACCAGAGAGACTATGTGGTGTCTGTCTTCCTGTATCTCTGTATGTAAAGAAAGAAAGAAAAAAGCACCTTCTTTATTTAAACAACTTTAATTCACTTACAACTTGGGACTGTCAAAATATTTCTTATTGTTCTGGTAACGTAGTGTGGTTAAAATCCATTTCAAACAATAACTGGGAGAGATCACAATATTGTTTAAATTTTGAATTCAAAATAAACTATTTTGTGTGCTTAGAATTTGTATTTACTAGGGTAAAGTAGTTCAGAATATTCATGAGTGTTGTATTTTAGGAGCTGAAAGGTATTTTAGTTTTTCAACATTAATGATTAAAGGAATAATGTTATTGTTGTTCTCTCATTGAATATATTTTATCATTTATTTTACTACATGTTGAAAAAAGCAAATGACATCATATATAGTACAGTGTAGTAGGCTTTATTTCAAGCACAGAAAATAGAAGTAAGAATAATTAATTCCCACCGTTGAAGAACATCTTGAACATGGAATAAATGTAAATTTTAAATAAATGAAATTAGTGCTATGTATCTATCTGCCCATCCATCCATCTACTTATCTTTTTATATAGTTATAATTGATATGTATCTATCTAATTATTTATTCTATTTGGTAATATTAAATTTTATCTGCACAGATTAGGAAATCAGAGGAATTTTTCATAGTGATCTATTTGATCCATGTCTTTAATAATAACAGTTTATCAATGCACACTTTTTGTCAAAGTTCAGAGAATGAACTTAATGTATGGAGACTGATTGGCATTCCTATCTACTACCATGCATTTACAGTTATATTTTTTAAAATTTATTTTAAAAATAAAAGAAGGAAAACATATTAACAAACAGACATCCATTTACAAAATAGCATAAGAACAATACAAACAATACAGAGTTACAGACAAAGTGGTAGGAAATTAACAATGGTTGTTGTATTTTGTAAACCAGACTTCCATATATATATACAACATATTGTCTCACTAGTGTAAGAATCTGAAAGAGTGAATAAAAGTTACAAGGTATGACAGACATTGTGAAATGAAAAGAAAATGCTCAAAAGAAAAGAGCAACTTGGGTGTGGGAAAAGAGAAAAGAAAGAAGAGGAAATTACGTATGTATGTATACACAGGATAGCTAATATAGTTGTACTACTGGCTTCTATCACTTTCCTGAAAGGAACAGTTAATGATTACTTATTTGATCAATCTGGCATGTCTCTATTTTTGTCATCTGTTTTGTTTTCCTGAGAAAACAAAAACACTTTGAAGATACCAATACAGTTATATTTTGAAAACATTCATTTATCTGCTTCTGTTTTTTCTTTAGGGAGAGCCATGTCATCCAGAAGGCAAAAAGAAACATTTCAAAATGATTAACAGTTTCAAATTTCTTAATAGAAAATTGTAATGTTTGCTTTAAGGATTTTGCTTGGAGAGAAGATATTCATTTTAGTAATATGGTATCTGAAAATTATCAACTCAAGAATTATGGAAGAGCAATAATATGAAATGTCTTTCCTAGTATACAAGAGCTCTTTCTTAGGGTTTAAAAATACTTAAGTTTTTTCTTCTAAGTTCTTGTATTTGCTCAATTAGTTGATATAAAATTATACCAATCCTTTTTTAAAATTTATAGAGTCCCTTCTTTCCTTCCCTTTTTATTTCTTTCTCTCTCTCTTTCTTTCTTCTCTCTTTCTTTCTTTCCTTCTTTCTCTTTCTTTTCTCCCTCTCTTCCTCCTTCTTCTCTCTTTCCCTCCTTTCCTCCTTTGCAAGGAGAAACCAAATGAATTCCCTTAGTATGAGATTGCTCCTCCTTGAATTGCCCTTGCCTTCTCATTAATCTTGGCTAAAGGCAAATCACAAACATTTTTTGCCAGGTTGGGAAATGCCTAAGAATAGAGTAAGTTTCTTGTCTTTGACCTTCAGTAATTTTTAATATTCAAGAAAAGCAGTTAGTACACCAATTAACACCCTTCAGAAACTGCCTCTGATGAGCGAAAATAGCACCTTCAGAGCGAGTTGAACATTGCCTGACCTGGATTATGTGAAACAATCTTTTTGTCAGCGAAATTCAAAAGCTACAAAAAAAAAAAAAAAAAAAAAAAAAAAAAAAAGAATCCACAGAACAGGGAGGATAGCTGGAAGCCTATGACATCTCAAATGCCTGAACAAAGGCACAGTGGAGTTATTGTAAAGGCGTCCCAGGCCTTTGATCTTACTGTGGTGAGAACCAAAGTTTCAGTGGGCCAGTGAGTAAGGAGATCCCTGACACAGGTCTCTGTGATGCAGTTCTTTGGAGAAAGAAAAGGAACAGAGCAAAATATTTCCACTATGTTCATGATGCTTGAAAGGAAGGGATATTATCTCAGATGAAATCACAGAACTTGGGTTGATACTGAACTTTTACAATGGAAGCTATAACAATAAATAGCTGTTAAGAGTCCTGCATTACTAAGAGTGATTATTTGAAGACAGAACTGCCTAGACACGGCCAAGTCTACAACAAGTAAATGCACAATTGCTCCTTACCTCCTTCTCTAAAAAAGCCCCAAGACTCACAGACTAAACCAAGAAAAGTGCTCCCCATGGAAACTGGGGCCGGTGGGTCTGGAAGGTGCTGCCTTGTCTTCTCCATGAAGAGAAGGAAGGAGGCAGGAGGAAAGCTGGGCAGGAGAAAAATGCTGGATCACCTTCCAGCTCCTTCAGAGTCAAACCTTGACAGTGCTACTTCATTAGTTTTATTAGAGCATCAGCAATTCCCTAAATATCACATAGAACTTATGCAAATATCAGCAAAGAATATAATCCAAAGGCAAACATGAGTCGTTTGGTGATTCTTCAGTGTTTATAAATATTCACATCCTGGCTTTCCTCTAGGGCAACCAAGAGGAATGCAGACAGCTGATGACAACTCTTGATCCAGATCCATCTTATTTATTAGGAACTCTGTTTCTTTATGCTAAAAAGGAGTGAGAGAGGCGGTTAGTATTAAACTTGCCCATTCTGACAGAGTTCCATCTCGTTATATTCTGACACTAATGGATTAATATATAGATGTCAAAGTGATTCTGCAAATTAAGCTCTCGCCATGTTGTTAATTCCGGTAGCTAAACATGTTGTGCTCCTTTTATTCCAGCTTTCTGTTTTTCTATAGTTAATTTCCTGGTATAGTTAATCTCTTAACAGAACCAGTATAGTTAATCTCTTAATAGAACTAGTATAGTTAATCACTTGACAGAACTAGTGTAATATTCTCACAAATGATCTTATAATTGACTTCATTGTATTTCCCTATTCCATTCTTAACACCGCATTTTCCAAAGTACTATATTTTGGGGAAATTTAATCCTATGAGATATTTTACAAGCAGAGAAACAAATGGTTTCAATGCTGAAATAAGTTTGGGAAAAGTTTCATATTCCCTTTCTTGGAGAAATGAAACATTAATGAGCAATTTAAAGAGTTTCCAAAAATCCTAAACATAGTTTATGCTTAATCTATATTTTCTAAAATTTATTTGACAAAAAAATCACTTTGAATCATAACTATTAACATATCAAAGCCCATAAAATTTTTCTTTGTAAAACTTTCTTCTACATTTGTGTTTACATGATGATCCTGAAGATATAAAATGTCTGTGGTTTATTGAAAGGAACAATTAATGTTTAAAATTTTCTTTTTTCTTGACTAATTTTGCATGCTTGTATCTGGTATCAGAATGACTGATCTGAAGACAATAATATGCAGCATAAGAACCATTGTTGAATTCCTACCATCTTGTATGGTGAATCTTTGTATTGTTTCCAATTTTTTTTTTATTACTTGTTACTGTCTTTAATTGTTTGATCAGTCTTATGTTCTTACATCTGGTAGACTGAGCAACTTCGCTGACAGTATGTAATGTAGCAACCATTGTTAATTCCTATCATGTGTTTTGAGGTCCTGTATTATTTTTGTTGTTTTTGTGTTGTTTTTGTCTTCATTGTTGTTGTTTTGTTAGTATTTTTCTCTTTAAAAATAAATTACCATTAAAGTGAAAACAAAACAAAACAAAGCAAGATATAAAATGACTGTGGCATAATGGTATTTAACTGTTGCAATGGCTATCCATTTCCCATAGCATGAAGTTCAAAACTTCCCAACAGGAATAAGAAAACCCTTCCTTCATTTTCCCTGGGTACCTCTCAAGCACATTCCCAAACTTTCTGTTGCTTATGTGTGCCCCATTTTCAAAGTGTACTCTACTCTGAAAGACCTCCTAGGCTGAACTCTGTCTAGATTCTTCTTGCAAACTTGTCTTGATGGAAAATCCCTATTCAACCTTTTCAGATCCAGCTCAACAATCATCTTTTCTTGTAAGATTTCCTGGGTCATCACTTCCAGCTAGCCACAATCAGCAAGATTTCTGGACTTGTGTTTAACCATCTGTAATACTGTGGTGTAAGTGAAATCCAGGGTACTTCAACCTGCTTGATAGTGAGGCCATTTTTTATATTAGTTTAAAAAGTGGGATTGAATAGGATTTCAGTATAGTTTGTTAAAATAACAAATGAATATATGACTGAAATTGTCTGACATAATTGTAGTAGTAAGTGGAAAGTGTTAGATTAAATTCTCTCAAATTTAATCAAGAAAGTTCAGATTGAATCAGATTCAGAGAAGTACATTGAATTCTCTCAAATTCTGTTTGGGAAGGAAAAAGGAATATTAGCAACTATTTTAATTATTTTTAGGCTATTGAATTTACTTCCTGTGTTAAACTTCCAATCCATATTCTTGTGAACTGATCTCAGCTAGCCAAATGTATGAAAATTCTATGGAAGTTGACGGAAATCTCACATACTCCATAGTTCAGTTATTTAGAGATATAAACAGCTATAACACATTCTGTTAAAATCTGTTATTAACTGAGCACTAGCTGTTTCGGGAGCCCAAAAATCTACCATGTAACTATTTATTGTTGTGGATGAGCAATACAGTGGTCAGAAAAACTCCAGTAAGTACTGATAGCTGTAACCATAGATTGGATTTAGCGCTCCATATTTAGACACAAAGGCAAAAGCCGAAGAAGAATGTTCATTTTGGAGAATACTGGAATGCACTGTTGGAAATAAGATCAGGTTTCCTTTAGTACAAAATTCTCAAGTAAAGCCAAAGCCAAAGCTAAACCATAACTGCTATGACAAAATACAGTGCCTTTGCTCAATACCCTTGTTTATCTTTCTGCATTAAAGTGATAAATGAAATTGTAACTGCCTTTGAGGTTTCATTACTCTCAGAAGCAACACACTTCTCTCTTTTAAGATGATTTCAAAGGTAAAGTCAAATAATAAAAAAAGAAGCAAACCCGCAACGGTGTAGGCAATGCTTAGAATCCTTTGGCAAACAAATGCATTTGCACAATTAGTTATAAAAGAAGAAGAAACAATCTCTCCAGCTATCCATTTTTTTCTCCAGTATATTTTTAGTTCAGCAAATTGGATGTTGCTCAATAGAGGTAGCACCTTAAAGAAATATTTCCCCATGATGGCACTGTTTGGTAAGGTAAAATTCAAACCCTACTGATTGGTGAAACATGCTGTTTTTAGATTTAAAGATTTTAAGTCTGAACCACCATTTCTCAAGCACTTTAAATTCCTTCCTGCATGGAAAATGGGTTTACCAAACCACCAGTTCCGCTTTTTCTGGAAAATGATAGTCATTTATTTATTCTTTTCAACAAGAATATATTGAGCTTTACTTTGTGTGAGGCATTATATCAGAGCTGCAATGATCAGTGAAGATGGTTCTTGATATCTTAGTGGGGAAGATAAACAAATAAATAGGTTTTGGCAGAACAATCATATAATTTCATTTTAGAAAAAAATAGGATGCTATAAGAGCACACAGTAGAGCACCTGACTAGCCTTGGGAGGACCAGAATGGGAACCACACATCAAGGCAGCACACACCCCAAATACACCAGTTAACTGACTCGGAGATAGAATCCAGGCTGTGGCTGGAGCACATAGGCCTTCTCCCTAGACCTTTTCAGCTCTGATCTACCTGGAGTGATGCCAACTTTGCTTCTTATTCTGCTGGCAAAGTACAGTTATAGTTGAATCTCAATAAAATTTAGAAAGTTTATTTTCTTTCATTTCTGTAGCAATCTACATTTTAGCACCATTTATGAGAAGCACACACTATGCACATCTGAAAGTCCTATTTTAAGAAGAAACTCAACAAAAATATAAATGGAAGACAAACTTCTCACCATAACGGTTGTAATGCAAGGCGATGGGAAAGCAGGTCTATTACATTCTCTCTGTCTCCGTCTTTTCAGTTAGGACCCTGAGACATGGAGGAACATGATTATGCATTCAGATCTATACCTTAGAGATAAGCTCTTTGGCAATGAACTGGATACCTATAATAAAATTCATCATTATAAGCAAGACTATTATAGTCTAATTAATCATAAATATATTAGTTCAAACATAAATTGCTATTTGGTAGGAAAAATACTTAAATATTATAGTGTCAACTGATTTAAATTAATACAGTGAGACCTCCATTGTAGAATGGCTCCAAGCTTTAAATAGTTCCATTACTTAAATTACAGAGTTCGAAAAAAATCTGCTTAGTGTTTATAACTTTGTTCTATAGTCAGCCTAAAAATCCAATTTGGACAAGGATGAAAACAGGATGCTGTGTGGTCATCCAGGCAAAAGCTGGTGACGCTTGACCTGGGTAGCAAAAATGTAGCCTTTCAGAATGCTCAGGCCGAGCTCAGAAGGCCACGCCCAGAATCAGTTGACAGTTTGCAATGTGTAGGGTGGGAGAGGAAGATAGCCTCGAGCGAGCCCCTAGAAAACTCATGTGACGTTGACTGAAATGGGGAAAAGTACAGAAAGAGCAAAGGTTGGAGGAAACCTCAGGGCCTTGTCTGCGACCAGGTTAGGATTCATGGTTGGGGCCACCAGTCTGCTTCCAGTGTTTCTTCTTCCCATTAGTCCCTGTGGACTGGAATCGTATAATGGGACCTTCTTACTCCAGCACAGATCAGACAAACCGGAGGAGGTCTTAGGAGGTAAATCGGAGGCAGGGATGCTGCCCGGCTCCTGGTGTCCTGCCGAGTCTTCTCAGGAGGCCCTTATGCAACCGGCACCTGTGATCTTCTCAACTATTACTTCAGACTCCCCAGACGGGCCCCAAACTGTGCTGTCAAGGAATGCCAAGGGAGATAAAATATTTACACCTCAACTAAATCGACAGGAAAAAATATCCATACCTGATAGAATAAAAATTCACAGTTGTAGAATCAGAAGAGATGTCACGCAGCACACGGGGAATTCAAAGCACTGTAGCCACAGGCAGCGCACATATCTCTCTGGAAAGAATTCTGCCGCACAGCTGTTGAAGTCTCTGTCAGCGGCAGAGTCCACACCTGCGGTAAGCAACAGGGAGCCCAAGTTCGGGAGCGCGGTCTTTCTCACTCAGGGCATGAGGAAGAGCTTGGGAAGAATAAAGAGTATCTGCCAACCACACATTTGCATCAGAATCCTTTAAACCGAAAATACAAGAGCAAACAAAAATGCTCTTCCAGCAGCTGGAAGAACAAAGGGTGTAGTTTTGAAGGGAAATAGCGCTATTTGCATGAGGATATAAACCCTGTAGTAAATTCTTTGTTCAAACCTCTACAGAGAACTACTGAGCAAAGAGACTAAAACAGTAGAACATGAAATGCTTTGATTACACTCAATTTTAAAGCTTTTTTTATTAATTAAGTTTATTGGTATGTTTTAGATATACACAGTGATTACATTCATATCTGTACATGATATATCTTAATTCTTTTTTTCCATTACACTACCCTCCTTTCAACCCCCTCTTCTCCTCCTTACTTATTTTCATTTTTTCTTCTATTCTCCATTTTTTCTTTCCCTTTCCTTTGTCCCCTCCCCCTCCCTCACACCTCTTCCCATTTGAGCATTTTCTTCCCATTAGATAATATCTCATATACATTTAAAGCATTTCTAAATTCCTTAGGCATTAGGCAAAATCTCAGAAAGTTTCTGAAAGAGAAAAAGTGTTACTCATGGGATGAAAGTCTGGGTAGGTTCGGTCATCTTCCTTATGGAGGCCCCTAGCATTATTCTTCCCATCTCGCGGAGTTGTGAAATGCATGTACTCACCCCTGCAGCCAGGGTTTTGATAGATTTTTGAGACTGAGACAGCATTATCTTTCTTAAGAGATAGTTTTTAAACCAAAGACGAAGAAGAAATCCTCGAGAATAATAGCTCAGTCCTATTTTTTGAGAAAATTTGCTCCATGTCTCTGTGATTTTATGCAAGACATAACTCCTGTCTTTGCCTCAACTTCCTCAATTGTAGAATATCATAGCATAGTGTCACGTCCGGCTCCTGGTCAAGGAATCAGAGATGTCGCATCTGGGGAAGGAGCACCACTGCTTTGCTGTCCCAGCAGCCCGCCAGGATTGTAAATGAAGTGCAATAAAAAACTGCAGGTGCAAAGTTTAACAAAAGGAAGACACATTATTTGTAGAGAGGAGAAGGGAGGGAGAGGAAAGGAGAAGATGAATAGATACCCCGAGAAGAAAGAATCAAGGTAGGGGCTCCAGAAAGATGGAGGACCTGTGGGCCTTTTGTTCCTGTCTGCTGCTATGGGGGGAGAGGGTAAGTCTGAGACCCCTCCCTGCCGAACTTGCTATAACTGGATTGGCTTCTGGGCACCTCTACCTTATATCATTTCTTCCAGTGGTCTATATGCAGCTTTTTTCTGTGTGTTTACTTGTCCTTGACCTTCCTTTTAAGGCCTTACCTTTGGGGTGGGCTGTGGGTTGGTAAAGGAGTACCTTAGTTTTGGTTGGCTTAGAGTTAGCGAGGGGGCATGTGGATGTCTGCCATACACTATAGCGACCTTAGAGTGAATGTATTCTCTATATGCATATGTTAGTGCATAGGTGTGATACGTTCTGCCTTAAAGTTAGTCACCCCGTGAGTTTCCCCTCTATGTTGCTGGAGGCTGGGTGGCTTATTATTTGTGCCCTTGGCTTTCTTTCTGTGTCCTCCTTGTCAGCTCTTTTTCTGGTGTCTTGGAGCAAGTCCCAAGGCCATGTAGTGCCTTTCTTTGTCTGTTTTTCCTCTCTGTACCTTTGTCCTTGACTCATTTCCCAGGGGAATTGGTCTAGCAAAGTTTGTTTTTAACTTCTTCCAGTCAGGATTAACTAGAAGAGCTAATGAAGCCCCTATTTTATTTTTTTCCTGTCTACAGACCCTTGACCTTACAATATATCTCACATGTTATATGTCATTTATATGTATCATACATATATAAAGAAAAAAAGCAAATACATGTGAAAGAACTTAGCAGAGTACCTGGAACATACAGATACTCAGCAAATCTTCATTCTGTAAAGGAGTCAAAAGAATTAGATATTTAAAAATTATCATTTCCAGAGTGAGGAATAATTGTGACCCAGCAGTGCAATATCTGATGGGAATCCTATTTTAAAGATGATTGCAAATAGAAATCTAGAACTAAATGCTTCACTCTCTCTCCCTGCCCCCCAGTGTTTTAATTTTTTATGAAAGGCAGCCACCAAGTTTTGCTTCTTCTGTTTCCAGGATTTAAGAGGAATGCAAATTACCTGATTAATCCTTCAAGTTCAATAGTGGTTTAGACTTTCCTTCCCCATCCTTCAATTCTGGAATTCCAGAATTGACAGTACTCAGATGACCACAACTGGCTGCTTTTTTGACAATACTTTGTCAGGGCCAATTTTGCAGCTGACATGCAGTTTGTATTGTTATTTTGAAATCTGACATAGAAATATAAAATATTGAATGATGTACTTTCTCAATGAATCTTTAATGCTCCAGGAATTTTTAGAGTAGAGCTAATAAGGCTTGGTAGGCAGGCGCCAAAAGAATCCCTACTGAAAATGTGTTTGTGGGTTATTGTTTGTGTTTATTTTTAGAGGGGTGAACTATTTGTGTTGACTCACCTTCAATTAAATTAATGCTTTCATTTCATGATTCACTCAGTAGTACTAAGAGTTGACATTCACAGAACAGTCATCATATGCTAGGCATTATACAACTTATTTCATTTTATCCTCACCACAAACTATGAATTCTATATTATCCCCATTGACAGATGAAACTCTCTCCTAGCTTTCTACTTCTAAGAGCAGTTCAAGTATAACACCAGAGAGGGATGGCATAATAATGAAGAATTCGATGGGTAAACACAAATTTGCTAATATTTGGGCACAATTATACATTGTTCCATAAGAAAAAAATATTTGGATAGAAATAGTTGAGAAGTTAACAGTTGGGCGTTGTGCTTCTACCCATGAAGCATTAACTGCACTAGGCTTTGCCCTCCCTCTGCAGCCAACTAGAAAACCAAGCAAGATGTAAAAAATGACAACTCTCAGATATCAAGCAGAGGCAGCACAAGCCTGTGATCCCAAGACAAGGGAAGTCAGTGAAAAGAACCCTATAATTACTAGGGTTATAATTGCTATAAGGCAGTTTTAATGCTATAATGCTATAAGTTATAATGCCATAAGGCAGTTTTCATTAACATGGAAAGGAAACCAGAAAAGCCTAGATCCTGAGTGGAGGAGATAGATGACAGACTTCCATTCATCTGGCAGATAGAATTTTCAGGGGAGAATAATATTAAAGAGGAGAAAGCCTCACATGCACATGCATATCTACATAAGTTGGTGTAGGGAGAGACAGGGGTAGAGATAGAATGCTCTGCTAGTCTTCAGAGGGTCTTTTGGTTTGGAATGTTTGGCTGAATATCAGTTTGTAAGAGTGAAACTCCATGCGGCTGAGACAGAAAGTAGTAGATAGACTAATTCCTGGAATTCACAGAAGTTTCCTAATATGTAGAACATCAGGTAGGAAAGTAAGAAAGATATGGTTTGAAGAACTGGACTAAATTAGCCCTAAATGAAAGGCTGCTCTAGACCTTCCTTAACAAAACCTAAGAGTAAACATTGAAGAAATTAAACTTAACATCAATTTAATTGATGATGTGCAAAACAGTGCAAAGTTCATGACATCTAGCATTTAATAAAAACTTATCACAGCAGGAATAAAGCAAGAAAACATTGCCCGTAACTGGAAGAAGTAGTTCAATCAAAACAAATAGATCCAGAAATGTAGAAATGATATTATTAGCAGAGAAGGCTTTAAAATAACTACTATGGGTGTGTTCCATATATTCAATGTATGCAGCAAAAGTAAACATGTAACAAGAAGAAACAGAAGACAGATAGTTTTAAAAGACCCAAATAGAATGTTTCTATATGTTACAGACCAGGCCACATGGGAGATTGGCACAGGGTGATTGCCTGAGCCCATCCCCCCAAAAGTTATAAATATAAAAAATACAACTTCTGAAATGAAAATAATCACTTGATAGGATTAACAGCAGACTTGACACTGCTGAAGAAAGATCAGTGAAGTCCAATATATTCCAGTAGAAGCTACAAAATTCAACACAGATGAAAATACTAAAATAAAAATGAACTGAGGATTAGTAATCATTTGGGACCTTGCCAAACAGACCAGCAGGTGAAAATTGGGTTCCAAAAGGGTGGCAAAAGTGTCTTTGGAAATAAAATATGAGGAGGATCGATTGGCCTATGATGGTAGGAGGTGTATCTACATGTAAATGCCTCAAAGATGTTTGGAGAATGCCTGTTTCATCTTTCCTTTCAATTGCACATCTTGAATGTTTGCTTCTTTCTATAAGAAGGCTCTCCACAAAAGGAATAGCTTTTAACAGTTGCATATTCACACCTTTCCTGCTTCACCATAGCAGGGGAGACCCTTCTTCCCTACCTGTGTGAATCAGTCCATCCCAGGAAGGAGTCTGATCAGCCCAAGGTGAGTCATGTGCCCATCTGAACCAGTTCTCAGTATCAAAAGCATCCTGACAAGCCCAACCTGGATCAGGTGTCACACCTGTGGAGACTCACACTTGCTTCTCAGGAGCACGTGGAATTTTTTTTTTCTTTTTTGGTGGTACTAGGAGTCAAACTCATGATCTCACACTTGCAAGGCAAGTGCTACACCACTGAGCTATATCTCCAGCCCTGATCACATGGAATGGAAAGAGGACATTTCATCAGAGGAAATACTGACAGGTAAGTAGAAATAAAATGCTCAAAGCACCATCCTTTAGATTCAGCTTATCCAAGGACTTTTGATGTAAATTATTTGCCTCTAAAATACTCAGCACTGAATTTCCAATCTGTCTTCTGATGCAGTAGCTGTCACATATTGCTGTGTTGAATGTGTTACTTAGCTCCTGCTCTGGCCCATGTGAACTTTTGCTTCCAGCCAGATATTACAGCCCTGAAGAGCAGTGACCATGTCTTCTACACTTTTAATCTCTGCCAGGGGCTGGCTGGCATGGTGTCTTTCAAATGGTAGCAGAACAAATGTTTGTTCTGATAAATCTGCGACAAGAATGAGTCAAATACTCCCATTAAACCAAAGAGAAATTAGTTTGAGTAAATGCCCTCATCCTGTGTCATTATGAAAGAAGTATCAAGTGTTCATTAAAAACTAATTGGTAAGCAATTTGCAAAAGAAAAACCGATTACTTCTTTTTCTCTTTCTTTATATGGGGGCTCCAAAACTGTGATGAAAATGCCGGATGCAGCTCCAAATAAATAAATACATGCATACATACATACATACCAGATGAATGAAACTTAAAACATGTTTGTTACTAATATCTATTTTTATTATGCTAATTTTAAAAAATGCTATTTTGTAATGTTCCTCTTTTGGGAATGTAGCAGGTTTTTGTGGTTTAATATATAGCTTCTTAAATTTTTCCACACCAAGTCCCTGTGGGCTGAGGCAGTGTGTGAGTTCTCCCATGCTGGAATTTGTTGAGTACTTAAACTCCTTCTTGGTCTAAGTATCCATCCTTAGTGTCCAGAAAGATCCTTCAATTTGAAGTCAGTTATTTTGAATTAAGTACCGTGCTTACCAGATAACTCTTGAGACTGCACTCAAGAAGGAGTATGGTTATCCTTGAACACTTTTGCCTCAATCTGTTTCTGCAAGAATATTAGATCACTTGGTAGACCCTCAAGGAAAGAGTTAAGAGGTAAGAGGGAACTTACAGAAATCTTTCTTGAAGTAATGAGGAGGAGGGTATGTGGATGTTGGGCCGGGGAAAATGCACAAATTAGACATGTCAGACACATGTGTCAAAAGGGAACATAGAAAGGTAAATAAGGAAGTTTCTCCCATTACCAATCTTGTTGTAGACAGACACCTTCTTCCACTTAGTGCAATTGTGATGGAAAAAAGAACCAAAGTAAAGCAAATACAAAAGCATAGGGACAATGCAAGCTTGATTTGTTTTGTTATAAGAGAGGTTGCATCTGGTTACAGAGTGGTGAAGCCAGCTTGAATCATCCATTATGAGACCCACACACCCTGTCTGTCACCTTGGTCTCCTTCTGCTTTACACACTCAGCCTGGAGCCTTCAGGGTTCATCCTTGGGTACCCTCTGCCTACTCACTGTGTCAATGTTCATTTCTTGTGGATTAAAGGATGAAGATAAAATTTATCAGCCAAGATATACTATTTACTAAATTCTTTAGAGAAAGAAAATGGAGAAGAAACACTACCACATGGAATGTAGGATTTGAATTATAAGACCCATTTCAATTTCAGAGTTTGAAAGTAGAAAACTATGTATTTAGTTTCTGTTTTTTTTTCCGGTACCAGGAATTGAACTCATGACCTTGCGCCTTGCTCTTGCCAGGCAGGCGCTGTGCCACTGAGCTAAATTCCCAGCCCTGAAAACTATGTATTTAGGTTTAAGGAAATAGAGTGAGAAGTTACAGTAGAAGGAAGGGTATTGGTGGGCTTACTGGACAGATGAGGAAATTGTTTGGATCCTGGAGTGTTCAAATGATCACAGTGAGGACAGGAACAAAGAAGATCTCTTCTACTGTGGTTTGAATATTCCCTCCAAAACTTATGTTGACATTTACTCACTATTATGACAATACTAACAGGAAAACCCTTTAAGAAGCAATTAAATAGTCAAGCACGTAATGTGTGTAATCCCAGCCTTTTTGAAACCTGAGGCAATAGAATGATAAATTCAAGCCCAGTTTAGACAATTTAGCTACTTAGTGAGGTCCTATTTAAAACAAACAAAACCAGGAAAGGGGGAGGGGCTAGGGACCTAGCTCAGTGTGAAGGCCCTGGGTTCTGTCCCCAGTATGCAAATAAGTAATAACCAACTAAATAAATAAGTGGTTAGATCACGGGGCTTCTGCCTCATGTATGGATTAAGGCTGCTATTGTGGGAGGTGATCTGCTGTCAGTAGGGCGGGCTTCTGATAAAGGAATGAGTTCACCCTGACTTCTCTCTGTTTTGCACATGCGCCTCCTTGCCAGCTGATACTTTCTGTCACACTGTGACTCAGCAGGGAGGCCACTGGAGATTTTAATGCCATGCTCTTGAACCTCCTAATCCCCCAAATAGTGAGAAATAAATCTCTGGTTCCTATAAACTACCTGGTCTTAGGTATTCTCTTACATCTGGGAAATGGCAGGTTGCTGAACCCAGATGTTCACAACTTCGGGGCCCAGTGCAGAACCTCTAAATCAAAGCTTACATTAGCAAACTTCGAGACAGAGATGCAAACAGGATGATGAACCACCCCAGAAGACAGGCAGCGCATCCTTCTCACCCAGGCGTAAGGCGCCCCGTGCTGTGGCAGGGCTGGCTCCCTGCTGGCTGGTGAATATTCAGGTGATGTTACTAAGCAATTCCACTCCATCGTCTATTTAGGGACCTGGCATACTGTGTTCCCCATGATTCCTGTGACATCTTTCCCCTCGTTTGTAAATAGCTTCCAGACACCTGAAATGAAATTACATTTACTTCTCATTTCCCCTCATCGGTCTGAGTCAGTTGCACTTGGAATCAGCTGTACCTTCTGTCCTCTTAAGAAACTCATATTTTCACAGAAGAAAAAAGTCAGTCTGCAGGATACTGCACTTTAAGGGGATTGGTTGGGAAAGCGAGAGGTAGCCCACTGTCCCCGCCCTCCTCAAATAAGCTCATTTCTCCCTTTTGTCTTAGTGACAAAAATACACGCCAGCTCACTTACCTCAGATTAAAATGATAAAGTATAATTTTCCTGTACACATTTTAATCCATTTAGCACCGGGTCTATTAAAGGCCCAGTTCCTTTCCCTGCTCTGTATTAGATTCATTCTCTAGATGGTTTCCTCCCTTGTATGATTCCAGTCCTCACATTAGCCTTGCACAATTTCGGCTCAGCGCAGACGGAAGGAAATCACCAAGGTAACATTGGCTGCCCACGCTGCAGTTGATTTTGTGTGCATTCGTGTTTTTAATAGAAATAACATGCAGATCTGCTGTTCTCCCTTAATGTCTGTAATAGGTTGAAAGATCTCAAGCTTCTGCTTCTCCTTGAGCTAATAGGAGATCTAATCTGAGTCATAAGGGAAAGAGATCATTTGGGTGTGAACGGCCTAGGAAAAGCCTGCCAAGCAGAGTTCCCAAACAAGGGCGGTGCACAAAAAGACTGTGGGGTAGCTGAATATAAAGGTGGAGCAAAGTTCTCAAATAAGCACATTAAGAATATTCAAATTTCAGACATTTGACTCTAAGGTCTTTGTCAACTTTATGTTTAAGACAGGGCTGATCTGAAATATGAAAACAAGCACTGTCCCTGTCTGGTTCCCCATAAGAACACATTGTCTTAGAAGCTGGTGATTTAGCTCAGTGGCACAGCGCCTGCCTGGCAAGCGCAAGGTTGTGAGTTCGAGTCCCAGTACCGGAAAAAACAAACAAACAAACAAAAAACAAGAACACATTGTCGTACATGCCCCTGCTGCCAAATTTCTTTCTGTCTCTGCCTGTGTTAGGCCCAGTGTTTCTCAGAAAGCCATATCCTCACCTTTTTCTGTGCCTACTGCACATCCATCTGGGTGGACCCACTTATCCACATCCCACTCTTTCAGTGCCTTACTCTCCTTTAAGTAGCCGAAGATAACAACTTCCTTTCCATGTATGCTTCTTAAGGGGAGTATTGGTAGTTCAGCAAAGGAAGTGATGTCATCAAGGAACTTCCGGAAGCTGTTAAAAAGCTGGAGGCTAGCCTGTGGGAGGAAGGCAAAACCAACGTTAATGATACCTGGAACAGAATCCTGTTATTGCTAATTTGATGTGTAAATCTGAACAAGTGCATTAACTTGTCTGCACTCCATTTATTCACCTTTATAATGGAGCTACTGATATGCATTTCATTGAGACGTTGTAAAAACAGCATTAGACGGTTTTTGCAGATTGAGTATTTATAAGACTTATGCAAAAGTTACTACAGTGACACTGGAGATGTGCTAGTTACCTGGTTTCCTAACCAGGTAAAAGTGCCATTGTAAGTGTGAAAATGCTTTTTAAATAATGTTTCTTAAAACTATAAAGCAGCACAGTATCTACTGAGCTAAAATAAGATTAAATACTACTTTTCCTCCTCCTCCTCCTTGTCCTTTTCCTTCTCCTGCTTAATGATTAATTAAAAAGCCAAATACCTACAAGTTACTTTTGAATCCTGTATTATCCCTACTTGGTAATCCTTTAGTGAATCTCATGGAGTCTTATCTAAAACATACCCCAATGCACTGACATCTTTCCTATCCACTGTGCTCATCCCATTCTAAACCCTTTCAGCACCATTTACAAGCATCTGCAAGAGGGATGTTAGATCAGCATTGCTGTGTAGCCACTGGTTGAGAAAAGTCATTTTATTCACAAAAAAAATGCATTTCTTTCTGACCCATTCTCTCCACAATGCTGATGCTGTCTTTCTGTCTTGCTTATCATCACAGGCCATGGTTGGAGAATATCACTAAGCACACTTTAGGGTTCAACAAAATCTTTGTAAATGAATTATATTCATTTGTGTGCTCCAACAACACTTTGAGGCAGGCATTCTAATGCATTTTGTAAATAATAAACTCTAGAATTTTCCCATAAGTAATTATCCTTTTGAAAAGTAAAGACCAGGTATTGGTTGGACCTAATATAGTTTGAAGGAATTTCATAGAGATTAACTACACTTAACCCAAATGCCCATCAACTGAGGAATAGGTAAAGAAGTTGTGGCATTTTTATACAATGGAGTTCTACTCAGCTGTAAAGAAAGATGAACTCGAGGCTTTTAATGGATGCAATTAGAGACCATACTCATAAGTGAAATAAATCAGACTTGCATGTGTAAACATCATATTGTCTCTCTACTGTAAGAAGCTGAAAGAGTAAGTAAGATCCAAAAGGTGCAATAGATATTGTGAAAGGGAAACGAACTGCTCAAAAGGAAAGAACTGGGATGAGGCAAAGGAGAAAAGAAGAAAGGGAAAATATATATATTTATACACAAGATAGCTAAGATAATTAATTGCACTACTAATTTCTATTAGTTCATTGAAAGGAACAGTTAGTGCTTATATTGTTTGATCAATTTTGCATGCCTATATCTGGTAATCTGAGCAACTACTTTAAAGATAACAATATGCAATATAATAACTATCACTTTGTTTTGCAAGTCTGTATCACTGTTATTTTTATTTCTTTAAAAAAGTTTGATGAGTCAAATAGTGCTTTATCCTGAACTATAGAACAATTTTGTCATACCTAAATTTATATTTCTTTCATATTTCATTGGATATGTTTGCTGAAATTTCTTCTAAACATACAACTGAATAATTAATTATATTTTATTTTCAGGGTCCTAAAGACCACATGTTATTCACACCTTGTGTTTGTTAGTATTCTTAAAATACATCCAAATGGATTCTGTCCTTATACAATGTTAAATGAAGAGCTTTGTTTTATTAAACTGTTAGCCTTGGGTAATGTCTTATTATATAAGCAATTTTTATTTCTATCAACTGTGTTCTCACTGCTGCAGGAATTTTCATTTGCACCTACTTTACATTAACATTGTTGGAACAGTATTTATCATATCAGAATGTATGTTTTCAATAAAAACTAGGCAAGCATTAAAAGCAGGAGGTTTCTACTGGATTTAAGTAAGATAACCACTACAAAATCTTAGAAAATGAAATACTTATGTCTGGGCTTTCTAATTATTATTTTCTTTCTTATCCAAATGATCTGAATAAATGACCATTAGGACACATGGATCAAAATCAATGCAACATTAACTCGGTCAAGGTAGAGTAGGACTGAATTAAGTAGCTGAGGTGGTAGAGTAATGGGGAACGTGTGAGAAGTCATCCAGATACAATGAGGTTATTCTCATCCTTTACGCACATCTCCCAGATGCTTGAAATTATAGCTTGATGTTTTTATCTTTCTTGTATGGAAGAGGAACTGATGACACTAAAAACCTATCAACCTCAAATTGTTCAGTAAATGAGAAATTCAGTTAAGGCTCATTGGGTCAGATGCCAAATAGTGAAATGATTGCCAGTGCCCTTGAAGTAGAGATCACAGTGAGATGGTGTGAACTCAGTTTCTTAGTTGAGAACATTTGCAGAACTGTGGAGATGTGCTGATGTGTGAAAGGGATGCCTGTCTTTGATTGTACACCTCTACACCTACACAGAAAGACGAAGTATTGCTTCACTTCTATCCATATGTTACAGTTCATATCTAAAAGTCCCCTCAAGGTTCAGGCCATCATAGGCAGAACCTTTAGAAGGTTATTGGATTATGGGGGTGGAGTCACTGGCTTGACATTAATAGGTGAGTTCTAATGGGAAGAGGTGAGCCACTGGGGATGTGTCCTGGAAGGACTTATCTTTCCTCCTTGCTCCTTCCTTGATGTTCTCTGCTGCTTGGACACTATGCCATGAGCAACTCTCTTCTGCTATGCCCGCTGTGCTATGCCTTCCTGCCTTGGAACTGTACTGGTATGGACTGAAACCTCTGTACACTGTGGGCTAAAATGAACCCCCACCACCACTGAGCTAGGGATATCAGGTACTGTTTCTCAGAATTCAAAAAAGTAACTAAAACACTATGTCTGTAATGGTATGATTCAGAGAAAATAGGTATTTGTTCATCATAAAAGCAGCTGCTATGGGATAATTAGCTGTTTTGTGCTTTTAAATTTATGCAATGGACACAATTTTCTTTTATAATTGAAACAAAGCCATGGATGGCTAATATTTTAAAGAATGATACTTCAATTTATTATCTATTGATGATCTAAATAATACATTTTCATCAAGAATGTAAGGAACACCATGATAAAGGAAGTAACAATGTAAATCCCAACTATTTACAACCTAACCACATAGCTTCTAAACTTCAAGCTGTTACATTTTATATTTAAAATTGAAGTATAGTTTATTTACAATAAAATATTCTGTACTTAAGAAGAAAACTGAATCTGTTTGAAAAATCATACAGCCACATAACCTACATCCCTATGAAAACATAGGCGTCTTCCAACTCCTTGTCACCTTTGTGCACTGTAATGGTTTAGATCTGTAATGTACCCCAAAAGTCATGTGTTTAGAGATGGGACTTGGTCACAAAGGCTGGGTCACAGAAAGGGTTTATTCTGATCCCTGGCTTCTCCTATCTCTGCTTCCTGGTTACCATGCAGTGAATGACTGGCCTCCACCGTATTGTTCTGCCATGCTGTTTCTGCCTTGGAGTCAGCTGACCATGGAATGAACCCACTGAAACCATGAGCTGAAATAGACCTGTCCTCCTTTAAGTTGTAGATGTCAAATATTTTGTCCTAGAGATGGGTAAGTGACTAATGAGTGTATCTTCTCAGATAGTCACATACGGCCCATCTTGATTGTATTCCTATAGATTAGTTTGCCTGCTCTTGAATTTCATATACTTACAATCACACATAGAGTATGTATTGTTTTGAGTTTGGCTTTCTCACTGAGCAGTATGCTTTTAAAATGGAGGGGTCGGGAGGGGAAGAAGAAAGGAATATATAAAGAACTCAGATATGCATGTACCAAGTACCTACAATGAATGTATGTATGATGTACTGCAAACATTACTAACTAAAATTATCCATTAAAGACAGGAAATATACTTTCACTGAAGCTAGTGAGAATTCCTCATGGTAGAATCAAGAAAGCCGTTTTATAAATAAACTATTAAATGAAGAGTTTTTCCCTCTAAACTCATTTGGGAAGACCCAAATGGCTCACGGTGGAACAGCTTGGGTCAGAGGATTCACTTCTAAGATAGTTTTTCTGCTGCTACAGGTCTGGCACATGGGTTGGTGTGATACAAGATGGATTTAGCTGGGACTTTATTAGTAAGCCACATGTTGTCTTTCTGTATGCCTTGGGCTTCTCAACAAATGGCACCTGGAATTCAAGAGAGAACATTTTGAGGGGGGTGACTCATGAGTAGGAGCATTCCAACATGATGAAGCAGAGTTGCAAAGACTTTGTAACTAACTGAGCCTTGTAAGTCAGATAAATCACCTGCATAATATTTCATTGATCAAAGCAATTACACACCCACCCACATGCAAGATGAAAGACATAGATTCCACCTGTCAGTGGGAAGAGTATCAATTTGTGCCATTCTTTTGTGATTTCCGTGAATAGTACACATATAGTGTACCAGAATTAGATGGTCAGACTACTTGTTTTGGTCATGTCGAAGTGAAGTGCCATTGAAATACGTGGTTGTGCATGGTTGAATAGAATGGGATTAATAAGAAGTACTATTCATAAAGAATGGACTAAAGAAAGCTTCTGCTACTCCAGGTTGGAGATACTAAGTGAAGAGAATTATAAGGTACAGAGGATGGGATAGAGCTCTGTGATCAGAAGGTCATTAAGGAATCATGAGCTAGAGAACAGTTTTATACATTGAAACACAGCATTATTTGTCCATTTAAGGAGAGTGATTCCTCATAGCATTGACTATGACTATGCCCCTCACTGCAGGACTACACAAGAAAAGTTATTGGGAAAAGACTTGTCTTTAGAATGCTTGACAAAATACACAGGTATCTAGGAGATATAGATGACTTTGACCTATTTACTAGGTTTTTGAGTAGGTAGAATAATACCTCCACTTTCCCGTCTCCCAAGATGTCCATGTCTTATTCCTGAAACTTAGAAATGTCTGTGATTATATAACAATTAGAATATATAAAAATTATGGTTGCAGCTGAAACTGAGGTTTTTATACCAGTTTAAATAGTATATCTCCACTAATTTATGTTCACCTGGAAAGTGTGCATGTGATCTTATTTGAAAATAAGAGTGTCATTGTTTTGAGATGATTACAGTTCATACTGGATTAAGTGCGTCCTAATCCAATATGATTGGTATTCTAATAAGAAAGAAGAGAATTCAGATACAGACCCAAAAGGAGACACAAAGGGAGAATGATATGTAAAGATGGAGACAGAGATTGTAGTGATGCATGAACAAGCAAAGTATGCCAAGAATTGTCATCCACCACCGGAAGCCTGGAGGAAGCAAGGGAGAGCTCCTTCCTAGAGTGTTCAAAGGGAGCACGGCCCTCATTTATGGAATTCTGGCCACCAGAACAGTGAAAGAATGCATTTCTGCTGTTCCATTCACTCAATTTGTGATATTTTGTCATGGTAGCCATATGAAACAGAGTTTCTAATCAGCCTGTTGTAAAGACAAGGGTCCTCATAGGTGGAAGAAGGAACGGAAGAAAGATTAAGGACCCAGCCCAATGCTGTTGGCTTTGAAGATGGAAGAAGGTGTGACAATAAACACATGTGGCCAGTATAAGCTGGAAATAGTAAGGAAATACATTATCCTTCTAGCCTTCAGAGGAAATATAGACCTTCCATTGCTTGATTTTAGCCGAGTAAGACCCATTTCAGACTTCTGACCTCCAGAACTGTAAGATAACACATGTGATGGTTTAAGCCACTAACTCTAAAGCAATTTTGTTATAGACGCAATTGGTAACTAATACAGGTTGGTTAACACTTTGGTCCAAAGGAGATGATATACTGGTCAGATTGGCTTTAGTGAAAGGAAACTTGGCAAAATCGTTCTCTGGGGGTGAGACCATGGAAAGATAGAGGGGAGGCAAGCTGGACACTATTTCTTGATCAGAATCCAAGGGAGCAAGGAGGAAAGGGTGAACCAGATGCTGCTATGGGCTGAATTATTTTCTCCAAAATTAATATGCTGAAGTCTAAACCCACAGTATCTCAGAATGTGAGTGTGTTCAGAGATTGGATGCTTCAAGAAGTAGGTAAGATAAAAAGAGGTCACATGGGTAAATTCTAATCGAATATGAATAGTGGTATGGGAAGATATGATCAAAACACAGACTTACCCAGATTAAAGGCCTTGTGAAGACGGAAATAACAACTGTCAGATATAGTGGGTCGTGTCTGTAATGACTCTGTCCTCAGCGCCACGTTTGAAGATGAAAGAGCATCCCATCTCATCTGAGCAGTCAGAATTTATCTTATCTTCTTACCAGAACATTCAGAGTTTAGCATGTTTACATTTTCAATTCTTTCTCTCTGTTCGAATAAAAGCTAACTCAATAAAAAAAAAGAACTAGACTGGTCAAGTGGTCACCAAATTGAAATCTCAAAAAGAAAACATCCATTATATACTAAGTGTGATTTTCTTCAAAGCTGCAATTTGGAGTAGATTTACCTAAAATAATATACCTCTCACATACACTCATAATCTTTTTTTACTTTTTTTTTAGTACCAGGAATCAAACTCAGGACCTTGCACTTGCCAGGTAGGCGCTTATGCTGCTGAGGTATATCCCCGGCTGATAATCTCTGTTTAAAGAATCCATTTCCTCAGGATGACTGGGTGTGAAAGGATAGGCCAAGTAGTGGCTAAATATGTGTCTGTATGATATGGTAACTCAATATAATTGCTATGTGCATTTAACTTGATAGTGAAGACTGGCATTCTTAGGAAATCTGTACAGGTGGATTTGACTGGAAACCATGTGTATGTTTACATATTGAATCTAGTTGCAAATAGAAATTAATAATGGATATTACTAAATATAAATTACTTCTTTAGGAATTAATTTAAATTGGATATTTTCAGCTTAATTTTATTCAAATCAAATACTCTCAGCCTCAAGGTCTACCAAGAAAGGAATGTGAGTTGCTTTTCATCCTGGTGTGAGAGAGTAATTTAAGAAGATTTTAAATTATTTAAACTGGTCACTCTGCTCCAGTAAATCCTAAGTAGTTCTTTAAATTATTGATGAGGGCATCGGATCCTAAAATCTGGGTGGCAAATAAAGGAAAGAAATCTATGCTGACTTTAATTACTTTTAAAGGAATAACATTTGACTCTGATCTTATTAGAATCAGATCATAAGTACTTATTAACTTGAAGCAAGAAAATAAGAAAATAGATTGTGTTTTATACCACCATAAGTTCCAAAACCTGAGCTTATGAAATATAGACCTATGAATTGTGTAGGGTCCCTCCTTAGTTCCTATAATCTATAACCTTTGATGCATTTTTTCAGTTAGTCCTAATAATAGTGTCAGAAGTATTGGCTTGTGTTAGCTTTCTGCCACTATGACAAAACACCTGAGAAAAACATAAAGAAAAGAGATTTATTTTGGCTCACAGTTTTAGAGTTTAGTCCATGGTCAGGTGACCCCCACTGTTTTGGGGCCTGTGCTTATGATGGTAGAATATTTTGTAGAACAAAGCCCTTCATCTCATTGCCAGTAAACAAAAACCATTAAGAGACATTCCACTGAGTCCCGCTTATTAAAGTATCCACCACCTCTTGATAGCTCCAAAGTAAGAACTAAACCTTAAATGCAGGAGACTTTGGGGACAGTCCAGATCCAAATTATAGCAGTGCTGTAGTCCTCACTTTACAGATGACTAAACTCATTTACATAACAATTAACTTTTAAATTTCTGAACTGAAATATGTTCTGTAGTCTGTTTGACTCCAAAGCCCATGTACTTTCTACTATATCACACTTAATCTTATTTCATGGTTTACCAAGTGCTTTCAAAAATATTTTCTTTAAGGCTTGAAAAGTCCTATGAGGTAACTCTCTATTTTATGGTTGAGAAAGCTAAGCGTTCAGGCTGCTGACCCCAAATAATTCAGTAGGAAATGGCCTTCAAATGCTTTTTTTCTCTACCTCAAGCCATTGACATGCACACATATACACCACACATAAAAGCACATATTGGCAGGTGCCCTTGCTTGTAATCTGGCCCTGTCCTCAGTGAAGGGCATAGATTAATTTGGGAGCCTACGTGGAAGGAAGGCATGGGCACGTTTACTAGTATGCAAAGGAACCTCCTATTTGCAAATCATTTTATTAGTAATGCAGGTTTGGTAGGGATACCCTTTAGTTTCTTACTTCCTAGGGAGCATGTATGTTAAATTGACTAAAACTTCAGAGCTCTACTGTTCCTGGGGTTAGAGCTGCCAGATAAAATGTAGATCATCCAACTAAATCTGATTTTCAGATAAACAAAGAATAATTTTTAAGTACAGGCATATTCTAACCATTGCCTCAGACATACTAAAAATGTTATCAGTCATTTATCCTAAGTTCCAGTTTAACTGGGTAGACTATATTTTTATTGACTAAACCTAGTAGTTCCAACCCAGAGTAGAAGATGTGGAAGGACAGACATGGTGTGACTCAGTGAAGCCATCAATCACAGTGTGAAGATCCTTCTTAACAAGGGTATCCCTGCTTAGTACTTGCCACTGTTATTGAAAAATCATATGATTTCTCTTGTGCTTGGCAGTCTACTATAATTCTCATAAAATAGAATACATATATCTCTGAAATCATAATGCATACATACTGTATAAAGAAGAAACAAAAGAGAGAACATTTTTAGGTGGAAAAACAACATAAAATACCAAACACAAAAATAATTCACACTATCAAAGTGATGAAGGAATTATTCATCTCACAAAAACTAAACAGCCCTTATTATCCATATCAGTGGTTCTTTAATCATAGCATGCATCCAAATCACCTGGAGGAGGGCTTCATAAAATGCAGATTGTTGGGCCCCATTATTAGAATTTCTGATTCAGCCAAGGTGTGTGTGTTTACTTGTGTGTGTTTGTTATGTTGCTGATTGAGAGAAAACACTTTGCAGTTCACTGCTGTATAACACCATGGGATATCAAATGGCAACAATAAAACTCAGCTTCCTTCAGCAGTCCTCAAATTAGTGATGAGATAACCAGTAGTTAGTTGAACAAAGTGAGGTGGGCATTAAGACAAAGATTTCTCAACACAAGCCAAAGTTTCCTTGGAGCATATTTCTTGCTAGTAGGCTGCAGTGTAATGAACCACAAATGGAAAACCAGCCTTGCACCACTCTCTCCCTTGCATATTCAATTCTGAGCCAAGACCCAATTCCATGTGCCTGCTGGTGAGTACATATTCATTCATTATCCTTTATTATCACCTAAGGCTGAGCTTACTGTGCTGCAAAATCACAACGTGAATAACAACCATTCAGGAAACTCTTTCCATAATATTATCACCCTGCAGGTCTGAGCGCTTAAGTAATGTGTAAGGAAGCATAAGAATATTTCTTGCAGCTAATTTTTCCATACTCTTGTATTTTCTCATAATTTTTCTGCTGAAGTAGCTATCATGCTATTGGCATTGGCACATTTCAGTGGTAAAGTTAGGGCTCTTGATAATGCTCTCGGTATCATCCTGGAACTTTTCTTTCTCTTCCTTCC
>NW_004955431.1:11891835-11895330 GCF_000276665.1 Chinchilla lanigera | reverse complement strand
CCTTCCTTCCTTCCTCCCCTTCCTTCCTTCCTTCCTTAGTTTTTCCTCCCTTCCTTTCTTTCTTCCCATATTTTAATGTGCCATTTGAAAACGCTTGCCAGAAGAACATACTAAGAGACCATATCGTAGAAGTGTCGTTTCACTTTAGTCTAGAAACACACTGAAAGGTAGCAAAATTTGCCACCTCAAAATGTACATTTTGGGCATAAAGATACTTTGAACTGAAAACAGTGAAGGAAGCAGATACCTAGAAAACTCTCTGCCTTCCTTCTATTTGCTTACAAGTGTGATATAAATTTACAGTGGGGATCATCTTCCCTTTTCTGGTATAAAAGACAAAAGCTAGTCACCCTGGGGACCACCAGAAAAATCTACATACAAAACATTACTAACTAGACTTTATCTACTTTTACTTTCTTATAGATTTACCTTCCCACAGTTTGCTGCCCTTGTGCCTCAGGTCCTTTTCTTTTGTCTTATCACTTCTCTAAAAGTATACTATTTTTTGTTGAATATGCTATAAAGGCCAAAATACTAAGCTACATCTTTGTATTACTTATTTCTAAGTACTCCCATGTTTTCCATGTACAATGCATTTTTTAGTAAACCTGTTTGTTCTCTCTTGTTATTCTGTCCTCTATTACAAGATTCCCAGTTGAGAACTTAAGTAGAAAGAAAATGATTTTTTCTTCCCTATGGCAATCATAGAGCCAGAAAATAAAAACAACAAATTCTGACTTTGGGGAATTTAAAACTATTTGCATGTGTGAAGTTTCTGCATCAAAGAAGTTTAGTTTTTAACTTTAGCCTTCACCATTTTTAAAACTTTTTTTAAAGAGAATAAAAATTTTTTCTTTCTTTTTTGAGGGAACTGAGATTTTAAATTTTGAATTTTGTGTCTAAAATGCTTATGTGTTAATTTTCCTTCATATACAGAATACAGAAATTTGCCAACTAAGCATGGTTTGACTTATTTTTTAACTTTATGATGGTGCTAAAGCAATAAGCATTCAATAGAGACTGTATTTCAAATTTTGAGTTGAGATCTTTTCCCAGACTAACAGTATACAGTATGATCCTCTCTCTTGATGCTGGGTTGTAGAGTTCCTAGGCAGTTACTTGATCTAAGGCTAAGCAACTGTTATTCTACAGTGTACTATAATGCTAAATTTTAATGTTTATTATATTAAATGCTTTTCTTTTCTATTCTCCTTTTCTGTTCTTTTCTTTTCTCCCCTCTCTCTTTCTTCTTTCCTTCTTGATGGTACTGGGAATTAGACCCAGAACCTTCATACTAAGCTACATCCTTAACCCCCATTTTAAAAATTTTTACTTTGTGACAAAGTCTTGCTAAGTCATTAAGTTACACAGGTTGGCTTCTAACTTGGGATCCTCTTGCCTTAGCCTCTCAAAGTGCTGAGATTACAGAGGTGTGCAACCGTGCCCAATTAAATGCATTTTTTGATTTACAATATTTTGAGCATATTTTCAATTTAAGATGGTTTACAGGAGTGTAATTCCATTGCAAGTTGAGGAGCAGCTACATACAAAATTGTGTCATTTGTCTGACTTGAAGTCATTATGATGTATCTGGCGTTTGTACTTGACTTTGATAGTTTTTCCTGCAAGGATGAATTACAGTGGTGGTAGTGGGGAGGACTATTATCAATGGGTTTTGAAATTCTTGGTATTTGCATCTTCACAATTCTATTGTGAACATATTTTGCAGTCAACCATTCCTTCTTGCTACTACATTTCTAGATTGTTTAACTAAATTACATAGTGTTCTAGTTAAGTTGGTTTTAAAATTGTTCATGTCCTTTTCCTTTTATGTGAAAAGGTCTAGGGTTTTGTGGCTTCTTGTGTTTACTTCTAAATCTCAAACTGCATTCTAAATGTCAAAAATATGGCCTTTAATAAGTTGTTTTTATATGTGAAACATAATATCAATCTACTTAGGAAAGCAGGAATTTTGAGTGTTTTTCCAGCTACAGGAATGTACCACATCTTATGTGTCAGGATAGGGGTGTGCACTACTAAACAACACTCAATGAACTCAGAAGGGCTGGCCCTATACAATATTGTCAAGTAAAGAAATGTTTTTTTTTCCCCCTACAGCCTCATCCATATCTTTCATAAACTTTCCTCCAACCAAGAGTTACCAGATTAAGAATAAGAATTTTAGATAATTTAGAAATTAAAATAAATTCTTAAAATGTTTTTTACCATAACTGTTGTTAGTCTGCTTTCTGTCACTATAACAAATACCTAAGATGAATCAAGCTTAAAAAGAGGGAAGTTTTATTTTGGCTCACAACTTCAGAGTTTTCAGTTGATAGTCACATATCCTCATTGCTTTGGACCTGTGGCAAAACAGCACATAGTGGCAGGAGCATGTGGCAGAGGAGACATATTTACCTCATGGTGATAGGGCAAAAGAGACTCCATTTTGTTTTTTAACTCCATATTAAAGGAAGTCATTGAAGTTCACTTAAACTGTCATTGACCTCAGTCTTCACTCCCTCCCCTTGGTTAGTTATCAATCCACTTAAAGGTGAGAAGATCATAAAATGGGAACAGAACAAACAGGACAAATTGGGAAGTAACTAAAAGTTAAATCCGTAATGATCATCTGAACTCTGGCCATCCAGCAACTTCTGGGAAAGGTAACTCTTCTAACCATTATGTGAGATTCTTGTAAAATTATCAAAAATGAGGTAATGGTTACTATGAAAACCTGAAAATGTACTTAAACAGGTGAGACCCAGATCAGCATGGACATCTTCTCCAGCTCCTGGTTAGAGACTGTCTGTCAGCCAGCTCAATGAAACTTTGTTCGTTTCTGCTCTTTCAATCTCTTATGAATGCTGTTCTCATTGAACTCACTTGCCATATCACTGGCAGTTGGAAAGTGCAGAGAGGGACAGGAAATGACTGAGGGTCTTGTATGTCCTTCAAGAGCATGTCTCCAGGGACCTCATTCTCTGCTATTAAGGCCCTCTTCTTAAAGGTTCCACCACCTTCCAATAGCACCATTAGCTGGGGACCAAGTCTTTCATATATGGGCCTTTGGGGGACATTTCAGATTCAAATGCTAACAATTATATTCCAAATATTGAACAGTATACATACTTACACTAGGAAAATATTTATTGTTTATCTGAAATTCAGAATTAACTGGCATTCTTTATTTATTAAGTCTGCCCCATTCCCAGATTACACTAATTGTTCTTACATTTCCTCTTCTTCCAAACTTACTCCTAAGGGAAGAATTATGAAATTATGCAGATAAGATATAAAATTATAAAGATTATACTCATCAAAGGTATCTTGACTTTAATAAGATCAGAATGTTATATGGAACAATTGATATTCTGAACATGATGGTAGCCAGGAACCCTGGGGTAGAGATGACTTCTTGCCTATGAACTCCTAACATGTGCACAGCTTAAGTGCACCAACCTCAAGATTACTCAGGAAATCCAAGTCAGGAAT
>NW_004955431.1:11811984-11891735 GCF_000276665.1 Chinchilla lanigera | reverse complement strand
CTTTGCCGCTGAGCTAAATCCCCAGCCCCCCAAGTCAGGAATCTTGATGTTCTTCAGTACTGGCTACTATGAAACTGTGTATCTAGAGCATGCCTCTCAACCTCCTCACCACAGTTATCTGCTGCTACATAACATGCTGTCCAATACTCAGAGATGTAAAACAGCAACTACTTTATAATATCTCACAATTTTATGTGTCAGAAATTCAAGGGTGGATCATATATTTCCCACATTCATCCTTGTAATCTGTTCTATCAGCTTCTCTGTTTCAGCCACACAACCCAAGAGAAAGAAAGAAGTTTTTCTTCTTCTTAAGCCAGCATTGTTCCCTTTCTGCCTGGCTCTCTGTCTACCTGGGTAGGTCAGGCTTTCTCCCAGCAGGGAAGTCCTGGAGCAGTCATACTCCTAACCTTGAGCATTAGGTCCCATGAAGAGCATCCTAAGAGATCAACACCTAGAAAACCTGCAAAGTCTTTTTCTGGTAAAGTCTCACAAGACATGTGACTTTCTTCCCATCACATTCTATTAGTTAAAGGTGATTCATAGAACCAGCTGAGAATAGCAAGAACTATGGTTCATAATGGGGTTCCTTTTGGTGACTACTCAACACACTTATTAAGACTCAATTTCTGATGCTACAGTAGGGGCTAGGATTACAATATGTTTGTGAGATTAGCATGAAGTAGATTTATAAAATATTTGAAAATGCTTCATTTCTATTGTAATGTATTAGATTGTCTGAGTCTGACATTTCTACAATTTCCATTTTTAAAAAATTCTGTGAGGTACTTTATTTCTAAATTGAACTTATGGTTAGATAATACTTTACTGTAAAAATTCATATATGTATTTATATAGTGTATATGTGGATATTTAACACATTATATACACAAATATATATGTATTTATATATATTTATATATATGTATATATATTTATATCTTAAATCATTCATTGTAGTGGTTGTAGCAAACTGACAGCTTTCTATACATCTAGACTGGTACTACTAAGTAGTATTTTATGTAGAATACAGAAAATAGTTACTCAAATAATTTTCTGTAGGATTTAACTCTGTCATAGCATCTCAGTTGTGAAATACTAGTCTAAGAAAGTTTAAATCACCCCATAAGTGCTAGTGTAGCTATTATAATGTCATCCCCTTCAGATAGCATATTACCTTGAATTTGACAATGAATTTATAATGATATGTTCTCCTTGATTACATACCTTTGCTTTCTACCACTAGCTGCTTTTACCCAATGCAAGTGCACTATGCCGTTCACATACACACATGTGTACACTTACATACATATGAAATATAAGGAAGGAGAAATGTACTCAGGGATGCACAGAATCAAATCAAGTATGCATTGATATGCTGGCTTTCATGTACCTTCTTTAATATTTAGTTTCAGTCCTTGCTAAGTCAATGGCTGAGATTTGGTTGCTTATTAAAATTCTGCAGAGCCGTTTTCTTTGTGATAAACCTCAGCAGAAAAAGATATCAGCTACCCTGAAACCTTAAATACTGCCAATCATTTAGAAGGCTCCATGAAGCCATTTTCTGACACACTATTTAATGGAAAACTCATATGAGTTATATATATATATATATATATATATATATATATATATAAAACTACTTACACTAGTAAAGATTTTTGTGGTACCAGATACTTGATTTGATAGGACTTTTTATTTACTAATTAGATATATCACATTCCTGGAGGAATTCTTAGAAAAGCAAGATTTCCATAGTTTTATAAAGTTAAAATTCTGTATCTCTGTGGTACAAAATTTCTCTGGCACGGTCTATGAACAACTCTCCACTAAGATGTTTGTTGGCATAAGTGATTTCCACAAAACACACCAATGTGATACTTAATGTCAATTAGTCAGGGTTCTCTAGGGAAATGGAAGTAATAGCACATCCAGTAAACAGATAAAAAAGAGAAGATTCTATGCGAAGTGTATCATATGATTATGGAGGCCAAGATGTCCCATGATACACCAGCTAGGGAGGCTGGTGGTATAATTCAGTCTGATTCTGAAGGATTGAGAACCAAAGGAGCTGACAGTGGAAGTCTCAGTTCAAGCCTAAAGACTTGAAACCTAAGGGTTGGAGAAGAGTGGTGTAAGTTCCAGAACCCAGAGGCACAAGAACTGGGAGTTCCTATGGCACGGAACAGGAGAAGATGGCTGTTTCAGCTTTAGGAGAGAGAGGGAATTTTCCTTCTTTAATCATTCTGTCTAGCACTCCCAGATCGATTAGATTATGCGAGCTTGCACTGGGGAGGAAAGTCTTTACCCAGTCTACCAATATGGATACTAATCACTTCTATAAATATCCACACAGACACTCAAGGAAATGTTTTACCAGCTATCTGGGTATCTGTAACCCAGTCAAACTCACCCTTACAATTAACAACCACACATCTTTTTTCTCAATTACATTACCATGAATCGGCACTTTACCGAAGAACCAACTAACAATGATAGGATTTTTCCATAGCACAGGAATTATTCTTTTAAGTTTTGTTTTGATTTGTTTTGGTCTAAGACAATGTTCTATGGTACTGTTTCCTTAATGACTATTTCGTGAATAGGATGATTTTTTTTCATAAATACAGAGAAACTCAGGAATGAGGTATCCTGCATCATTAGACACCTGCATCATATTTTCTCTGAAACCATCTATATGATTCCAGTGATTCTTGACAGTCCTTTAATTACAGGAATTCGACCTGTGAGTAGAAATGCAAATGTTTATCATAATGCAGATGATCAAACTAAGGTCCCAAAACAGTACTTAGGTAAGATAGGATTGCTCCACTATCTAGACCCAGGACTTGTTTTTTGTCAACAGATGAAACACATATTGTTCCTCTTGAAAGAAATGATGGGTAGTAAAACTGAAAGAATTCAGTATCACTAGGTTTGGGTCAGGTTACCTAACTTATTCAGTATCACTAGGTTTGGGTCAGGTTACCTAACTTATTTTCCTATTGTTTTGGTATGGGTAGGCGGAATAAGAGGCTACAGCTGAATAATCAAGTGTTGGGACTCATCATTTAAGTAATAAATAAGGATTTGTTGCCGTAGTAATGTCAGTGTAAGAGAGAAGTCAGAGGCTATGTGACAAGAAAAATGGCAGTTGTTTTGGGAAGAATTGCTTGTTCTCCCAACCCTTCAGCTTGTCAGATTGTGGTGTGTATTATTTGAGGTGCCCTGGAGATCACCTGATGGGAGGCTGGCAGCTGCTGTTAGAAATGTGGATGCTGTTTCATCAAGAGATTTTCCTGACTTTTAGATGCTTCCTGGGGACAATCCCAGATGGCTCACTTAGCAGGAATCTCATTTATTTGTAGAGCCAAATACTTCCTAGAATCCCTAATGTCCATGTGAATAGGACCACAAATTCATAGTTGTTCCCTTGTGGCCAATTTGCAAGCCACATTAACGCTTTCAGACCAAGAGGGTGCCATTACGAACCAGGTTATTCATATTGTTTATTATTAATTCAGTGGGTTGGGTTTTGAACCAATGAAGTTAAATCAGTGGGGAAGCTGACTGGATTCACATGACAAGAAAGTCTGAGTCTACTTCTTCTCAAGCTGGTTCTTCGGCTGGTTCTGTAATCCAACCACAGTCAGAGCTGCCCTTCTGGACATTCCATATGGAAGTAATTTAAATTAGGGTGAAATTATTGGAAGAAGTAGAATATTCTGAGAGGTTGAGGTTCAAAGGAAGACAAAGGGTTTTATGGAGAAGAAGACAGGTTTTGAATTGTAGGACAAAAAAAAAATCAGGAAAACATGACATGGTAAATAGAATGCGATTTCTGTGACATGAAACGCATTAATTTCTGACTTTTACTTTATTTATTATTAATCAGATACTAAGATGCTCAATTTCACTCAACTACAGTGAATGGACTGTTGGGAGCGGAATGATTAGACAGTAACTTTAAGAGGTAGACAGGGCAAAGATCACAGAGACCCTTGTGTGCTACCTAGTGGATCTTTCTTTTTTATTTTTCTTTCCTTTTTCTTTTTCAGGCAGTGACAAGTGCATATGACAACTTTAAAGAGGGTAATAAGATGAGAACACTGATGACAGTAGATAAAAGCAACTGATGTCTGTTGCTAAGGAGACAAATAGCTGATGCACTAGCCCACACCCAAGGGAAAACTAAGAGGCAGAGCAGTAGGAATGGAGAAGAGAGGCCAGCCATTCCTTAGCTCAACAGGTACTTATTGAATACCATTTATGTTCTCAGAGCATGTTCTCAAGAACTAGGAATACCGTAGGTAGTAAAACAGACCAGTTACTGGATTTCAAGGGGTTTGTATTCTAGTGGGATAGTTGACAATAAATACCCAAATTAATGATTTGATTCTTTCAACTACAGAGAAAGGCTTTGAAGGAAATAAAACTGGTCTAATAGGTGCATGATGGGGCTAGGCCCCTGTAAGGAAGTGCTATTAGATTTAAGACTAGATTGACAAGGAGGGAAAAGTCATGTGCTCTAAGCATTCTTAGCAGAAGAACTAGCCAATGTACAAAAACACATATGGAGGAGAAAGAGTGTGAGCAGGTGAAATAGAGTGACAGGGGTATGGAGATAGAGAAGAATACCTTGATGTCTGTAGTGAGGAGTTTACATTCTAAGAGCAGTGGGGTCGCACATCTGGCTTCCATTTTTTAAAAAATGAATAACTGCTATCATAAACATAAAAGCCAGTAGTGAGGCTATTTCAGTAGTTCGGGTGATGTCTCAGATCAAGGTGGTAAATGCAAAGCTAGAGAAAAGTGTCAAAGTCACGCTGTGAAAATTACTGCAGACCCTCAGTGTTTGAGAGAAAGGTGTTCAGAAAATTCTTCACAAATTCTTAAGTATGAAAATACCGCCATAACATACAATCCGCCATAACATACAAAATCAGCTAAACAATATAAGAATGATGTAATCTTTTTAGTTCTTAATGAGATTACTATTTATGCCATGATAAGTAGAGAACAATAAAAGCACAGTTCAAATGAGCAGGAGTAGCACATTGCTATCAGCAATACTGAACTGTACACATACTTAACAGAAAACATTATTTGTAACCATGGTTACCATTGGTGGAGATAATGAAGCATTTTAACAAAATTCTTCACTAAAAAAAAGAATTTTGTCTGCTGGGACTTTTGATGTCTTGGTTGGAGAAATTTGCATATCAGAGTTAGGACAATATTGTTAAAGGTTGGCATGGTGTCTAGGTGTTCCAGGAGCTTTTTGTCTCACTTAAATAATTGGCCAGGACAACTGATAAACAAGAAATCACAACTTTTATTAAAAGTAAAAGAACAAAAGGGAAAAAACGAAGACAAGGGAAGAGCAAGGGAAGCAAGAAAAGAGAAGATATGTCCTGCACACAGGATGGGCCACTGCAGAAACAGGAACACAGCAGAACAGGGAGATCACAGTGGCAGTCAACTCAATGGTTGGCATCTTTTATACTCTCTCAGATCTGGCCCATGAGAAGTTGCTCTGCCCACACATCCTGGCCATGACTGACAGGTCACATGCTATTGTTCAGCTTCAATTCTGCATAAGTTACATCCTGTTTCCAGCCTCTGTTACAGTTCTTTGTAATTGGCAGATTACATCCTGTTTTCCAGCCAGCCTGCCATGCCCTGATCTCCACCTCAGGATGCTCTGTCTAATAATGCAGTAGTTGGGAGTCAGCTTTCCCTTGACTTCCCAGCTTTCATCTCAGGAAAGTCTTCTTCACATACATGTGTGAGGGTACATGAAGCTTTCATTAAGAGGAAAAACTTTCTCTTGATCAATTTAAGTTAAGTAATCAGTGGCCTACAAATTAATTGATTAATAGAAGAAAAGATTATTATACATACAAGAGACTTTAGTTTGTTTTGTTTTGTTTTTTTTCCGGTACCAGGAATCGAACTCATGACGTCGTGCTTGCCAGACAGGCACTGTGCCTCTGAGCTAAATCCCCAGCCCCACAAGAGACTTTAGATAAAGACACTTCCTGAACCATGAGAGACAGGGGCTGGTATACAAATTTAATAAGAACAACAGAGAAAGTTTAAATATCTTCTATGGGATAACAAATGGACTTTGGGAAAAGCAGATGGTCTTTTAGGAGAACCAAGGAAGTTGTGACAATGTGTGATAATCTTTGTTTATGCAGTTTCTTTTCCTAGTGAGTGGCTGGCTGTGATTCTAAGAATGAAGCTCTCTTGGAGAAGATTTATGACCACTTCACTCCAGGGAGTCTCTGCGTTTATTTATGTAAGAAAGAAAAGTTCCAACAAGGCTTCTTTCTGCATCTGAAATGGAAATATTTTCAATTTAAATTAATCTTCATGTCAACTCTAGGGTTATGTAGTTCCTTACATTTTATTTAATGAGGCTAGTGAAGCAACTCAGTCTGTCCCTTGCACTCATATGTAAGAAACTGAGACAGTACATATGAGGGTAGAGATTAGGAGCAAAGGAGGCAAAGGGAACAACATGGGTCTTCCAGAACTTCTTGGAAATCTCAATGTAACTGGGTCACTCTAAAATTGAATGCTCAAGCCAATTTTACCGAGAAAGTTTGGTGGACAAAGAGAGCCCTTTCTGATTACTGGAATTAATTCTTGTGACCTAAACTAATTTAGGACCAGTATACTTTACATAAGTACTTCCTTGTGATAAGTGCTACAGAGGGGAGAAAAGAAAAATAAGATGAGGACATTTTTAAAGTCAAGTATGAGTGGATATCTTTTGACTCATTACTGTCTTTGCTTCTTACATATGACCTTAGCTGTGCCTCAATTTCATCCTCTATATAAAATAGGCACTATAATTTCTAAGTGTTTGTTTACATACATTATTTCATTTGTCCTTACAGTAATATGAGGTACTATTATGCCTGTTACTTAACAAATAAAAAAGCTTTAAGATATTACACTTGTCTAAGATCAAACAACCAATAAGTGACTGAACCAAAATTAAAATCTTTCTGTCTGATCCCAAATTCTATCTTTTGATCATTATACTGTATCACTTTAATTTGTTGTAAGGTTGCTGTATTGATTTCATTGAATATTAATAAATTCGGCAGCATAGTACTTGGCATATAGATGTAGCTGAACAAAGACAGTTACTTCACCATTGTTTAATCATGAACAGTAGATTAATTTCTTTAAGATTCTTTTTGTTCTAGTGCTGTCTGACTGTGGTTGTTGACCTTTAGGAGATTAAACTTTATGATATAATCAGACACAAAGAAACATGAAATACATTAAAGATGCATATATATTAAATAAATATGCATAATAAAGATTCATAAATAAAGACTGGTTATAAGAGATCAAATGAGTAGCATAATTGTCTAATAGAGTTTGGAGAATAGAGAATTAATCAAGGCAGGAGCCAAGGGGAACTCTGCATGAAAAAGGTAGAACCTAAATTTGGAAGAATTTACATGGATTTTAAAGGGTTAATGAAATTTCCCTAAGTACTTCATTTACAATAGAGATTAGTTTAGGCACTGGGTGAATACGGTTCATTTAAATGCTGCAATCCGTGAATCACTCAGAATAGCATTATGGGTAATTTTAATGAAGCATCCTTAAAGTCTGTGCCCCTTTGTTAACTGCTTCTATTGAATTTAAACAAAAGTCCCATTTCATTCTAAATTTAAATCCAAAAAGGATTTGCTCTTTTATCCCTGCCATTTTGCAACAAATGTAATTTCTCACAAACGCCTGAAATTAAGATGTGAGTCAGATCAAAAAGCTGCAAGTGAAGCTGAACTGAATACTAAAGAAGGGGCAATTTTAGCGACAAATCCAGATCAATCCACCTGAGCTAGCCCTCCTCCACAAGGCCTGAGACTTTGTAGTTTGTGGCAGCTGATATGTTCATAGTGTTAGCTTTCTGTTATTATGACAAATGTCTGAGATAATCAACTTATAAAGAAAAAAGATTTCTTTTGGCCCAAGTTGTGAAGGTTTCTTCAGGCTATAATTGGCCCATTGCTCTGGGTGTGTGGTGGCTCATGATGGCAGGAGGGTGGCAGATAAAAACCCACTCATCTATGGCAGCAACTGAAAGAGAACAAGAGGAAAGGACTGGGGTCTCATGGTCTGCTTTGAGCTTTTGTGCCTAATGATCTAAATGCCTCCCACTAGACTCTCTTTCCACAGTGTCCCAATATCACCAAAATGGGATCAAGCCTTTAGTTCATGTCCTTTGGGAAATCTTTAAGATCCAGGCAATAGTAGCTACAATGTTCCAATACTTGGAATACAGAAATAAAAGAAAAATAATTTTCAATATCAAAAGCAACTTATAAATATAGACCTAGATATAGATACCAATATTAGCTTTATTCATAAAGCCTTAAGCTGTAAAATTCCCAAATGTCTACCCAATGGGTAATGAATAAACAAACCGTGACACATCTATACAGAGTAGAAAAGAACAGACTGCTACTATATTTACAAACAAGGTTTACACTAGGTGGATGAAACCAGGCACCAAAAGCCAGTATATGTAGCTTGATTTCATTTTAATGATACTCTGGAAAAGAGAAAAACATAAGGGTAGACATTAGTCTATTTCTTTCTAGGCACCAAGAGTTGGCGAGGAATTGACAACAAAGAGACAGAAAGAACTTTGGGGACTGGAGATTGTATTATATTATCAGAGCTCCTAAAAACAAAATATCACCTGTTGATTGGCTTAAGGAGCAGAAATGTATTGCCACACAGTTTTGGAGCCTAGAAGTCCAAGATCAAGGTGTTAGTAGAATTGATTCCTTCTGAGAGCTGTGAGGGAAACTGTCCCACACCTCTGCCTTAGCTTCTGGTGACCTGCTGAGATCTTTTCTATTCCTTGCATTGTAGATGATGTGTCACCCTGAGCTCTCCCTTCATCATCACATAACATTCTCCCTGTGTTATCTGTATTGAAAGGTCCCTTTTCAATAAGAACATTAGTCATATTAGATCAGGAGTTCACTCTATTCTACTATGAACTTTACTAATTACATCTTTAGTGATCTCATTTTCAAATAAGAGTACATCTGAGGTACAGAGAGTAGGACTTATAGGAGATGGGGGAAATATAGGTCCTTCCCAGGGACACATGCAAAGCTCTATTGCTGCATTTACTACTGATGATTATCTATTTGTGCCTCACCTCTGGTATGAGCTCTAAATTTAGAACTGCCAACCTCCTACCTTGGGATCTCTCTCTCTCTCTCTCTCTCTTTCTCCCCTCCAAATTTTATATATATATATATATATAATATGTACTTTGGGTCTTCTTAGCTAGAGCTATGTAACAAAATGATACAGATTAATAGGAAAAGCAAACAGAGACTTATTAGCATGTATATATCTTATATAATATCTCTTATACAAAATGGTAGAAATTCCATAAGTACATTAAAGGGGTCGTTGCAATTTGGATATAAACTAACTTAGGCTAAAACATACAAACAAAAAGGTTTGGAGCCAGGGAAGCAAGTTATAAAGGAAGGGTGCCAGGAAAATATGATGAAGCAAAGTAGACGCGATATACATATTTAAATCAGCGCTTTTTCCATTGACAAGTTTCTACAACTAGCAGTTCTCCTTCCCTTCCTAGCCACAGAATGAGAACTTACAAATAGAGATTTTCTTTATGATTGTCAGTGTCTTTATAAATGGAATATGTATCCTCTTGTTAGAGTGCTTTTCCTCATCTGCTATTTTTCAAAATTATCAGCTCAAAATAACCTTTATACCAAAGAGGTATATCTAGGTATGGCATATTCTACTTTCCTATATATTTTCGCATATGAAGGGGGGAAAATTCAATTTATAACAGAGATATCCTCTGTGCTGATAATGGTGATAGTTACATAGCTGTATTCATTTGTCAAATATTATCATTTTACACATTTTAAAAAGTGAGTTATATCTCAATAAACCTGACTTTGAAATTACACTTCAATAGATCTTACTTTAAAAAAAAAAAAAAAAAGGTGGCCCAAATCCCTTTTGTTTCCTGCTTAGACAACTGCGGAGGCTGCCAAATTACTGTCTGTTTCCATACTGCCCTCTTTGTCTTGTACATAGCCTGTATCTCTGCCTAATAATTCTTTAGCTGCCAGGTGTCCTCTGCACATGGAACAATGTTCCTTAAAGTGGGTAGTTACTGCATATAGTGCCTTCATACATCTTTTATCTTGTCTCTTGTCATTTACCTGGTAGGACATTTGTTTTCTAAAAACTGCTTTCAGCTATCTTTAAAATACACAAACATACAAGCCTACTTGGATTCATACACAGATACAGCTGTTTTTTGCCTCAGTGACTTTGCTTTTGAACATACTTCTCTGCTGAAATGCTTTTCCCTTTTCCACTATGCATGGTGGAACATCCCTGTAGTCCCCGCACTTGGGAGTCTGGGACAGGAGGAGTGCTACGAATTCTAGGCCAGCCTGGATTTCAAAGTGAGTTCAAGACCAGTCTGAACTCCATAGTAAAACCATATCCAAAATGACAAAAAAAAAAAATCAATTTTCTCTGACATCCTGCTCCACTCCTAATCCTAAACTGAGATAAATGCTCCCCCGCCCCCATGTTCCTAGTGAAGAGTTCTATTGCTGGATTTACCACTGTTTAACAATTTCCTACTGGTTCCTCACAGTGTATCAGAAAATGCCCCCTCCCAGTGTACTCTGGTTGCCCAAGTGACAGCTCCTACTGCAGTACTGGTTGCTTCTGTTTCTTAGAAATTTCTGGTCATTGTGATGCATAGCTGATCACTATGATGCATATTGTGAAATCCAATCAAAGACAGCCAAGTACTGCAGCTCTGTACCTCCCCTTTGCAACTGCAGAAAACGCCCCTCCCTGGGCCTTGGGGGCCTGACATTTTGAGGGACAATTGATTCCTTTGCAGTGCCGGCCCAGTGTTAAATAAATCTGTCTCAAAATCCTGGGTGTGATGTTTCTGCTTGCCATTGCAACCTCTGATATAAACTCTGAATTCAGAAGTGCCAGCCTCCTACCTTGGAAGATACGCTCATCTTCCTATTCTGCTCCAAAGTCTCCTTTCAGGCCGTGGAAACTGGCTTTGCTTTTTGAAAACTCCCAATGAATAGAGGAACAGGTTTTCCTGCATTCTCTCTTTCATTTCCTCACCCTGTATGCTTTGCCAGTTTTCTTCAGGTGGACAGTTCTGAGAGGCATTCTATATGTGGCACTGTTTAAAGAAGTGAAAAGTTATAAAAGTAAAGAGAAATGTACAATCAAGCTGATATTGCCTTCAGCAACAGCCTTAGATTAAGAAGGCTTTTCTTCTTTCTCCGCTGTCTCACTTCTTCCCATTCTAATCCTGCTTTACCTGCCATTAATATTGCACCAGCTATTATATTATCTTGCTATAGTAGGCCTTTTATTAATATATACTGTCTCTCTTTGTCTCATAATCTTTTTATTTAATGTATGTGTTATGATATTAGTATAGCCACCTGTGTTTTCTTGTTCCAATTTGCATGGAAAACTCTTCCATCCTTTCAATTTTAACCCATTTGTGCCATGGGTCTAAGAGGAATGTCTTCTAGATAGTATATGGTTGGATCCCATTTAAAATCCATTCTGCTGATCTTTGTCTTTTAACTAGAAAGTTTAACTCATTTACATTTACAATAATTACTGACAAGGAGTGACTTACTCTTGTTACTTCATTATTTTCTATGTTATTTATTATTTTTCTGTCCCTCATTTCCTATACCACTGTATTCTTTGTGTTAAATTTTTAGTGAAAATTTTACATTAATTTCTTGTTTCATTTTGTGTGTATTCTTTAGGGTTTTTAAAATGGTACTGGGGATCAAACTCGGATATGTGCTATCACCAGCTCCATCCTCAGCCATTTTTTATTTTATTTTGAGATAAGGGCTTCCTAAATTGCTCAGGTTGCCCTTGAATTTGTGATCCTCCTGTCTTAGCCTCCACATAGTTTGGATTATAGACATATGTCACCACATCTGGCTTCAGTAGCTATTTTCTTTGTGGTTACCATAAAAGCTACATTCAAAACCTAAAGTTATAACACTAATTTGAATTTATGTCATCTTGACTTCTACATCATTAAAACTCTATTTCTTTTGTTTGTTGTGCTTCTGTTTCCACACCTTTCAGCTGTTGATGTCACAGTTATGTTTTATGTAATATCTGTCCTATAAACTAATAAATTTTAATGCATTCATCCCTAACATTGTGTAGAAAACAAAATGTGTAGTTATAAACCAAAGATACAATATTAGCATTCAGACTAATTGTTTTTTAAATATATCTCTTACGTAGAAAACAAAATGTACAGTTACATACTATCATTATAATAATGCTTTTAGAATTGCTCATTTATACATCTTTTCTGAGGTCTTTATTTTTTCATAGGTCTTCAAATTATTGTCTAAGTTCTTTGATTTTGAACTGTAGGAATTCTTTCAGCATATCTTGAAAGGCAAGCATAATCATAACAAATTTCCCCAGCTTCTGTTTCTCCTATATCTTAATCCATTTTGTGCTAGCATAACAGAAGAGTGAAACTGGGTAGCTTATAAAGAACTGACCCTGATTTCTTCCAAGAAGAAGGTGGGATGTCCTGCATCTGACAAGAGTTTTCTTGCTGTGTCATCCCACGGCAGAGTTCAAAAAGCAAGGAAAAAGAGCACATGTGCAAGAGAGGTGTATGTGTGGTGTGTAAGCCAAATTCATCTTTTTCTTAAGAACCTCTTTCTCCCACATATATGGCATATATTCATCCAAGTGGGCAAAGCACTCATGATAGGCTTGCCTGCTAAAGGTCTCACTCATCAATAGCACTGCCCTGGGGATTAAGTTTCTAACACATAAACTTTCAGAGACACAGTCAAACTGAAAGTTCCTTAAATCTCTCTCACTTTTAAAAGACAGTGAGGTAGCTGTGTATAGGGGCTTTGTTTGGCAGTTTTTCTTTCTTTTTTCCTCTTCAGCTCTTTGAATATATCCGTATTTTGGTCTGAAGTTTCTGAAATGAAATTTGTTGGTAATATTATTGAAGATCCTTTAGACATGATTAGTGAACCTTCTCTGTCTCTCTGTCTCTGTCTCTCTGTCTCTGTCTCTGTCTTGTCTCTGTCTCTCATTCTCTCTGTCTCTCGCTACTTTTAAGATTTTGCTTTTGTTTATCTGCACTATAATTATAATGCCACAGTGTGTATTTCTTTGTCTTTATCCTGCTTAAAGTTCATTGAGCATTTTCGATGTTCGTGTTTATATCTCTCAACACACTTGGGAAGCTTTAAAAACTGTTTCTTTAAATAGTCTTTGCCTTTTGGTCTCTCTTTTTGAATTTCTGTGATGAATGCATTCATCTACTTGATGGTGGCCCATAGTCCCTCTGGCTTTGTTCATTTTGTTCAACCTTTTTTTCTATTACTCAAATTTGATTATTTCCATGGTCTTATTTTCAAGTTTGCTGATACTTCCTTCTGCCTGCTCAAATCTACTTTTGAATCCCTCTAGTGAACTTCTCAGCTCCAGAATTTCATTTTAGTTTTTTTTTTTAGTTTCCTGTCTCTTTGTCAGTATTTCCATTTTGTTCATTCATCTTCTTGACTATCACATCTTCCTTTAATCCTTTGAACATCTTTAAGACAGGTTTGTTAAAATCTTGGTCTAGCAGATCTTCTCTTGGGGCTTTTTCAAGGATAATCTTTTTCCAAAGGATAATTTTTGTTTTTTGCTTTAGTGGACAATACATTTCAATTTGTTTGTATTTTGTGTGATTTCTTTCTTGAAAGCTGGATATTTGAATCTAATAATGTAGCAAGTCTAGAAAGCACATTCTCTTCCTTCCCTAAGGGTTTCTATTTTTTTCTGTTTTGTCTTCTTGTTTATGTATGTGTGTATGTGTGGGGATATATTTATTGCTGTAGTCTGTCTCTGTGCTGAAGATAAGCCTGAAGCATAAGTTTAGGGTTTTCTGAGATCCTTTCTGAATCTATGCCTTCCCCTGGCATAGGTGGTGTCCTAATTTCTTCCATAAATGAGATAACTTTTGAAAAACCTACTTTTTAATGTTTGTTTTCAAAAAGGGGAAAAATAAAAAGCTGGAAGGTGCTCTTTCTACAACCTCTGAAGTTGTTTTGGCCAGATAAGGTCCCTGAAACAAGGGAGGAGATAGAACAGTACTGGCCACTCAGCTCTTTGCACTTCTGTGGTCAGAAATGTCAGTCAGTGACCAGAATACAGACTCCTAATGCTATGTGACAGTGTCTGTTTTACTTTCTTTGACTCCACAATCCGCAAGCAAGCTGCCCCAGGAGCATGCACATTTCTGCCTGCCATGACGTGAGTGTGGGTTGGGTAGCTACAACCTTACCAAGGAATAAAATTACCAAAATTAATCTCAACTCACTGTCTAAACCTTCCTTTGGAAGTTAAAAACCTTCATTAGACTCCAGACTTGCAAAATAGGTTACATCAGACAGATTTTATCAATGAAATTATTCTCAAAGGAGAGTTTTCTGAAGCTTCTCATCTCACCATCTTGCCATCAATTCTCTGTCAGGTGTTGGGGTTACAAAGATGAAACCATCTCACATAAATAAATGACTATGAAAATATGTGACTCTCAGAATAGATGACTATCAAAAGATTGTACTATTAATGATACCACAGTTGCATTGAGGAGACCCCAAACCATCTTCTCTTGCTTGCTCTTCCATGGCAGACATCATTAATCTATCTCAACCATAATTTACATCGATCTCCTAAATGGCGTTGGAATCATTTCCAACACAATGCATAGACCATCTACTAGGAAATCTACCAGAGTTTTCATTCTAACTTGGATTTTGTTGTTGTTGTTGTTAAATAGTCCAAAGGTTTTGAGTCCTCCCATGCAGGACTCCCACTTAATTTTCTTTCACTTTTCAATGAGGTCTGACAACTTTTAACGGCCACCAGGAGATTTCAAACTCTTACTTCTACATGAACTTGACTCACCCCAACTACCTGCTTGCTAGATGGTAGCAAAGTTGCTGTTGAATGACATTCTCTGAAGAAAGTAAAATTTCATGAATCCTTTTTCCCATATGTTTATAGTATGTTATAATCACCTCAAATTATTGCTTTTTAAATCTATTATTCTCTATACGCAGAGGGCAAAAATATGGTTTTCCTGTAAGTTACCTTGATATCAAGTTGCATTTCTGCACTAATTAATTGTATGCAATAACTTGGTAACCTCCTTATTCTTTCTTTCAACTGAGATAGGAAAGATTTAAAAATATAGCTTTCCAATGTTAGCTTAGTGTCAAGCTGTGAGTCTACAGACAGAGCTTTTCTATGTTATAACCTGGTAATTTTACTATACTGTCATTCAACTGGTTATTCAAAATAAATACCTTATTTGAGAAAGTGAAGTATTTCCTTAAGATGGTAGATGTAAATGTGTAGTTGCCTCACTGCTGGTTACCTCCCATGAGACTTGAAGGAATGTCCCCTAGGTCCAGGGACATGTAAACAGGAGATATGGAAATCATTGCTTTTGACATGAGGAATCCAAGCAAGGATTTAGCATTCCAGTTTTCTCTGCAGCTTCTCTGAACTTCAGGGGCTGGGGGCCTGTCTGTGGGCCCTGAGACTTTAGTCTAAACGGAGGCGTGGGGGTTCGGGATGACTAGCTTCTCTGATAACTTGGAAGAAAGTAGAATGTTTAGCAAATTCTTATTGAATTTCAGGGAATGTACCATTTATTTCTTTCCATCTTTTCCATAATCCTGGAAAAAGGTGCTTTTTCTTTTTTAATGTTTTTTTTTGATAGTGTAACTGAGGCTCAGATATATCAAGAAATTGCTCCAGATTCCTATGGTTAAAAAGAGCTGTGTTTGAATTAAAATTAGGTCTGGATCACTTTCCTTCAAGTTAACTAAAATTTTTCATGAATCCTGGTGTCCTTTTAATCTCTCACAATACTTCTTTGCAAATGATTACTCTTGACTACTCTTAGGTTAGTTTAATACACCCACATTATTTTCCTGTTTATTTTCATATCCTAACTAGATTACGATTTCAAATACTAGGACTTCTGCCCGATTCCCTATAGTGCATGTGTCTTAGTCTGTTTTCTGTTGCTATTTTACATCTGAGATTGAGAAACTGATGAAGGACAGAAGTTGCCTTTGCCTGGATGTCTGGGGGCGGGGCATTTAAAAAGCGTAACACCGGCAGCTGATGAGGGTATCCTTAGTGCAGCATAATATGGCAGAAGCTATCACATGGACTGTGCACCGTCTCAGGTTTGTCTTCCTTTCTCATAAAGCCATTAAGTAGCCGTGTGTGGTGGTACACACCTATTATCCCAGCCTTCTGAGAGGTTGAAGTGGGAGGACTGGGAGTTCAAGCCCAGTCTGGGCAACTTAGTGAGTTAGTGAGCTCTTGTCTCAAAATGAAAATCTTTTTAAAAGGTTGGGATATAGCTCAGTGAGAGGCCCTGCATTCAAACCCCAGTTCTGTAAAAAAGAAAATGCCACTTATGTCATTATGGGATCTTCGGTTTCACGACCTTATCTAATTTTCTTTATCTCTCTTAGGTATCACCTCCAACTACCATTAACATATGACTGGGGATTAATTTTGAGGGGACATAGTCAAATCAAAGCAACATCCATCCCAGGTGAGTCAGAGCTTTAAAGAATCTAATATCTGGCAGGCTTAGAGAGTCACAGAGAGGTGTGTCCTTCAATTCCTTTAGGTCAATTTGAAGAAAGCAGTCAGATGCCTGGTCACACTATCTAGTCTCCCCCAGTATCTTCAATGATTTATTCCAATAGCCAGTGCTGTCTTAGTTCCAGAAAAGAGATTGATGATCCAAGGTCTGCATGGGATACCTAAGGCATTAGGGATCTGCTGCAGTGTGAGGTAAGAGGAAGGAGGTATCCTAAACAGACAGGCAGCAGGATGTAAGCCAGTCTTCACTCTGGCTGCTTTCAATGCATTTGAAAGTCATTACATCACACATCTCTCTCCCAGGCCTTCCTGAGGTCCCAGACACATGGGCAAAGGTAGTATAAATCATCTATATGCTTGCTAAATATGGCATTTCCCTTATCCAGGAGAGGGCAAAGAAGGACTTTATATAAATGAGTTTGTAAGGGAAGTGCTGACACAGAAACGGCATCTTAGTTACATTCTGGTGACTGTCCAAGGTCTCCCTAAGCCCTATGTCTACCAAATGTGTTATTGTAATCAGTTTTTTGGGCTTCATGCTCAGACGCAGTAAACAAAACACAAAACAGCAAAACAAAACAAAACAAAAATGACAAGCAGCTAGCTAGTACCATCTAGTGGTAGCTAGGAAACAATAACATCGAATGACCTTTTCAAAAGTGGGAAAAAAATCTTGAAACCTGATTTCCTTTCCATAGTAGAAAGGTTCATGATGGTTTATCATGAAGATGTGAGCTTCACTTTTCTCTGTGGGAGATGAAGAGCAGGTCAATACCTGGGCGCTTGTCATAGAGAAAAGAGTCAAGAGATTACATTTAAAGTCCTGATATGAGCACACTGGATTGCTGAAAGGACTCATTTTCTGTTTAGGCAGCTGATCTCTGGGGAGGGGCTAAAGGTTTCCTTAATGCCAGCTGCTTTGTGTTCAAGCCTTGTTTGTATTCCAAATGAGGTAAAATTCTAGCCCTGGCCATTGGTTTTAGAGACTTCAGTGGGGCACCTGGCTCCTTGTTTCATGGACAGAATTTCAGAACAGCAAATCCTTGTACTGCATTTCCTCAGAGGTTTTTAGCTGGTGTAGCTGTGTTCCATTCAGCAAATAATTATAATTACCGTGTGTCAAGTAATCCCTTAAGTTACATCGGCCAACAGAACCCTCAAAAACACTTTCAGGCAGCTATCCCTTGTCTCGTTTACATCTGAGGGGCATCAAAGTTTGTAAAGTATAAGTTACATTCTCCTTTTTCACAAGGTGAGAGGAGGCAAACCTACCCTTCAGAAAATGCCCAGATGGAGAATAAAATGATAAATTCTTTGTTGTGTCTGTGGAGTTTGAGGAAAAAGTAGGACATTCTGCAAACAAAATGATCTGCAAGTAGCAGACTGGGGCAAAAGGCAGAAGACAGTCAGGACTAGATACGCAAACCTGGGTATGAGCATCATAGAAAGATATTTTTATTAGGACTTGGAAGAACTCAGACATATTTCACAGAAAAATCACACAAGGAAGAACAGCTGAGGTAAATATCACTCAAAGACAGTCAGTATTTAATGAAGACTCCCTGAATGTACTTTAATGAAATCTTAAGTGGTATGTTCAAGGGTCTCTGAATTTGTTGATCTAAGTTTATTTTTATTTAGTCAGATAGACATAGGTTTTCTTTCAACATGGATGTAGGTTTTGTCTCACTGATAAGCCAGGGCCTTAAAGAAAAGCTACACTGATATAAATGAAACTATCAAATCGCAATTAATTTATGGCTTTCACTAGGCCCAGAAATTGATTAAAATTGCTCTACAGTTGAATTATGAATAAAGAGTAAGTATAAGCAAGTAAGGAGAGAGAGGAAGATTGGGGCAAGGGACAAAGAAATGCATTATTATGCCATAGCTCATAACACCACATCATAAGGCTGAGATGACAAAATTTAAAGTATGTTAAAAAATGGTACAGAATTTTAAAACAAGACGATAGAAAATCAACAATGGTTGCTAATTGCATATTGTTATCTTCAAAGAAGTTGTTCAGATTGCCAGACATAGCCATGCAAGATTGATCAATTAAGCATTAACTATTCCTTTCAATAAACCAATAGAAAGTAGTACAATTATCTTAGCTATCTTGTGTATATACATATAAATTTTTTTCCCTTCTTTCTTTTTTCATTTCCCTCATCCCAGTTGTTCTTCCCTTTTGAACAGCTCCAATTTTGAACTTTTGGGTTCTAGACTAAGATTTTGCCCTAGGAAAATAATCGCTATGTGTGCCTGACTTTTTTCTCAAACAATTTTTTTTTTGTTTTGTTTTTCTTCAGGTACCAGGAATTGAACTCATGACTTTGCGCTTGCCAGGCAGGCACTGTGCTGCTGAGCTAAATCCCCAGCCTCTCAAATAATTTCATTTAGAGAAGTTTGCTATTATAAGGTATACTTTTAACTACTTTATTTTGAACATTTAGGACATTTGAGGGCCGGGGATATAGCTCAGCGGCACAAGTGCCTGCCTGGCAAGTGCAAGGTCCCGAGTTCGATTCCTGGTACAAAAAAAAATAAAGACATATTTGAGGAAAGCAAATTTGCCTCCAAAGATAATCTGAAAAAAAATTTGAAGTTAGCTAACGCAATTGATTTTTCAATTGGACAAAATTTTAATGTAGTTTAAAATATAGTAATGTATTTGTACCATAATATGTAAGACCATGTGCTTTCAAGGGTTGAATGTAAGGAAGCTTTAAAGTTTTAAAGATCACTTTAAAGAGCAATAGAGTAAATGATTATACTGAAGAGCTTGTAAATTAATACTCATAAGACAAAGAAAAAAACTCTTCCTAAAAATTATACTAATTAGTTCTTTTGGATTGAGATTAGTTTTCTTCTTTCTTTTCTTTTCTTTTCTTTTCTTTCTTTCTTTCTCTTCTTGTTTTTGAAGGGTTTTGCTGTGTATTCCACTCACTGTGTAGCCCAACCTGGCCTTAAACTCAAGACAATTCTCCTGCCTCAGTTTCTTAATGCTGGCATTACAAGTGTGCACTACCACACCTGGCAAAAAGAGGTTTTCATTGATGGCATTCACACACATTAAAAGAACCATTTTTTAATCAACAGAATCAGAAAAGAGCAAAGCCATGTTGCAGGCAATAAAGACAAAATGTATATTGAATAAAATTGTTTCAATGCAATGTAAATTAACATACATTTGTACTTTTAAGTATAGATGTGAAAATAAGTGAGTGAATTACATATTTGTATATGTTTAGTTGTTTATATTGATAATGATTTTCAATTGCATGAAACTATTTTTTCTGTAGGAGTGAGTGGTAGAAACATGATTTTTTGAGGAAGCATAGAAGAAATTTAAAAATAAGCAGAAAAGAGACAAAGAAATTGGGATTTCAAAAGTGTACTTTTTAAAAAGCTATAATTTCAGGACACAGATTTACTCAAGCCTTTTTAACCTTCTAGTAAACTCAGAAAAAATCATACAGGTATTACAGATACAGTAAGCCCGTTACTGGGTAGTTCCCTTCTAAAAGTGGCTCACCAAATAAATGTTACCCAGTTTTGAGGTGCTTGCATCTCCTTCTGGAGCTGGATTCTGGGCTCCTTTTGTTAGCAACAAAGAATTGAACAGAATAAGCAAAAGATAGTGATGAAGAGTATTTGAGAAAGTAACAGTGAGGGAGAAACTGATTCTGCAGAGTAAGGTTGGGCTGAGGAAAAGAGGAAAAAGTAAAATAAAAGTACACCCTGGAGGACACAGGGCGGGCTAGTACGAGGAAAGCCATCATAGCAAGCTCTTCTTGGAATCTGTGTTGTTTTATGTTGGGAACCCACAAGAACTTTTGCATGGATCCTGAGAGGCAGTACTGGAATCCAACCCCTCTCTTCCCAGGCAGTCTAACCTATGCCAGTTTCCTATTTTAAGCCTGCAAATTGGGCTCTGGACTCCTTCCTTAAGGGATTATAGCCCCAAAGTTCCATCAAGTCACAGCATCTCGCTCCAAGTCCTGCATCTCTGAATGCTCTTGGTCACTTTGTCCCTGACATTTCTCCTCCTGTTATGGAGATCTCTGTTCTAATAAGGTAATTTATCTGTTCCCTCATATACTCATTATGCAACATGGTGACAAGGTCAGGCGAGCCCGGATAGAATAGACATTGGGGGGAAGAATGGGAGAAATACACCCAGCACTGGTGCTCAGCGGCCCTTGGCTAGATGCTGCACCAGATCCCTACCCTGAGAGCAGAGAATGCTATGTCTGATTAGGCCCCGTGTCTCGCTATTGTTCTCCTTTGCTCTTGATGCTCCCCTCTCTGAGTTTTTCCTTTTCTATTATCCTCTGTGGATATTGCTGACATCTGTCTTCATTAGGTGCTGCTGTATTTTTTCAGCTCACTCCCTGCTTATTGATTTTTGGGGACCAAAGGGTCATTTTCAGTTTCCAAAAGTCAAAAAGTCTCTTTTAGTCCAGAGTGGTAATTGTTTTGCTATGTAATTCTCTCAGAAAAGGAAATTCTTTTCTGGCAGTCAGTTTCGTACAAGATTCAAAAGTCTCTTAATTTTCATATCAGCTAACTGTCTTCACTTTCTTGCCTTGCTGGGCTAGCGCCCTCTCCTCTCTGTGAGTTCAGTGCTGCTACCTGAGTCTATCAGGTACAGGCCAAAAAGCCACCATCAAGTTCTTTCCCCAAGTCATTTTAACGATTTGAAAAACTTTCTGGAGAGTCACTTTAATTTGGTATTTACCCTCAGGTGCTTCAGTTGCTCCAGAGACTTTAAAGGTGAGTTTCAAGGCAGATTCTTAAGCTGAGCCTGGATATAAAGCTGGGTTTCATGGGTCATCCTCACTCAATGTTCATCACCCTTTTCCTTTGTCTTTTAACCTTTTTGATGCCAACATTCTCAAAATATCTAAGTATCCTTTGTTTTTATATAGTATGCTTGCAAACTAGCCATCATTTTTGTGAGTTCATTTTTCCCCTCAGAGGACCATATTGAATGCACTTACCTGTCACCACCACACATCACGGCTCTTCAGTCTTTTCTCATGTTGCTACAAGCTCATTATGGCTTTGGTCGGCCTACAAGGCTAGTTTAGCCTAGTTTTCCAGCTGTCTTCTGTTCCAAACATGGGTTATTATCCTCGCAGACTTGAGTAAATCAGTTTCTTTTCCACTATTCTCCTGCCCATCAACTGATGCACATATCTTAATTCTCTTTATTATGGAACCATGCTACTTTTCGCAACAATATTTATATGTGGCAGTATAGGTCAGGTTCTCCTGGAATAACCAACCACAAAAATCCCAGCATACTGTGTGGCTTTAACCCAACCGACATTGATCACTTCCACAAATTGCGCTGCAGACCTGGACAAGATTCAGGGATAGGTGTTCTTGATGCAGTGGCTCAATGATGCAGATGGCTTCAATCTTATTATTTAGGCTTTTGTAAGCCAAAAAATACTGCAGTGGAGAATTGGGTACTGGCAATAAGGACTTTCGTATAAAGTCTTTCATATATTATCTTTACTTATATTTAACTGGCTAAAGCAAGTCAGATGGCTAGTGTTCAACTATAAGGAGGTAGGGTATGCAGTCTTCCTACATTCCCAGAAGGAGAGAAGAATTGTGTTTTAGTAAACAGTAGCAGTGCCTACTGCTATCTGCTTCAGATTTTACATGTATATACAAAATATATAAACCTACTGTGTATATTATAATCTATACATTATACATGTGTGATGATCACCCACCTATGAGGTATACATACACTCTAAAGCAAAAATTGTCCATATCTATATCTTAAGCTTTAAAAATCATGCTTATAAACAATAGAGGTATTTTATGATAAAATGCTAGTAGTCATTAAGTGGATTCTTCTTCTATTTTTAACTATTTTTTCCCTGACAACTCCTGACCTTCTTCCTAGCCTTAGGTACATTGACTCCTTCTCTTTCTAAATTTAGTTCAGGTATCACCTGCTTGAGGCAAAATAATAGTTATAATATTTCACAGTTATTGGACATTTATGTACTAAGCAGCATTAGCATTATTTAATTTAATCTCCACCATAGTAAATCCATGAAGTTGATCTTAGTATAACCATTTACATATGGTGGGAATGAGGCTCCTACTTAATCAGCTGGTCTAAATTCTTAAAGTTAGCACACAACTGGGCTGGAATTCAAATCCAGGTCAACCAGTATCCAAATTACATTTTGTTAATCACCATTCTTGTTTAGTATCATATGATTCATAGGTTCCATATATGACTCTTGCATCATAATCAAAAGATGTTATATCTGGATATTTCCTACCCTTCTTATGTTTCCAACTATAATCCTCTCCAATGCAAACTTTTTTATTTAATCAGTACTTAACAAGGAGTACGATTTATTTGTAGGTGTCAAACAAATACTTGTTGAATTAAAAGGTTGAAGAGTAAAGAATTATTGAGTTCAATTAAGATTCTGCAACAAATTTTAACATTAGTTTCTTGCGTTAGAGTTCTATTTCTGTGAAAGTAATTATCATATACTTAATGCTTTAAAACATCCTATCTTTATTATTTCTAAGTTTCTGTGGGTCAGGAGTGGAGGATAACCCAACTGGGTCTTCTGCTCAGAGTCTCCTAGGAATATAATCAAGGTATCATCTAAGTTGTCTTCCTGTCTGAAATTCAAGGTCCTCTTTCAAGTAGTTGTTAGTACTCAGTTACTTGTGGTTGTAGGACTGGGGCCACAAGTCCTCGTTGTCTGTTACTTAGGGCCACTTTTCAGGTTCTGGAAGCTCCTACACTTTTTATTATGTGACCCTTTGTAGACCAACAACATGGCAGCAAGAGAAGTTGGTGCTGACATTTATTAAGACAGAGCCTTACATGAGGTAACATAGAAATGAGAAATGACTACCCTGTCACTTTTACTATCACCTATTTACTAAAACAAGCAAGTTCCTGGTTTTCCACATACAAGTGAAGGATATGCAAGGTCTCAGTTCAATGATGTTGATCTTAGAATTCTGTTTTTCATACTTTTTCAATATATTTATTTTCTTTTGCGATCCAAATGTCAGGAAAATTCCTATTCTCTTTCACTCGAACCAGCTTTCATCTGCTCAATTTTTTTTTATCTTAATGGCTACTTGAACAGTCTCCAGACTGTGTTGGTACTTCAAAAATTATCTCATCCCTTTAACAATGAGACATTAATAATGAACTCGTGTTAATATTCTTATGTAAATTCATAAAGCTATCATATATGTATTGTATAGAAAATCATAAGTGTATAATTTTAAACAAAAGTGGGCTCAGCTGCAGTACCACTTTATAAGGTATTTCTTTATTAACAATACTTAATGAACATGCCAATGTCATCATATATTATTTATAGTTATTAAATGCTATGCTATATAATATCATACAGAGACCTCATTACTTATTAAACTAATGTATTGTTGTTGGACAGATTATTTTCATTTTTATTATAACACAAATTCTTTATTAAACTGCATAATAGTTATCTTTGCATATAATTGTAATTTTTTAGTGGATAAAGCCTTGCAATCTATTTTTGTGTCTCAAAGAATGTGCATATTTAAAAAATTATTTGGATTACCAAAGTGTAGTCCAGGAATTTACAGTTTAACTTTAGTGTATAAGGTAGCAAAACAGAGAACTGTGTGTATGTTTGTGTGCTTGTCTACACATTTTCTACTGCTTTACTAGCATATTACTAGTTTTAAGTTACTTGGTTAATATATGTTCTTTTGGTAGGTAGGAAATTTCAGAAGTCTCTAATGTATGATTAATTTACGTTTTGTTGTTCTAATTCCATGCACCTGTGGTTTCTAGTATTAATAACTTATTTTAAATCCCTCTAAACCATCCTTAATAGATGTGGCCTTGTCTTGTTAAATTTAATAGTTGAAAAATGGCATCTCATTGTTGCTTTAATTTGATTTTCTAGGACTTCCTACTGAGACTAAACAGTTCTTCACTGATGTTGGTAATCTGTATTTTTCTTTTCTTAGTTTCTGGTTGATTTCTTTTCACTGGTCATTAACCATTATGGCGTCAAACATTCATCACCTTTAAATGATCCAGTTTTAGTATTGCTCATAACTTTTACATTTTACCTTATTTCCCTTTGCTTCACAAAATCCCTTTCTCGCACATCATTCCACAGCACAAATAACTTGAGCTTGAAGAAAAAAACTTAATATAGCTCAAAGGCCATTCCAAAAATATCTTGATTATAAAATATTCCAATTCACAAGTGACAGCTCATTCATTTTAAATAAAACTCAATATTAGGTAATTTAAGTATGCTAGAAATATTTAAGATACACTCAATGCTTTTGCAATGAAATTTAATCTATATTAGAAAATTTCATTAAAATGTGTCCAAAAACAATATCATTTTTGTACTTTTGAATTATTTTTTCAATACTTCATGCATTTATTATGACATGTTGGTGTAAATATATAATATCTGACTACAGTATTAGGCCTGAAAGAGTTCATATAATTCTTAAAATTGCCCAGGCACAAAATCAGCAGTAAAATGTGTGCCATGACAAGCTGACATAGTCCTATTAGCTCAGAGACAGAGGAAGTGTAAGAAGGCCTGTGGTTTGTTTTTTGTTTCTTGATTTATAAAACTGCAAAGCATCTCTGTGAAGAGCACCAGATTTAGACAAAGAGATGAAAGGTAGCAGACAGAGTTTAGCTTTCAAAACTTTTTTTTTTGGCTGTGCTTTTTCCTTTTCCCTAGAAATGGGTTACAGGACTTAATTTACAAATTTATAAACCTGTGTTAGACATGAGGAAATTAAAGGTTAGTCTGTCCCTTTATTGATCACACTCCATCTCCCTCTAGCTGAACTTGTACCAAAGCTTTCGCGCATTCTCTAGTTTGGATTGAATTCTCAAGTTTTTTGGATTGCGTTCTGCATTAGCTCATCATACTTCCTCTTTTACAGTTCTTTTTAAATACAAGGTCTACCATTTATGGGCAAGATACATTTGTTCTAAATGTGAAAATTATATGCCTATCCATGACCAGGTTATATTCCAAGTCAGCACAGAGAGAAATGGGATTACAGTCCTCAGTAAGGAAAACACCCAGAAAAAAGTGGGGAGAACAAATTGCGTTCAGTTTCAGAAATTAAGAAATCCACTGAGCACAGCAAACAAAGAGAATACCTTGTGAATAGGAAGAAGCAACCACAATTTGAGGTGCATCTGTTAAGTGTAATGTGTATATAGACGTAGAGGTGCTATGAGATTACTGTCTGTATATTCATAACATTCTATAATAAAAGTAAAAAATTTTTAAAAATCTGTATAGGGAAAAGAGAACTAAAGTGTTCATGATGACGTTTGCCCACCAGCACCTTGCACCCTTCAGTTGTATGATAGATCACCTTCTATACAGGGGCTCCTCTCTCTCTCTCTCTCTCTCTCTCTCTCTCTCTCTCTCTCTCTCTCTCTCTGTCTCTGTCTCTCCCTCATAAGCAGCTGTGCGCCTCTTCTCACACCTCCCACCATCCTTCCAGGTCACACTGGAGGTAGTGGTTGATTGATTGTGTCAACTTGAGAAGTTTAGAAGCTTAACTAAATCAGCTCAGCAATTCTACACTCTAGGGTGTAGAAGAGCCATCCTAGGGTGGTTTATCATCTAAATGCTGTAAAATGGAAATGAGGAAGGACAGAGGAGCTTCCATTCTATGGAGGAGCCCCAGTCTTTGTCTTCAGCTTGGATGTCATCTCCTGGCTTCTAGTGCAGACTCTTCGGCTTCCACTTGGAGCTTTCAGCCTTCTGGTGTAGACTCATCAGCCTTCCATTGCAGGCCCATCATCCTCCTGATATGGACTTGCATGGGATGCTGCAGTGAACTCCAGACCTTCGGATGAATCCTTCACTCTCCAGTGTGCAGACATCCTCTACACGCTTCCTCATCCAAATCTGTGGCTGACCATCCTAAGCCAATCTTGTAATTTCTTATACTTTTGTATATCTTGTGTTATATCTGTTTCTCTACTAAAACCCCGACTGATACACTGGAGAATTGTTTCAGTACAACTAGAGTTGAGAAAATTAATTAGAACCTGTTTAAAACTAGACAGAAATTGGGCCAACCCTGAAAAGTAAAAATTACTTCAGAGAAAGGAGGATGTAAAATAAGATAGCTGAAAAGCAGAGTAAAGACTGGGATCAAAACCTCTTTCATTTTCTGGATGACACCCGAGTGCTCATGTCTGGTATCAGCCAGACAAGTGTGCCCTTTTAGTCAGTATATGGATCTCTGCCTTTGCCCTACAGACTGTTCACCTATCAACAATAGGGAGACTAATCTCATCGACAGTGTTTGTTGGAATATATAACAAGTTTTATTCAGAAAAAATGTTTCATTTCTTCACTGATATGTTTTGGACTTAATCCTGAAAAGCTTTTTAAATGTACTGCTGTATGTCTTTTGTTTTCTAAGAATTCTCCCCCTTTACAAGGTGGTAAAGATTTTCTCCCATTTATTTATAGAAGTTTCACAGTTTTAGGCTTTATGATTAGATATATAATCTATACTGAATTCATTTTTGTGGACTGTGTGAAGTAAAAACATAACATTGGTTTTTTTCCCCAAAGTAAATATTCAGTTGTTTTACTATCATTTATTGTAAAAAAATTTTCCTTTCATGGAGTTAGCTTAGTATCATTCTTAAGACTCTGTTAGCCAGGTACAAGTTCCATTGCTCATTATTAGAATTACAAGGGGTTTCAGATGATTCCAACTAATCAGTCTTATTTTGTTATCTTTTATTTTCAAATAGTATTTTACATGTTTGAAACTATAAAGTGTTGGCAGATGTATGACTTGTGTTTCTTTTAAAACCTATTAGCCATACATGTGTGGGTCTGTTCCTAGAGACAGTTTTGTTTCATTGATATTTATGTTTAATATCATTTGTTCACTACTGCAAATTTCTGCTGTATGAGTGATTTTAATAAGAAAAGAGCAAGAAGCAATAGATTAGGAGAAAATATTCACAATACACACCTGACAAAGGATATGTGTTCAAATGTGTAAAAAAAACCCTCACAACTCAGTAATGAGAAAATATTCTAATAAACACGGAGAACATTTTAACAGAAATGCCAGCAGATATGCAAATGATTAAGCACATGAAAACATATGCAACATTAGTCGTTAGGGAAATGATAAGAATACCAAAATGAGGTACTATTGCACACGAGGTAGAATGGACTAAAGTTAGAAAAGCTTGATAATACCAATTGTTGGCAAAAATATGTGTTCCATTTTGAATATTGATCTTCATTAAATTTATTCTCAATGAACACTTAGGGTGCTCTGGATTAGAGACCAATTAATTTTATTGTTTACATCACAAAATGTAGACCAGTCCTTGCTGCGCAGCTGATGCTGCTGTAGGGATGCTAGGGAAGCCACAAGAAAAAATTTCCTTACTCAGGTGGTTTCTTCTTCATTGCAAGGAATGGAGCAAAGAAGTTTTCTCTTTTTATAAACAGAAGAAAAAGGAAATTGTCTACCCTTCCTCTCCCATGAAGAAGGAATAAAACCTTGTTCTCCCCTTGGAGATTAGATGGCCAAAAAGAAAAAAGAAAAGTTGAATCCTTCAATTTTTAAAAATATACCTAAATCTCTTCAAAACTAGACAAGCCCCTTTATGTCCAGTATGTAATGACCTACAGATATCTCCAGGGTCATAGACTTCATTTTTCCTTAAAATGTAAATGTTCCTTAAATAATTAATTGGAGGAGCATCATACAGAGATGGCTCTAATGGCTAGATTAGTATGGAAGTGAGCTGAAACTTAACTAGGACGTAAAAGACAATGAAAACTAAAACTCATCCAACCACAGGCAAACAGTTTGGGATATTGTCTTGAACTTCCTACTAGGATAGTCCAAAAAAGGCAATTTGCTAAACCAATCAGTACTTACTTTCCTTCCACATTTATCTTAAAAAAAGACCGTCCCTTCATGCTTTTCCATCAAAGCCCCGAAATCACATCTCGGAGGAACTGTCTGGTTCATGAACTGTTGTCTATTCAAATAAAGTGTTTAAAATTTTTTTGTGGCAAAGCTTATCAAAACACATGTTTAAAAAAAACGAAGAGGATCAAGAGGTGGATGGAGAGGGGAAGGAATGGAAAGGAAAAGGTATGAAAAAAGGAATCAAGATGTGTTATGTAAGTGTGCTAACTTCCCACAATGAATGTAAACATTAGGTAATACCAAAAAAATATATCCCGAGTTAGAGAAATCTCTCTGGAGTTCTCTCACTGAATATACTTTTGGAAATGAAATTCTCATGGTTCATTTTTAGTTAAGGATCTCATGTTATTAATTCCAATTCTGCACAACTACAAAAATATGTTCTTTTCAGCAGATAATGTGGAACAGTAATTCCCAACACTGTGATATACTCCTGATGGGAATGTAAAAGAGATTACACTGTACTTTGGAAAGAAGTTTGGAAGTTTTTATTTTTAAGTTAAATAGATAATAATCAAAGTCCTAGAAACTTCACACCTCAGCATTTGCTAAGAGGAATAAAAACACGCATCCACACAAAGGCTTACACACAAGTACCAGTCATTTTACTTATTACAGGAAGAAATGAGCTGCAGCAGGATACAGCAGCGCCACTCAGCAACAAAAAGTAATGAAGCCTCTTGCCCAGAGAATGCATGTATGGCTCTCATAAGTATTTTGTCAAGAGGAGGAAAGCAGAACCGAAAGAGTGCACGTGGTATGAGGTCGTTTACAAGAAATTTTAGAAAGTGTAAAATTAGCCTATATTAACAGAAAGGACATGAGTGGTTTTCTGTGACGGGGTGGGAGTGTTGTCGGACTGTGAAAAGATTTGGGGGAACACTGGGGTGGGTAGGAATATTCTACATCTTAATGGTGTGGATGGTTACATTTGTCAGTAAGTGCTTACATTTGTCGAAACTCATGGAATTCTGTGTTTAAAATGTGCGCATTTTATTATTTAAAAATTTCACTTCAATAAAATTGATACATTAATAATTCATTTAGTTTGGTTTTTGACATAGACTTGTTAGCATAATTTGATATAATTTTTTCAAATAAACACTGAACCACATAGTTACCAAAATCAATTTTATGAATTGGTATTTAACAGACTATTGTGTCAGGATGTATTATATAAAAGTCAGGTAATGGAAAGTTAAGATATAAATTAGGTTCAAATTGGAAAATATTACTAGATTTCAGAGATTTAGAACTTTGGCTTAAATGAATAAAAAAGGAACGACTTTTATGATGAGTATTGGGTAGATGATGAACTGTATTGCTAGTTAGAATTTCAAAGACTGCATATAAGTATTATGGGTAAGGAGGAAAACCTTTGATATCTTAGGTTTAGTATAACTGACCTTCAGTGCTTTTTTGTTTGGATACTATTATGATTATCATTTTGGAGCTCTTAACATTGGTAATAATATGGTGAGGGATTAAATTGCAAATTTTATTGTGACTAAGGATCAGTCAGTATGAGCTTGTATGATACTAAGATATACCTATGACAAAAGCATTTATTATTTATTGCAAACATATACTAATAAAAATTACACAAAAAGAGAAAAAACATTAAGACATAAACAAAAATTGCTCAACATATTTTAGCAACTCAAAAAAGCATGCAGGCTTTATCATTTTAAACCATCACAGTTGCAAACAGTTTGATCTCTGATACCCAACTTTCCATTGGAAAATTTATGAGGAAAAAAGAAGCCAGGCAGACAAATCCCTACATCATTTTCATATAAATTCATTCATGCGATTCAAAATATTTTCCAACATTCTCCTGTCAAAATCTATCTTTGAAAGCTTCATAAATCCCATGACATCATATATTTTTTCCTTTAATTAATTGATTTGTTGCAGTAAGACTAAAGCCGTAAATGCAAAGAAGGAAGGTAAGACCTTCTTATGTAATACATTATGACTCTGCAGCCTATAAAATATAACTTTATGAGATGTGAGTTTGAAAACTGCATTACCCTGTGTTAGCGTGGACAAAGCACACTAACAAGTTTGCCTCTCTTATACAATTGGTAATTAAACCCAATAATATGATCATAACTCAATGAATTTGGATGCAGAGGATTATCAATATTTTAAACTTTTGAAAGATATTATTTCCATGGGAAATTATTTCCATGGCGTGCTTTTTTGATTTTATTTAATCTCAAGAAATAGTACTAGGATAAATATATCTGCATTAAAAAGAATGATGAGCCACTCACCCAATATACAAAAATTAATTGAAAATCAATAAAAGGTCTAAATATGAGTTAATTTTTGTGTATGGTGTGAGGTAAGGGCCCACACTATAAGGAATGAGTTGTCTTTCAGGGTGATGAGAACATTCTAAATTGTGACCACAGCAAAATTTTGTGACTATACCAAAAATCATTGAATTATACCCTTTAGATGGGTAAATTTTATATTAATTTCAAAACTAGTACAAAACTTATTTTATTTTGACTTATAATAAGTTTCTCAGCAAGTAAGAATAGGGTTAACCTATACAACCATGAAATTTTAAAAAAAGCTGTAAGTCTGAGATATTCACATTCACATACACTTTTCAAAATTATTGAATATCAACTATGATGTAGAATTTTTCAAAACATGAAAGCATGGAAACATCTGCAAGGTTTAGATTATACTGAGTGTGAGTTTTAGTTGACTACATCAATTATTGAGTTGCAATGAGGTATCTTATGATCACTGGTAACCAAATATTTAGATATGGTCATAATCAAAGTAAAAATTTTTACCTTAGAAATTAGTGCTAAACTCATCAATAGATTATCCCACTGATGAGCTTATAGATGACTAGGCAGTTAGACAGTAGGGCCTTGGAAGAAGCAGATCCCTGGATAGTAGCCTTTGTAGGGTCTTCCTCTCCGCTTCCTAAATGCTTTGTGGTAAGTAGTTTTTCTCCTTCACACCCTTTCATTATGCTATTCTGCCTCACTTAGTGTTCACAGCAATGGAACCAACAAACACTTAGTGCTCCAACACTAAACTCTTAGTAGTACCCAAGCAAGAAAGCACTAAATTTCAAAAAAGCATTCCATAGACCAAAACCAAGAAACAAAATAAACATTTTTCTCTCTTTTTTTTTTTTTTACATTTTTTCTTTAACATATGTATGTCAAGTGTTTTGTTTCAACAACTGGAAGCTGAAAAACACACACACACACACACCCACAGAGTTGGTGGGACTGTTCATGGACAAGATACAGAATGGTGAAGCTCTGGGTGAGGATGAGATTCAGAGGACACTAACCTACAAACTTCATTAAATTGTTCATGAATAGATGAAACTTTCCTGCTATGCTGGGTGGTTCTTGTAAGGCTCCATACCCATGATACAATCATAGAACGTTATGACTTAAGGGAAAAACAGATCTATGATGACCTCAAAAAATAATGTTATGTTCAGTGTGGGCCATAGAAGACACACAACACCTAAGGATTTTTAATGGTAAACTAAAAAAGATAGTTGTCTTCTCTTGAGTCATAAAATCCAACATTCTCTAGATTCCCAGGAAACACAAACACTCTATGATCTTGCCAATGTAGAGCTAACATGGTACTGAACTCCATATTGGCAAGGGGGAAGGGAGTGATGCCATCAAACCACCAGAGAAAAGGCCTCAAGAAGCTGTGAACCTAGTCGCTGCAGATGACCAAGGCAACTTCAGAACATCACCAGGACTGAAGATCCCAGTTAGGACACAGAACCGATCTTCCTGATCTGGTGCATCTGGAAGTGCTAGAGAATGAGTGACAGAATAACCCAGCAGCTTCCAGTCAACCAGCATGAATGGGGCTAGCTCCATCAGGGAAGAGAGAATAAAGAGTTTAAGGATGCCCCGAGGCACAATTTTAAACAGTGTGGCACAGCTGTGGGTTGCTGAGAACCAGCAGTAGCTAACAGATGAGGCATCTGTGAGGATGAAGGAACTCCCTTTGAACAGAGGATGCAGGACTCTGAAACACTCGTGGGCTCAGCAGCAGTGTTTGCAGCTATAAATCAAAGCTCTGCTTGTATGTGGACCAAGTGCGGGGAGAAATAGCTCTTTCCTGCGAACTGGTCTTTTAAACAGCACGTACACACATCATTAGCGTCACCTTTGAATCTGAACCTTCACGGTTTATTGAGACTTCAAACACCATTTTGATGCTGCATTCCCTATTGTCCACAGCGTGTTATATTAATGAGTGCTTCAGTTGTATGAACTTTTTTTAAATGAAGAGAATTTTGAAAACGACCAACATAATGTTTTTCTGTCAAAAAGTTGTATTAGATACTGTTTTGTAAATGGAGATCTTCTAATAATAAAAGACATCAAGACATTGCTGTTTCTCTTTGTAATGAGACCTCTTTGAAAATTTCTCTAAGAACAATGAAAACAACTAAAGATCAGAAAGAAGAATAGATTTTTAGGAAGCAGGTTAACATTTTGAAAGCAGAGTAAAATATATTTACACTCAAAGTAGGTTTAAATATTTATTTGTTTTAAACAACCACTTTGAACTTTTTTGTTTTTTTCTGGTCTTTTACTACATACATTAAAAGATTTGCTTTTTCTTTATTTCTTAATGTTTGGTGTTAGACATTAACCTTCTTTTAGTTAGAAAGGATCAAGCTTTATATATGTATTCCCTTCCCCTTTCCCAAAATACCTCACCTGCTTATCCTCCAAATAAAACTACAGTAATACCTCAGGTCCAAAATACTTCTGTCTGCAAAACAATTGGTTCACAAACCATAGCATTTGGAAAACTTTTGTGTCCATTCACAAACTCCTCACTGGGTGACAAATATTACTGTAGCCATGCTCCCCACACAAATACAAATGGAGAAATGGTTCCCCAAATCATAAAAGAAACTAAGCTTATAAACCAAGATTCGGATGCATATCATCAATTCCATTTATTTTCTTAATCAGCCCACAATCTGTACAGCCTTTTGACTTCCATGCCTTCTTTTCACTTTTGCTTAATGCCCTAGGTGTAATTTGTTAACAACCTAGGAGTAGTTTTGCTTTGTCAGATGTGTAACTCCTTCCTTAGTAGGCTCAGTGAAACAAACAATATATCCTTCCCTTGTGTGTGTGTTGATACTCTTTTTCTATAGAGGGAACTGTGTGTACTTCTTATCTATCTATCTATCTATCTATCTATCTATCTATCTATCTCACAGAACTCCTGGAACTGTGTGTACTTCTTATCTATCTATCTATCTATCTATCTATCTATCTATCCATATTGTGTGTGTGTGTGCGTGTGTGTGTGGTTCTGGGGACTGAACTCAGGGCCTTGTGCATGCTAGGCAAGTGCTCTGCCACTGAACTACCTCCCAGCCTACTCTGTGTGCTCATGCATAAATCTGTAGTGGCTGTTTCTTAGGATTACTGCAGGCCACTACTGTCGCAGTGCCTTTCTCGCTCCTGTGTAGCTTGCCGGGCTCCTGAAACTCAGTCTTCCACTATTTTGGATTTATCTTTTATTTTCATGGAATATATCATCCTTTAGTAACTCTAAAAGATAAATTTTTGGAATATTCAATGTCTGAAAGTACTTTTGTTACCTAAAATTTGCTGACCGTTCTCCTAAAAGAGAGGACCCCCCCGCCCTCCTGAGATAGCTTCTGTTCAATGCTTGGAAGACAAAGAGGAGACCTGACAAAGTTGAACACCAACAGAACATGTTTGTTCAACAGTTAAAGAATGAAGAAGCAGTGGCCGAGCCTACAAATCAATTTGTCAACCCCTGGGAGTTGAGGAGTCACAAATACAGAGTAAGAGACGCAGCCAACAGAGTGAAAGGACCACTTTCAGGATGGGAAAGAAATTTTGCCACCTATTTCTCTAGAATACAAATTTTTTTCCTCAAACAAAAATAGACTTCCTGCAAATAAAAAACTCAATCAAAAAATGGCAAGTGAAATGAATAGACACTTTGTAGCAGTGCAAATGGCTAATAAAATATGCTTAACATCACTGACCTTTAGAAAAATGCAAATAAAAACATTGAGATTTCACCATTCCAGAAGATAATGATGCTGAAAGAATGGCCATCATCAAAAAAAATCACATAATAACAAATGCAGGTGAGACCACAGGCAAAAGGAAACCTTTATTGTTGGTAGGAATGCACATTAATAAAATCACTGTGGAAATCAACTGGAGATTCCTCAGACTCAAAAACTAAAAACTAGAAATTCTGTTTGACCCAGCTTTTTCCCTTCTAGATATCTTCCCCAAAGTGTTAAAGACATCACATTTCAGTGATACATACATACCCATGTTTACAGCAGCACTATTTATAATAGCTAAATCATGGAAGCAGCCTATATGGGCATCAATAGACAAATGGGTAAAGATGATGTAATATTTACACACCATGGCGTACTCTCTACCATAAAAGAGATAAACTAGAGTCATTTGTCGGAAAGTGGATGCACTTTGATACCATAATGTTAAGTGAAATTAATCAGAAACAAAACATAAACATCACATGGTTTATCTTATATTAGAAACCCAAGTTATAAATAAAGAGCAAAATAAAGGAAATATAATAGGAGTTAGGGAGATCGATCTTCTTCAAGTGGGAAAGGATGAAGAGATGGAAGGATGAGGAGGGGAGGGAGAGAAGAGATTGAAAGGGAATGAAAACAGGAATTAAGATGTGTTGTATGCACATGCCAACCAAACACAAGGAATGTGACCATTATTTACCCCTAATACGTCCTAATAAAAACTTAGGAAGAGGAATGGGTTAGTAAAGTGAGACATATTTATGTCTTTTCTCGGAATAGGAAGAGATTTTCCAAGAATTCAGGCACCGCTTCCTTTCAACCTTTTTTACAGTTCTTTCCAGCCATGACCATGTCAACTGTCAGCTGTCATGTTGCCGGGACTGTTTCACTTCCTGTGGAAATTAGATTACAGTGAAGTTTGAGGTCTTCTAAAGGTGATCTGGGCTGGCATTTTGGATCTGGCTGGTTTCAGTCTATTATCCTGAACAGGAACTTCTAAACCTGCAGGCTCTGTTCTCAAATACAAGTACAGTTGGGGTGGGTGAGAGGCAAGCTTGGCTGTGTAGATATTGTATGGATAACATTTTAACTTTACCTATACTGTACACCCTTGATCGGTAGTTTCTTCAATAGTCATTCTCTTTTGGAAGTATTTTTTTTTCTCAGAACTTTGCCTTGCCCACTTTTTTCTAACTTTTATTGTTTTTATTTGTTTATTTTTATTTTTTAATTTTAAAAATAAAAGAGCAAAAATATTAACAAACACATACATTTACAAAATAACACAAGAACAATACAAGCAATCATGAAATTCAGACAAAGTGATAGGAAATTCACAATGGTTGTTGTATTAGATATTGATTTCTTCAAAGGGGTTATTTAGGAAAACAAATATAGATATATAAGATTGATCAAATAATTAATTATTAACTGTTTCTTTCAATAAAGCAATAGAGGTCAGTAGTACAACGATGTTAGCTATCCTATATACACATATATACATAATTTCCCCTTCTTTCTTTTCTCTTTTCCCTCATCCCAGTTGCTCTTTACTTTTGAGCAGTTTCATTTTGTTTCACAATATCTATCATACCTCCTAATTATTATTGGTTTTGAGATACTTTCTCATATCTTTTTTAATTTATGACTCTTAGCATATTGCTTACTAGTTTTCTCTCTGGGAGTTTTCCACGTGTATTTGTTTTGTTGTTTTTTGTTTTTGTCTTTAGTATTTTGAAATTTTATGAAGACATGACTTTTCAGAAATACAAGCACTTTTATTTTACTTTTCTCACCTCTTTCAGTTTGGAAATTTGTTTTATTCAGTGATGAGGAATCTTCTTGTACTATTTATTTACACATCCTCTCTCCCTGCATTTTCACTCATATCCCCTTGTGCATTCCTAATGGGTCTAGTTGTAGAAGTCCTGATCCACTGACTTTCTAGTTCTAATTGGTCTTGTAGAAGTCCCGATCCACTAACTTTCTTTTCACCCCCTATACTCTGTATTTCTGTTAGTTTTTTTTCCCTCTGAGACAGTTACTAAATTATACCTTCAACTCTTCTATTGGATTTTTTGTTTAAATTTTAAAACTGTGTTTTTATTTTCTAAAAATAACAATGTTTTGGAACAAACCTCTAGGCATTGCTTGTATTGGGAAAGGATAGTTGTACCAGAGAATATCTACTTTTTCTTTTAAAACATAGACGGCCCTCCAAATCATCCCTCTGTTTTTTCTCCCTGCACTTTCCCTTTTAGAAACACTTATTACCTTAATTTCAGAGCATCTCAGAGGCCTTAACAGGAATATCAATTTGGTTTTTGCTAGCTTCGTCCATGTTAAACTGAAATTGTAGTTTTCTTGGATACTGTATATCAGCTACCACTCATCATCGGTCTTCCATCATCCAGATTTTGTTTTTTATATCTCTTTTTAAAAATTTCTTTACTCAGAGATGTTTGCAATCCATAATGACTTCTTTCACTGGGAGAATTTGGTATATGTATGTGTCGCATCTTAATTCTTTTAACATTCCTGGGCTTGGGACATAGCTCAGTGGCATAAGTGCTTGCCTGCCAAGCCTGAAGTCATGAGTTTGATTCCCAGTACCAAAAAAAAAGTTCCTTTCCCTTCCCCCTATTCCTCCTCCCTTCATCTCCTTGTCCCCTTCCCATTTACAGTAGGTCTAGCTCCTTGGTTTTTTTAAGTCTATTTTTTATTTTGCTCTTTATGTTATTAATACTTTGGATTTCTCATGTGAGGGAAACCATATGGTATTTAAGATTATTTGTCTGATTTATCTCACTTAGCTCTGTGTGTTCAAGATGTATCAATTTCCTACAAATGGCTCAAATTCATCCTTCTTTAGAGCAGGGCACTACTCCTTTGTGTATAAATATCACATTTACTTTATCCATTTGTCTGTTGATGGACATATAAGCTGCTCTCAAGATTTAGCTCTTATGAATTATACTGTTATAAAACATGGATATTCATGGATCACTGTAACCTCATGTCCTTAACTCTTTTGGGAAGATACCCACTAGGGAAATAGCTTATATGTTTTGTCTCTATTCCTATTAGCTTTGTCCTTGTGGGTATTCTTCTCTATTTCTGTATTTTTCTTTTAAATGTGATTTAAAATGTTGTAGAGATAGATTGTGTATTTGATCTTTCTGTTTAACTAGAAGTCTCTGAATGCAGAAATAGCAGCATATTTTCGAGAAGTCTGTGTTTTAGTGATTTTTCTCATTGTTCAGACGCAAGACCCAATACCTACCATTTAAAGGAGGAGCAGTCTATTGTGGCCCATGACTTCAGTCTTTAGTCAGTTGACTCCAAGGCAGAAGCAGCATGACAGAAGGGCACAGGAGAGGAAAACTGCCCAGCCGTAGCATTCAAGGAACACTGAGAGTAGGACCAGAGCAGGGAGATACGCCATTCCAGGTCACACACCCATTGGCCCACTTCTTCCAACCTGATTCTGTCTCCTACCAGCACGCGTAGCTACTGTACTCATTAATGGATAAATACACTGATGGGTATCGCACCCTTATGATACAATCATGTTTTACACACAGGAGAATTTTGGAGGACATTTTAGATCTAAACCATAACACTGATGATCTGGGGAATTCTGTTGACTGGAAATATGAAGATAGTCTTGTGCTTTCAAGTAAGATAATTTTGAGTTAAATTAGAGATTAAAGCAATACCACAGAAAAGTTTACCTTTAAAAAGGAAATTTCCATGTAAGGTCACAATCTTCAAAAATCACAAAGATCTTTAAGCTGTGGTCAAAGTGTAGAAAATTTTAAGGCTAAAGAAGTGCTTCTTTCTTTTCTTTGTATCTTCACACAATTTGCCTCAATATTCACATATGACAACAATGTCTTATTTTCTAATTGCATTTGTGAGTTTAGAGAAATTTCTATCAAAATGATAATTTGGGTAGTGCAGTTAGCCACCATGATACAATTTTCAACTAACTTTAGAACAAGTCTAAAAGAGATTGAAATTTTGTTACATTTTTGAAAATGTCTGAAGAAAGTACCCTTCTATGAGAAGCCTGGAAGCCAATGAGAGGGAAGTCCAGTGAATTTCTCTAGAAACATACACCACCAAGCAAACCAGACAACTGTGATGATGCTGGTTGCTTTCATTCCCTTTGGTCTGCCTACATTGCTAGCCTGTGATTGGAGACCAGCACCTTTTGCAGAGGTGGGATCATGGAGACAAGGAAGAGCTAGAAGCTATTTGTCTGTGGCCATTTTCCTAGACTCCTGTGTTCCTAGTGTAGTTCTTTCATGTAATATCAGCATTCTTTTCTCCTGAATCCAGAAAAAAGCCCCAGAATATTTATTTTGGTTGGTGACTATTAACAAAATGTTGGATTTGACTTCTAAATTGATCCCTGTTTGCCATTATTTGCCAAGAGAAAGCTAAATAAGGTACTAAGTTTAACCAAATTTATGCAAGTAAAAAAGAACCCATGTTAATCAGTTTTCTGTCGCTATAACAAAATACTTGAAATAAACAAATTAAAGGAAGTAAACATTTATTTTGGCTTGTGGTTTCAGAGGTCTTAGTCCATTAGCTCTGCTGTCTATTGCCTCTGGGGGGCCTGTAGCAAGGCAAACATCGTGGTGGAGCACATGGTGGGTCACAGCTATTCATCTCACGGTGGCCAGGTAGCAAACAGAGAGAGTAAGCTCATGGTCCTAATATACCCTTAAAGGAATTCCACCCCATGACATAGCTTCCTTCCACTACACCTCACCTTCCAATGGCACCATTAGTTTGAAACCATGCTTTCAACACATAAGGCTTTGGGGGATCTGCAAGAGACAAACCATAGAATGCTATTAAAAGGATAGGAAACTGGGAGTTGTTGGCTAAGGGACAACTGTGAAGAATTTTGGAGTTTTCTTAGGTCTTACTTGATTTTCTCAAAGATATAACCAGTAGGATACTGAAAGTGAAAAGGAATTTCACAGGACTTCTAGGATAATTTGAAAGCGTGAACCTTCTACATTCCATGTGGTACATATAAATTCCATAAACTAGAGCGCATTAGAAGAGTTTCACAGTTGCTTTCAGAGGAAGAAAGAATATTTTAAAGAACCAACAGGTTTTAGGAACATCTCAGGGGTCAAGTAGAGGCAGAAAAGTCCACATGAGTTAGAGGTCTATAAATAGATCCAACTGAATATTTGATCTGACTAAAATCAAGCATATTAAGTTCAACTACCACTCTTTTAAACACAGAAAATTATCCTTTCATACTGATCTTAAGTAATTCAAACATCTACAAATTTCATAATGATAGTAAAAATTAAGTAATATCAGCATTGGTATTAATATCACATTGATAGTAGTTAACATTATATTGAGTAGTAGTATTCTTGATAGACCTTTGATAGGAAACTTTAGATTTCTTGTCACCTGAAAATTTGCTATCTCTAAAATGCTTTCTGTTCCATAGTGGCAGTTACAGCTGTGCAAGGTCTGGTCTTTCTTGATCTCTTCTTTCTCCTTCTTTTTCCTTCTTTCTGTTGTTTCCAATAGTTCCTAAGTATTAAGCACTTACTTTCGTCAGTCAGTGTCATCCAAGCTTGACAAGCATTCTCTCAATCAGTCCTCATTTTGAGCCTACAGTGCAGGTACCATTTTTATCTTCAGTTTGTGTATGAGAACACAGAGAGTTAAGCATTGTTATACAACTGGCCCAAATTCACTGAGGCAGGTGTAATGGAACATAGACTCATTACTGGAATTTTTATAATGTCAAAGCCAGTGTTCTCGGTGGCTACATCATCCAGTCTAACGACTATGACCTTTCTTCTTGTTCATTGCTATATGAGATCTGGAGGGGACAGTCTCTGCTAGGGCTGCTCCTTCCCTGTCCTCCTCCAGGCATGGCTCTTTCTGCTTGTGAGCATTGTCAGATTAGACTGACCCACGGTTGGACTGTGGGTCCCTGGGGGATTTATTCCTGTGCCCACAGGCACAAGACTCCAAGGTCTTTCCCTGAGCCTGTGACTTTTAATTCTTTCCTATCTCCTTCTCCAAGCCTCAGCAGCCACAAAGAAAGATCCTCACAGCAAATTTTCCTTCTTTTTCTGCCTTCATCAAAACCTAATGCTTTAATGAAAATAGACATCTCTGGTGTATAAGATCAGAAGAGCAAGACCATTAAATTCTATTTTGGATACAGCAGGGGCATTGTTATTTTCATAGTGGTTTTTCTATCTGTGTGAGTCTTCCACACAGATTCCACACAGGTCCTTCCCTGGAGTAATGCCAAGTCCAGCATGATGGCTTGGAAATTTAGATGCCACAGAATAAGTGAAATTACCAATGAAAGGAGAATTAACTCTCAGAAAGTAAATATTGCTCTTTTAATGAATTTTTTTATGAATGTTCAATTAATTTTGGAAGTGTTGGGGGATCTGAGCTTAAATCTATTGCATTTTTGAAAAGATGAAGTATTTCTGTAGGGAGATATTTTATTCTTTTAGTGGTATCTTTTTTCAAGTATTTCTAGAATATGCTTTTTCAGAATGATGGTTGTTATTGTCCCCACCAAAACTCATGTCGGAATTTAGTTGTCAGTGTAACATTTTTGAAAAGTACTAGGGTCTGTCAGAATTAATTAAGCTATAGTGGCTCAACCTACATGAAAGAATTAACGCCATTCTTAAGAAAGAGGCTCACTTACTGAAAGTGGGCTACTATAAAGTGAGTTCAGCACCTTTTGCTAATTCTCTTACTTTTTTTCTCACCATGTGATCTTTCTTTCTATGCCCTTCTGTTTTTCCACAATGCAGAGAGCAGCTCATGGACCTCAACAGAAGCAAAACAGATTTTGGTACCATGCTCTTGGACATCTGAACTGTGAGCTAAATAATCCTCTTTTGTTTATAAATCACCCAACCTTCAGTATTTTATTACAGCCATACAAAACAAACAGAGTAATGAAAAATTTAAACATTAAAAAAATAGTGTAGCAAGAACTTGTCTACTCAAGTCCAATGGGTCCCTGCCAGGCAGTGCCAGGGTCACAGCAACCGTGTTCTCACGACTGTAGCCCTGGCCACCAACACCAGGCTTGGATCTGCTAAGCTGTGCTTGTTCTTTACTCTAAAAGTAGTTTGTAGCTTTGGCTAAACAAATAAGCTGACCCTGTGAGTGAAGGAAGGAAGGAAGTGACAGAGAGGAGTTCTTTAAAAAGTTTCTAACCAAAACTATAAAACTATTAAAATAAGGGTAAAAGAGGAAGGCCAAGATATTAAGGAGAAAGATGTGTTGAAGTAGAAAAGCCTGTGTGATAACATGCGAGTGATTGCTGACCTGAGCACAAAATGTTATCATCAGATAATAAAGCAAGACGAAAGAGATTCTGACAATTTTGCCAACAGTTATTTGATAAAAAAGTATCAAAAGATTGAAAGTTTCTTGTTATGTAATTTTAAGTCATTTATGATAACATTTTATTTTCTTTTATTTCCAATTGGATTGTTAAAGCAAGGAGATCAAGTTACATGTATTTTGTATTAGTCTGTACACTCTATTAATAAATACGATGGCTAAAAGAGTTATTTATTAAATAAATGGATAAATAATCGATATAATTACTAGTAAGCATATAAAATACATAAGCTTTATTTTATTTTATTTTATTTTTTGGTTTTTCTCTGGTACCGGGAACCAAACTCATGACCTTGAGCTTGCCAGGCAGGCGCTTTTGCCGCTGAGCTAAATCCCCAGCCCTTACATAAGCTTTATACAAAGGACTTTTCTAACCTTTAGACTTAATGGTAGATTGTACATCTGGGAAAGTATTTTCATGAAGCACAAAGTAATATGATCCAGGTCATAGTTATTAGATGCTCTCTTATTGTATGGGAACTTAGAAATAAGGGGCATTTTCATTTGTACTAGTCTGCTTTCCTGTTTCTGGGACACAATCCTTGACACCCACAATTGAAAAGAGGAGAGGTTTAATTTGGCTCACGATTTCAGGAGATTCAGTCCATGGATAGCTGGTTCTAAGGTAAAACATCATAGTGGAAGGCCATGACAGCAAAGATGCTTTAATTCACAGAAGCCAGGAATCATAATGGTAAACAGTGCCTAAGAGGAAGGGGACAGAGGCCAGCTACGCACCCCAAGGCCATTTCCCTATGACTCATGCAGACGCATGCAGAAGTGCGCTTTCCTAAGCTCATCAGTAGCTCTCAATCAAGTTGACAAACCATCTTAACAGTCACATTATTAGGTATCAAATCTAAATTCTTTGGGAAGATTTTGTCATGATTTGGATGAGAAATAATTAAAGATTAAAGCTACAAGTGAGTGTTTAAATGCAGCTCTTTATTGCTTTCAACTGAAGAAAGATCCATGCAATTTAGAACATTAGCACATAAATACTAGGTGAAAATTTTTGTATGCAATTAACATTTTAAAATTAAGAGTTTTTAAAAATCAAACTCTTGCTTGTATAGAAGTATACAGCAACTTGACTAGGCTATTTGGAGGCATCCCTGAAACAAAACCTTATAAAACAATTTTATTTCTGCTCAAGTGCTAATGAAAACCTCGAAGATCAAAATAAATTACTAGAGTTAAGAGACTCAAAACAGGGATCACAATCGTAGACTTCCAAGTCAAGTGACTTGGGTTTAAGTCCCTGCTCTAGACATCTTCTGCCAGCTCTGTGACCTTGCACTCCTTTGAGAAAACAATACCTACTTCTTCAAGTTGATGTAAATAGCATTGGGGTAAGCTCTAAGAGTAAAGCATTGTATATAGTAGGAATTCTATAGTTAGTCACTATCATTTTTCTGGAGAAAAAAACAAGGAAAATTGAGAAAAGTTTTGAGGCTGTGTGGACCCTGGATGGACAAGGTCATAATGGCACAATTCTCTGTGGAAGAATTGCTCTGTAGAATACACCTTTAAGTGTACTTTACAGTAAAGTCTGCCCCAATTAGTAATTTTAGATTTCAAATGAACAATATGTTAATCAAGCTGATTTTATTCAAGTGGAACCATATTGTTGATATAATGTAATTTTTGCATTGATCAGGCTGCTTTTACCAGGAAGGCAGGGACCAAGTCCCCTAGAAGTGGCATCATGTTACTTAGCTGTGTGCTAAGGCTTAGGGCAGTAAGAAACCTCCACACTTGATGACATTTAAAAATATAAAATTGAAGCAATTATTGTTTGTTTTCTCTCCAAACAATGTGATCAAAATTTAAGGGAGAGTTCAGAGCCTACTTGATGTAACACCCTACTGTAGAAGTATGGCTTTTCTTCTATGTTAAAGTCAAAATGTTTTATACATTTTTATACATATTTATACAGCTCTAAAGTTATAGTGAGAGAAAAGTGATTCCATGACAGATGAAGGATTGTCATTTCCATACCAGTGCCAGGGCAGGTTTGTATGACTAGGAGAGGGAGCCAGTCCAGGGTTCACAAGGATGGCGTGTATTGTAAACAGTGAGAACAGACAGGAAGGTGGGTTTGTGATTGTTGTTCTACTCTGGAGAGTGGGTTCTTTCCTCCCAAATCCTTGCCTTCATTCCTTTGAAATTTCTTCATGGTTCCTGTTTATGGAAGAAGCTATTGCAAGCAGAATCAGGCTCCTGAATCTGAGGGAATGAGATACATTCCAAGGGAGTGGAGGGAGGAAGAGAGGTAAGGCTGTGGAGAATAGAGGCTCAGAGGCAGAGCCCAAGGAACGATGTGTACAGCTGCTTAGCAGTGTCTTGTTCTGATAAGGTGATTGTACTCAGTTGAAATTTTAGGCAAATTACCACCAAAATTTAGTACTGAAAATCTCTCACTCGAAAACTGTATTTTGATACATACCAAACTAGTGACTCTTTCATTCAGGTTTTAATCAAAAAAATGTTAAAAGCTATGTTAATGACTGTGTTAAAAGCTTTGTTGTAGGAGTTTGGACTTACGTGGTTATGGAGCTCATTAGTACATAGGATGCTGGAGCTTACAGTCATACTAGAATTAGATGTCTAACTGAATTAGAATTAACCTGATCACATATACAGCTTCCACACTGATGTCTCAGGATTATGTGAAATAAAGGTCATCCGGATAGCTCAGGTGATGTTCATATTTTCAAGGGATCACAACAAGCTAGTTTGTTTAATTTTAATAAAATTATAAGCCTTTAAGAATTAGCCTGAAGCAGTGCTTCAGAGACTCCTATTTCTAGTACTTATTAGTTGAGGTCTGATAAGTTCTAAAAATCACCTCATTCCTATTTTCACATAAAAAAAAAATATATATATAGTTCCTATTTCCTCATCAAAAAATGTATGTATCATATTGCTATACATATTGTTTTGGTTGGAAAACTTTAATGAGTAATTCACTAACTCAGTGAAAATCTATTGTGAATTTGTTATATGTCAAGAATATTTCCACATAATTGTCATAGGAAAATGGACAAAAGTTAGTAATATTTTAGATAGCTAAGACTATACATATATGCATTATATATATATATATATATATATATAAATGTCATCTGGTAGCACACATTAAGAAGAAAAAGACAAAACAGGAGACAGAGGATATATAGGGGAAGGTAGTTTATAAAAGATAGGGAGGGGAGCTGTATTAGCAATTTATAAATGAGTACAAAATTACCCCACAATTAACAGTTTAAAAGACATTAATTATCTCAGAGCTCCTGTGGATCAAGAATCTAATCCTAGCTTAGCTTCAGGATCTCTGAAAAGGTTCATCTGAAGGTGTTGGTAAGGGCTGGGGTCTTCTCTGAAGGGTCGTCTCCAAAAGGAAAGATCTGCTTCCAAGCTCCCTATATGGCTGTTGACTAGATTCAGCTCCTCAAGACCATTGGACTGAGAACCTCATTGCATGATGACTATTGGCCAGGGGTTGAGCTTTGGTCCTTACCCCATAACCCTCTCCAAAATGGTAGTTTATTTCATTAAAGACAACAAGAAAGACCCTGGGAACAGAATGGAAGTGATCATTGTTATAACCTAGTCATGCAAGTGACATCCCCTCCATATGGCTATTTTCCATTGGTACAAGGTGACAAATACCAGGAAGCTGGACTCCGTGGAGATTATCTTGGGCACTGCTTGCCAGAGGCCACTCATTTGAGTGAATACTCAGTTAAGTGGACGAAAAAGATATATAATTCAGGGAAGACTTTTCTTAGAAAGTGGGAATAGCAACTCTGAAGAGTAAGGGGGGAGAGAGGCCTTGACGTGCTCAAGGCATAGAGCAGAATTCAGAGCTTCCAGAGCAGAGGGAGAGGGCAGAAAGTGCTGGTAAAGAAGTGAGGGAGGCAAGTGTACCCAGGGGCTTGGATATTGTAGTGCTACCTTTGGTTCCTATTCTGCATGAAATGAGATGTCGTTAGAAGAACTCAAGGAATGGAGTCACAGACATGATTCACCTTTAGAAAGATTCTGGCTGCTTTGATGGTGAATGTTGGAAAATAAAAGTAGAATCAGGAGAGAGGCTAGGGCAAAGGTCCTGGTGGGTAGTGAGGTTTGCTTGCAGGAAGGATGGGTAATGGCAACTGAATAACAGAAGACATTTCACTCAGTGTGAGCCATGGTATTATAAATGCCTTTGTTCCTTAAAGTGAAGAATCTCAAACAGTTGTAGGCATCTGTTTTGCCCGAGAAACTTGTTTTAAATACAGATTTGAAATTTTAACTGTAAGGACAATGGCTTAATATGTTTTGAGGGTAAGGTGGTAGAAGTCTGCATTTTAAATACTTAATGGATTAGTCTGATGCAGGATGTTCGTGGTTCTAAGTTGAGAAACTCTACCTTTGTTATTATCCATTTTCACAAAATATAAAGAAAATATGACAACAACACTCCCCCCTCTAAACACACACACATGCCTTTGTTACTTAAAGTGAAGAATCTCAAACAGTTGTAGGCATCTGTTTTGCCCGAGAAACTGGCAAAATAACACACACACACACACATACACATCCACACATGCACACACATTGGAATTATTCAAGTTATTCTTTAGTGAGGTCTCACATGCCCATAGAGACTTGGGTCGTTCTGTTGTGAAGAACACAGGAATAAATTCATGGAGACGGACACTTTGCCATTAGCCCCCTTATACCCTGCCCAGTTTTCAGAAAGAGAGCATACTTGTGGGGAGTTTTTCTTTCTTATCTATTTTTTCCTTCAGGTAACTCTATATCTATGCCTATAAATACTTCTGTTTTAACCAAACTTCAGGAGTGTCTTAAAAGAAAATATGTTGTATAAATCACCAACACAGGTATTAGAAACTGGAGTTATTTTTCTCTCATGTCATCTTGACAATGGCAGCAGATTGTGTTTGACACATTGTTAATGACATGGAAGTTTGAAAAATTGCTTAGATATGTGATAAAATACGCAGGCTGCATGGATAACATATGCATAATGATAAAACGTAAAATCATATCAGTCAGGCTAGTGATATTTGTGCCTGGCTTCTTGAGCGTGCATGTGTGTGTGTGTGTATGTTTTATGGATTGAGAGAAGCTTTGTTTATTTAAATAATAGTACTTCAATTCAAAGTCACATAATCTTTTAGAAATTATTAGATTTGAAATCGTATATTCCTCCTTTTAATATAAAATTTTAATGATAAAAAGTGTCTCTCAAGTAATCTATAATCTCTCTTAGTCAATTTAGACCAATTTTTGAGTCCTTGTGTGTCTTTCTAAAAATTTTTCATATGTATCATTTTGCATGTCCATATAGAAGCATACTGTATGTAACTCTTCCATACCTGCATTTTTCTGTACATATCATTTTTCCTTTGAACAATTAAATACATTCTTTGAATAAGAAAATACACCGTAAACAAAGTCAAGCTTCACAAAAGAGCCGACAGTGTAAAGTAAGTTTCCTTTGTATCCAGTTGTCCTGAATCTCCCAGATCTTCTCTCCAGAAGAAATCTCTTGTTATTCATTTCTTCTGCATGTTTCTAGAGTTGATCCACTCCTGAGCATGCACAGATATATTTATGTTACTATTTAGTATGCTACATTTTAAAAATAATTATTTCAGTTCATCTACATAAGAGAAAAGCTGCTTATAAGAAATGTGAGGTGCCACTTTGCTTGTTCTTAGAACTATGATGACGCTAAATTTAGAAGAACTGAACATTAAACAAGAACTCAAGCATATATGTCTATAGACATATACTGAACATTAAACAAGAACTCAAGTGTATATGTCTACAGACATATAGAGGAGGGTGGAGAAAGGTTTAGGTTCAGCCCAAACTTTACCTGCAGATGTAGAGATGAGGGCAGCTCTCTATAACTAACCTGGGACTTTATTCTTACCTTTTAACCCAGGACCTTCTTGGACCAGGAACAGATTAAGATGTAAAAATGCATTCTGCTTTATTGAGATGATGTCACAGAAATAGAGTGTTATCCAGTCACTGGATAGAAGACCTGGTCTCCTAAAATGGCTCCATCTGACTTTTCCTAGCATTACCATTGAAGTGTGGCTGGTGTCCAGCTACTTAGCTACGTTGCAGCCTTCTTTTTTTTCCCAGTACCAGGAATTGAACTCACGACCTTGCGCTTGCCGGACAGGAGTTGTGCTGCTGATGTAAATCCCCAGCCCCTGCTGCAGCATTCTTGAAAGTAACAAAAACTTGGCCATCTTTTTAAATGAAAAACAATTTTATTACCACTTGTGATAATCTTAGTGGGAGGAGGTAAATGGGGAGTCTTGATGCTAATATTGCTCACGGATCAGCCTTTAATACTCTTCAAGGTTAAGTTGAAGACAGAGCTTTGAGGGGGGCAAAAGTGCTACTCTTTATTCCCCAAATTCTAAGACACAAACCTCAATGGAAAGTAGGCTTTCAGTCCATCTTTCCCTTTTTCTTATTGTTATTTCCCCTTGGAGATAATATCCCAGGGCCAATGAGCTCTCATTTATAAATGTCATTCATTACATTATGTTGAAAAAACCAACATCCCATCAGAATCCTATAAATACCTCAAACTCAGAAAACATATTTTCCAATAGCGATAGTTTCCTTGTAATTGTAGGTAACAGTCAAAAAAAACAAGAGTTGGATGTAACATGGAGAAGTCCTTGCCAGAAGCGACAGTTCTCACTGCCTGTTGGCCCAGGCAGTTTTCCCAACGAGCTTGTCTAGAGGAGCTATTGACTTACTTCTCCAATGTCTCAAGCAGCCCATCAGTTGTAGAAAAGAATACACACGGGGTTTATTTCTTAAGCCAGAATCTGAGTGAGAAAGAAAAGGTTAAAACATTAGCTATTGATTTTTTAGCAGGCAAAATTAATAGTAAATTCTCTTCTTCCACAGCTAAAGCCATGTTCCTAATATAACTTTTCTTTCTTTGAAAAGCCCAAGAAACACACACAGAATCATTGAATTACCTGTTTGATTGAATCCATTAATCAAAATATTATTGTTCATGGCACGTTCGAGTGATACGTGGATTGCTGGTGCGAAGCTTTCCATTCGGGCAATTCCCAGTGGGAGCCCGGGCTCAGCCTTTGGCTGCTCTTCTCACCTGAGGGAAGTGAAGTTTCAGAAGCAAACTGATTAAAATAGACAAACTGTGCAGCGGGAGCCTAGACACACCTGATAAGTTTTCATGCATCCCAAAGATGGGGCACCACTGCCTTGGACCCGACCTTATTACTAGAAGACTTAAATGATCAAGATGCATTTTTCCCTACATCCACTGATATAAAGACATCGAGACACATTCAATCATTTTAAAGTTATTTTTTTTTTGCCATATTGTTTGTTGTTTTTCAGAAATGGTTTGGTATGTATGTCATTTAGTAGTTGAAAACCTATCTTGAAACTGCTTACAGCAATGAAATGGGAAAGAGACATTGCAACTACTCACATCCTCTGTGCTCCTGGTCTTCTTTGTTTTCTACATACCTATTTGTTTTACTTACCTTCTCAGAATCACATGCGTTCACTGTTGGTTGGTTAAAGACAATAGACTCAGGTTGAACATAAAGGTACAATCAGATATAAATCTCACTGGGATGAAAGACAAGCAATTGGCGTCTGGAATAAGTTCTAGGCCAAATGCAACCCTGTAGATCAACCGTCAGTAGCAATGACCTCTCTCTAGGATCATGAGAACTGGCTGAATTCACAAGAGTTTCACTCATCATCGTAAGTGGCTGCTCAACATTTCTCAGATACTAAATCTAACGTGAGGAGCAAGGTCCTAGGCCCCGCTGTCTTTGATTAAGGATGTTTGAGGGTAGCAACAGGGGGTTAGGAATGCGGCTAAGTTGGCAGCTGGAGTGAGTACCCTGGAAATAATTATGTTTGACTTCACATGCTGTAGTGTTCATGAGCAATACAAGAAAATTAGAGCCTCCTTGTTAATGAAGGATCTGCTTACTAAGGCCAAAGACGGCCTGACATAAACACTCAGTTGAAACACTGTGTAGTATAGACAGACCTCAGCTAAATCCACCTATTTCTAGGAGTGGAAATAAGCTACCGTTATCACTGGCTCATGTTCGTGATCATTGTAACCCTTGCTAATTTAACTGATTCATACATTTTCTAAAACATCTAAATAATTTCTAGTAACTATCCAAGTGTATTGATATTTTAATCTTCTTGAAAGACTATGTTAAGAAGTTTTTTTCCCTTTTATTTACTCCTTTTTTATCCAATCTATGTTTTACTATTGTCAGCATATTCATTAGGTTGCTACTGGTTATTCTATAAATTTCTTCAATTCTCCATTTTGGGAGGATGTTTTGGTACCCAGTTCACCCTGTCTGTAGTTATGATTTTTACCTTTATTTCTACTTTGGGATTCAAACAATTGAATGAATTTTTTTTTAGTTCTCCTGAAATTATTTTGTCACAAAATGCTCACACATTTATACATAGGATAGTCGATACATATGTTCTCTGTGATATGCTATAAGTGATAGTTGATACTGAGCAGATAATTCTTTTGCATATTATATAGGCCTTATGTCACCTTTTAGACAATTCTAAAGTTAGAAGTAACCTTCAAAGTCTTCCTAGGTTTTGGAGATATAGCACAGTTGTAGAGTGCTTGCTTAGCACAGACCCTGGGTTTGATTCTCAGCCCTGAAAAAAAGTCTTCTAAAAACATCAATTGCTTAATAGCTAAGTGTAGTTTAGACAGTTCTCTGTATTTCAGATTTTGTCTTTTATTCTTGGACTTCCTGTTGGCTAGTACCTTTAAATTTACATTATAATTTTTCTGATATTATAGAATGATATAATCATGCCTTAATTCTCCCTTCCCTTCTATCTCTTCTACCTTCCACCCTACTCCTAGTTGCCAAGAAATATTAGCTGGTAAAATAAGAGGGATGGTATAATTTCTGGGTGGGTTCCTACATAGCTATCTGTCATGCCCAGAGATACCATTGCACCACTGCACCTCCAGGGTGTCTTGTAGGCTGGATAATGTAATTGTTGCTGAGACTTCTTTTTTCTTCCTTCAATAATCATGTTCTAATGATCGTTTCCTTTCAATGTCTCTGATGTCCTCCTCTCCCTCCATTCCTGCTTCCACTCCTCCGGTAGGAGGCCTATTCAACATGTGTCTTAAATATTCCAACAGCCTCGTTTTCATTCAACAGCACATTGCTGAATGCTTGCTTGTGTCAGGCCCAGCCTGTACTTTGGGGATGCACGGATGAAAAGATGGCACATGCTTGGGAAAGGTTCTTAGTCTAGGGGGAAGACAAACATGGAAACAGAAAATGCAAAATGCAATTTGGATGAATGCTGTAATTGAGACAGAAACAAGTGCACTGGGAGCCGTCTTACTCACTTTTCCTGCGGCTAGGACAAAATACCCGATGCTTGCAAATTAAAGGAGGAGAGGTCTCTTTGGGCTCACATTTTACTCCATAGTCACTGGTTCCAAGGCACGAAGCATACTGAAAAGGCCTCGGCAGAGGACAGCTGTTCACATCCTAGCGTCCAGGAAGCAAAGAAAAGGGAGGAGCCGGGCAGGGAGCTAAACCTTGCCAGGTGACACCCCCGGTAGCACAGTCCCTCTGATCAGTCCCCGCCCCCTAAACCAGGTCACTTATACCGGCCGTCCCTATCAGGCAATCACCTTTGAAAAGCCTTGTTTGTAAGCACAGGAGGCTTTGGGGACATCTAGATGTAAACCTTAACAGAAGCCCAGCAGAAGGGACTCATGTTCTTACCAATTGAATTTGTACACTGCATGCAAATGTTAACATCCCGGCCTTCTCAAAGATCCAAAGTTTTGCCTTCTGATTGCTCTGCCACCTTCAAGATTTTTACCGCTCTGTTTGCTTTTGCACTGGGGTTTTCTAACAGGTGATTTTAATCACACCTCTCCTCACAAGTTGTCCGTGCCCTTCCCACCCCATGCAGATTTAAATCTAAGTATTGAAAGGAGAGTTCACACCAGTGGCTCACACCCAGTCCTGTGTCTCCTTGCTCTGCTGTCCCCTGACTGCAGTTCTCGTTCAGCACATAAAATGTTTCCCCTTGGTTTTTCCACTCACTTTCCAACGACTGGATCCATCTTCCTTCTTGATTCATCCTTTTACAGTGAACCTATTTGTTTGTGCCTCTGAGGCTCTCTTGTACCTCATATAATGCTCTTTTTAACTTCACTTCAGTGAAAACTAGCATTCTCTCCAAAGGACTCCTGTCTTGCAGCCTCCCTGGAAGGGGTTTTCTGTCTTTCCTCCACACAGAAGGCCCACAGCCCAGGCAAAGACAGGACAGCAGGAGAGGGGTCCGCCTTCCTGCCGATTCCTATGGCCACACCCTCACTCTTTTTATAAAATCTTCTTTGTGAGAGAAATGGATACCCATGCTCAGCAACCTCCTTTGTCTCCTTCCTTCTCATTCACATTTTTTTTGTCTCTCTTCCATGTATTTTGAGAACTTGACCTCTCACCAGCTCTATAGCATTATTCACTGCTTCAGAGAGGGTTTAAATGACTGTAACAAAGAAATTGCTAAAGGCATGGCCTAAATGAATTTTAAGTTATTTCTGATGCATAAATATCCAAGCAGTTGGACCAGAGCCGAGACAAGGCTCCACGGAAGTGAGGCCCAGATTCCAGCCTCTCCTCACTGTAGGACTGACAGTGTGCAAGCTCCTCTCGCATTTTTGCTACACGTCTGAGCAAGGTAGCAAGAAAGTCCCTGTGCTCCCTCCCTTCAGATCAGAGGGAAGTTCAAGTTATGCAAGAGCTGGCCAGCTCAGAGATCCTCCCTCCAGAGCCATCTCTTAATATAACCTGAAGTCACTGGACCCACGTTTTGCTCAGGACACTTTGCTTTCCTTTTGTTTGCTTGTTTATTTTTAAAGTCTTATGAGTGCACGTTTGCAGGACACCATGACTGCGCTCATCCTGCGGTGTGGGTGTGTGTACGTAACACATCTGGATAATTTAATTCCCCTTTCTCTTCCCTCTCCCCAGTCTCCCTCAGAGTTAAAGACATCGTGGTACAGTGGTACAGCACATCCATGTTCACTGCAGCACAACCCTTAATATCTAAGTCTTGGAAATGGTCTGCCTGTCCATCACCAGATGAACAGATAAAGAAAAATTGGTATTTATACACAATTGCATGTTACTGTGCATAAGCAAATATACATTGGAGCCATTTGTAGGAAAATGAATGAACCTTGAGATAACAACATGAAGTAAAATTAGACAGAAAAGGTTAAATATCACAAGGTTTCTCTTAAATGAAAAACCCAAAGTATAAATAATTTAAAGAGGAAAATAAAAGATAATAGAAAACAAAGACACAGGTCTTTCTCAAGACCTTTTGAGCAGGTGGGCTTGAGTGCCTGTCTTGGCCTTTCCAGAAAGCCACAATGTGTGAATAATACACCTTTACACATTGTGTGTGTGTGTGTGTGTGTGTGTGTGAGAGAGAGAGAGAGAGATAGAAGCAGTCCTCGCATCTTAATCAATTTTACATTCCCCTGAGCAACTGCAATTTTTCCATTTTTAACAAGGATTTTGTGATGCAAGATGGCTTCTCAAGCTCCTGCAATTACATTCACATTCCAGATGACAGAAAAAGGAAGAGAAAAAGGGATGTCTACACAATTTCTCTTTCAGAGCATGACAGGAGCACACTATTTGTATTGCATTAGCCAGAACAAAGAAGCATAATCAACTATCGGGCAATTGAGTAATATAGTCTTTATCTGGGTTAACATGCCAAATAATCTACAGCTATAGAAAAAAAATAAGACAAATATTAGTAAATAATTAGCAGTCTTTCCTACACTTAACTGCCTCTCTTTCCTCACAACAAACTCCATGAGTGCCATCTATTTTGCACTCTCCCTGTTACTGACATTATCTCCCTCCTCTCTCTCTGCACTGCTCCTGTTTCTTATTCATCCCCTTATCATTTCTCTTCTGGATTGTTAAACTATTTATCTTCTAACTTCTCCCCTTCAATCTCTCCTGGCACAGCTTCCAAAGTGATCATTCTAAGATGCAAATATGGTCATATTATTGACCTACTTAAAAAATTCTCTGGTTTCCCTATGCACTGTGAATAAAAGGGAAGTCCATGGCAAACAGTGGTTTGGTCTCCACCTTTCTCTCCTGCTTCTCCTTCCCAACTCACAGGAGTGTGAGTTCACCACTCACTCTCCATCCATACGTAACGACCATACTTATGTTCTCTTGCCTCTGTTCCTGGGCATACGCTCTTCCCCTTGTAGGGACTGATCTTTCCCTGCGTGACTTAGTAAGATCTACTTTTTCCTTTTGTCTTGAGAACCGGTTCAAAAGTCACTTCCAAGCCTCTTTTTTGAAACTCTTTTTCTCAATCTTAATCATTGTGCTTCCCTTCTTTTATGCTCCCCCTGCGCAAACTCACGTTATAGTTCTTATCCCAGTAGACTATAAATATGGATTGCTTGCTGTCTCACCCAAGCGAAAGTGGCATGTGAACCTTTTCCAGGTGTGTACAGATATTTCACCTCTAGACATTCCACGATACTTGATTCATAGGAAGAATTAAAGAACTATTTGATGAGTAAATAAATATATATTCAAGACCCTCGATTCAAGCTGGTGTTCCCCATCCACTCATCACAATTTTGTGTCTCCTTTCCTGACTTCTAGTTTTTGTCCCTAGGGCACACAACAGTCAGCTACCATCTGTAAAAAAGTCAAGGAGTAAAGTTGTTATGTCAAATACAAGCAAGGAGGAAAGTTACTACGTTTAATCAAGTTGGAGATTTGACAGCTCTGCTGTTTCAGTTGCTCGTGTTTTCTTAATTCAATTTATTTTTTATTTTAAAGAGAAAGCAAAACAAAATAACAACAACAAAGATAAAAACAGAACAACACAAAAACAATAAAAACGATACAGAATTTCAAAACAATATGCTAAGAAATTAACAATGGTTGTTATAATACTGTTATCTTTAATGAAGTAGCTCAGATTACCAGATGTAAGAATGCAAGATTGATCAAACAATTACAGAGAATAAAAAATCATAAAAATATTAAAAATGATACAGAGCTTCACTAATCCAGATGGCAGGAATTCCACAATGGTTGTTATATTGCATATTGTTGTCTTCAAATTAGCTGTTCAGATTACCAGATATAAACAAGGTGCAAAAGAAACTAGAGTCTAGATTTCTCTGTTTGGGTAACAAAATCTAATTAAGTTAGATATATACATATATACATGAATATGAATTCAAATGAATATATATATATATCACAACAGAGGCAGTAAGTCCCCAATCAGTGTACCCTAGAGGACAATTTGCATGTTCTGCAAGAGCAGGGAGACACCAGGGCTGGTCATTGATCCTAGAAGACCACAGAGACACAATGCCACTTAGGAACTGGTAGCCGAGGCACTGATAGTTGGGTGTGGCAGTTGGGAACTGGTTGTCTGCTGTGTGTAGGTGACAGTAAGGGCAATGAGATCAGTCTGATTCTGATAGGGTTAGAGGCTGAGGAAATAGGATCATAGTCAATAATGACCTGAATATTGCTTTTTAAATTTGACTTGATCACGTAGCAAAAGAAAAACTACTGAAATTTATGGACAGAAACAAATATGCTCTGAATTCTAGAGGAACATAATCTTTAGCAGCAAGGTGAGGAAACCAAATGTATAGGTAGACCTATGGTCGATTTCATTTTTGGTTTTGAGGAAAACTTATAAATATGACATAAAATGAGGAATGAGGAAAATTTTAATTGGAACAAATACTTTTTAGTCAACAGTATCTAGAAAATAACTGTTGGAAAATTAGCACCCATCTTACTCAAACCAGCTGTGCTCACACTTATGAAAGTATTTTCATTGATATTTTGTTCTCAATTTCCTTAATACTCTCATTTGTTATTGTAAAATGTTCAGAGTGATACTTTCCGAACAGCACAGTACACACGCGTGCACACACACACACACACACACATACACACGGTCAAGTGTATGGCAACAGAACTCTCTTAAAGTGTAAAAGAGCCATCAATTTCTTAATATGCTAGTGTTTTGTCCATACCATTTATGTTTACATTTTATTTGCTTATAAATTAGTCTATATTGTTTTTAAAATTATCCTTTTTATAATTTAAACTTCTATATCCTACAAATCTTCCTATTTGACATCATACTTAGAAAGTGAATCATTTTACAATGAATATAGCTGTGAAATTATCTAACTTTAAATTAACAGTAATGTATTTCTTCCCTCACCAGTTCCTTCTGCCTGCTAGACACAAGCTGAGTTAATTTTTGTGACATTTTAAAAAATAATAATTTAGAAATTAGTAAAAGTTTTCTTCCTTGCCTATTACTAACTCATTTTTCTCATAACCATGTTTTTAGATAATGGTTTGGTAAAGAATGTGTAATATTTTTTCCCCTAAATGTACATGCAAACTATGCTTGTGGATGTCAGAATTTATTTCTTGCCCTCACATGTATCATAGCAGTTCACTTCTGCATTAAATACCTCTGACGCATCCATTGAACATAGTTCTAAAGACATGAGGGGAAATTTTCATGTTTATATGTAATACAGAGTGTCTGTGTCTTTGCTTTCATTTAAGTGACAAAGTGCCGGGAATTATTTTTTAAAATTGCAAACTTGGATTGTCATTTTTTGAATGTGACTCTCTATGACGTTGTTTTCATTTTCCCATTGAGTTTCTGTTGAGCTGAATTTTATGGCACTAATTAGTGACTTGCCTGAGTGGGATTCATTTTTTAAAAAGCCTAAGTACATATCTGACAAGCTAGGTGCATTAATCTTGGGCTTTACTTCTCTTACGCCATAAGTCTAGTTAGGACACTCAAAACATTGATTTCCACTCTCGGTCTGGGGTTGATGAAAGGTGCGAATAGTTTCCTGCAAATGCAAATAGTCAATTAGCCTTTATAACTACTCTTCCATTAAAATAAAAACAGAATTCTCTGAGGAAAAGTCAAACCAGAACGATCGCTTCACTGTAAATAGGCCAGTCAATTTTATAGAAAAAATCCTCCAGCACCTAGCACTCATTTTCATATGTATTGATTTATTCATTCAACAGATATGTACTGAGTACATATGATGTTCAGGGCAGATACAAATGCATTTTGTACACACAGTGACACGTCTTAGTTTGGTCAACAGAGCAAGTGAAAGACGACTAGTACTTACTACAGCTAGCAGCACTGCTAGTCCTAGTAACAACTACCACAGTCTGGGCACCGCTTACAGGTGGCAAACTGTTCTAAATCCTCATAGCCCAGATTGCTTTCAACTAGTTGAGCAATGAGTGACTATAACAGATTTAAAATGTCTATGTAAAAACTGTGGCAGTTGCTATGGTTTGGGAGATATTTTGCAAGAAGAACACAATATAATACAGGACACATATTTTATAAGATTACTTATAATAGTCACCCAAAGAATCATATAAGAGAGTGCAGGAAATCTGCCCACACAACATAGACCAAGAATCCAGCTGAGGACCTGGATCCTGTGATAATGTCCTGCATAAGTCCAATTTAAGAAGTAGAGCTCATTACAATGCTTCCCATGAATCCAACTGGAAGCCCAGAGCCCGTAACTGTATCTCATGCAGGCCTGTTTCATGGATCTTCGCTGGGAAGGCCCAAAGGTCAGTGGTGAAATCTAGAAAGTCTATGTCAGCATGATGAAGGATCTGTGCTAGCAGGAACACCTCTGATGATCAAGATGGCAGAGTTCCCATCAGGGAAGCCAACACAGCAAGCTTCTCTAGGACACTGGCAGTGCCCCATCTTCCTCTCCGGAGACAGGAAGCTATGCTCAAGTGAGGACCAGAGCTCCCCAAAGTGAACCAAAGCCATTCTCAGTGCTATCGAGGTCCTGAGCTCCTCGGAGGATGAAAACAGCCAAGTTCATCAGGAAAGCCAGCATGATAAGTCCTCTAAAACAACCAACAGGTCCTTACAGCTTCTACCAGCTCCCAATAGCCTCTCTCAGCTCCCAACTGACTCCTTCTTCTTCTCTAGTTCTGCCGCTTACACTGCAGGCAACAATCCCCAGGTGGGCCTCCCACACCCACCACCACACATACTCAGTTCAGGTGGGGGTTATAAGTTGACCACCAGCTCTCAATCCACCACAATAGTTTTTTACTATTTTCTATGAATTGTGCTGACAGTGTAACATACTTTGGTTCTATCCATCCTCCCTTACCATTCTTTGCACACTCCTGCACCCACCCCATCCTATTCTTCCTCTCAGTGTCCCTTCTACTTTCATGTGTTTTTCTTTTCTAGATTCCACACATGAGGGGTGGCATTGAAACTGTCTTCATGAAACTATCAGATGTATCTGTAGAAATGTAATTAAAATATTGTGAGTGTTTCCATTTTCTTCACCAAGAAGAGACATCTTTAAGAGCAGTGATAAACTAAGAGGAGTGAGAAATATACAGGAGAACTCTTAAAGGGAGTTTCTTTCCTCTCAAAATCCAAAGACAGTGAAAGCGGAGGCAAAAAAAAATCAAGGTTAAATCAGCATTTGCTTTCTGCCACTTAACCTTAAAACTAGATTCATTGTTGAAAGAAGGGAGATAAGAAAGGTGTAAAAAGCATAAAAAGAAAGACAGTGTTGAACTTCAGCCTGTTCTTCTTTGTCTTGTAATAACATTTACTTCGGATAATTTTAAAATTTTCTTTGTGGTAGTTGCATTTTTTTCTGCTGCTTGGTTTCCCATTAGCTGGTTGCTTAACCATCTCTAGATTCTCTTTCAAAAGTGAAAACTCCATGAACACATTTATAAAGCCAAGTAAAATGTTTCCATCCGAGCTCACCCAGAAAACCTCTAGAAATTTCTATTTAATTCAAATGTTCTGAAATTTCACACTGATGGAATAAAGTGTGAGGTGTTTTCCAACCATTTTGCTGAGTACTTTGGTGAGCTCATTCAATCCAGATAATCATATCTTGCATTGTGAATGCTACGTTGCTGCTATTGTTATGAATTTATTTGACAATTATTCTCTTCTATTTCATTTATTTTCTCCTGTGGAATCTTTCATTCAAGTATTGTCCTTGTTATACGACTTCTATATTTGTTTATTTTTATCTTTTCTTTTCTATTGCTGTCTTTTATTTGGACTTTATATTCCAATATTTTTTATTAGGTTTCATATTTCTGATATTGTATTTCTGGCATCATGTCTTTAATATTCTGCAGTTTAGTTTTGTTCTCTGAATTTCCCTTCCTAGGGGTTGTGTAAATAGTGTCTAGATGAACCATAATAATAATTTTTAAAATATCATTTCATTTTGTGCATTCTATTTCCTCCATAAAAAAATAGCAAAACCATAAAAAATTGGGGATAAAAAGTAGTTTAAAAAGTATTGATTACTGCAAATTCAATGGTCTGGCCTAACTCCTCCCTGCAATTCTCTCTTTTTTTTTTTTTTTTTTTTTTTTCTTTTTTTTTTCCGGTTTTTCTCCGGTACCAGGAACCGAACTCACGACCTTGAGCTTGCCAGGCAGGCGCTTTTGCCGCTGAGCTAAATCCCCAGCCCATGCAATTCTTTTTAGTGAAATATTCTTCTTTGAAGCACAGATGATTCCCTAACATTGCAATTTTACTTGTCTGATTACATTTCCAGCCCTTATAGGCATGTGTTCTCCTAAAGGACAGAACCACTGGCCTTTCATTTTCAACACTGTGTGTGCTCCAGTGCCTAGAAGAGTGACTAAATATAGTAGATGAGCAATAGACCTTTGTTTGATTAATACATGATTAAATAAGGAAAACTGTTAAAACTTCATGCACAACATAATAAAAGATTTTAGTCAATGGGAAAATAGATCACATTCCTTTTTGGGAACACTGATATATTTTAAGGCCACTTTTGCTAGCATGTTGAAAATAGAGAAATTGTAAAAGCAGGATGCAGAGCATATTTAGGGTGTTGCAGTTATCTCTCAAGATAGCTCGCTTGGACCAAAGTGTTAGTGAGAGTATTCAATAAAAAGGCCAGGTGGAAATCTATTTTGGAGGAAAATTCAGCAAGACTTCCTGTGTCATACTGCATAGTGTGTTTTCACAATTTTCTTCTGCTGTTTAAAAAGTTTTTTTAGAGTGTAAGTAATGATGGCTATCTAGGTTGCCTCTTGCATTCTTCTGTATAAGGAGTGCTATGTTGAAAACCTTTGTACATGTCCTCTTATAGGCTTGTGTAATAGTTTCTCTGGGTGGGATTGCTAAACTAGAGGATGCACCTGGATAGTTTTTGGGGAGCTGAATCTGTATATAGGCCCTTAGGCCAAATATCAGAATCTCTGTTATCTAATGTAATAGCCCATGCTTGGCACTGTGTTACATTTAATTTTTCCTAGTTTCATGGCTGTGAAGGGGTCTCTCATTATTTTAATTTGCATTTCTCTGAATGATTAGTGTGGTTGAATATTTCTCCATTTCCTAGCCACTAAATTTTCCTCAGCTTATTAATATCCTTTCTACATATTTCTACTTGATCATCTTTCTTTTCCTTGTTGATTTATAGAAGCATTATTTACGGGCATGTTATTAATTCCATACTACTTTTAGGTGCCCATCAGTCTGTTACATACCTGTGAACTTTGCCTGTGATTTCTATGGGGAAAAGAAAGTTTTCATTTCTGAATTCAGTAGAAAGGATGAGTTCTTCAGATTGAAGAGGTTGATAGGGCAATATTTCATCACTAAAGCAAGATGGACTTATAACAGCAGAACTAGAATAGTCATCCTAGTGGTGCTAGCTCATTAAAGACTCACTTGATCTGTATAAGCAAGAAGCTTTAGTTTTGGTGTCTAGAAGGCTGCATCAAATCACAAAAGATGGTCATCATCCCTCAATCAATTATAAGGGTTGAACCTGTTGACTGGTCCAGAGATCCTTCAATTTAGAGAAGGCCAAGTCTTCTTGAGAAGTGAGATCACTATATAACTGAAACCTTATGTCATGATACTTCTCTTGGCTTTCTCCAAGGGAACCTGTGGCTATTTTTCCAGAATAGTTATGGATGGAGAAGGCAAAATAATTAGACTCTTGAGGGATTGCTAAGCAAAGGTTCTGAACTGACACCAATTGTTAGAGATCCCAGTGCCCCTGTGCCCCTGTAGGAGGACGAGGAGTTTCTGAAGGTCAATTAACCAATGGAGTTTGAGGATGTTCTCCTCTCAGAGGGTCCGGTGAACATATCCAGTTCCAATTTAGAACTGACATGCTCAGGAACTGGTAGAACCTACTACACATTGTCTCTATGACCGAAGCGAGAGGGCTTTTGTGAAAAGAAGATGCAAGGCATTACAATTCTCATTTTTCAAAGTAGTGAAAGAAAAGGAACATAATATTCCTGGATGGGCTACAAAACTTAGCACCACCATCAAGGACTTGAAGGACACAAGGGTGATGACTTCCACAGCGTCTTCATCATACTCATTATTTGGCATATGTAGGAGACAGCTGAAATTTGGACAATGATTGTGGCCTGTGATAAACTTTATCAGGTGGTGATTTTAAATTGTACCAGCTGCTACAAATGCACTTGCCTAGCCAGCCCTATTTTATAACTTGTTGTATAGAGATGTCAATTATCTCTCCATTCCATGGGAAATCACACGAGCCTACCTTGTCAAGGATATAACGTTGATTACAACTGGTGAGCAGAAAAGAACAAATGTTCTAAATGTTTAGGTTAAAACATTTGAATACCTGAATGTATATGACAAATCTTACAAAGATCCAGAAGTTTTTCATCTCCAGGAATTAGTTCATCAATCTAAAGAAGCGGTATTAAATTATGACTTGCAGGCCCAGTCTGGACTGTGGCCTGTTTATGTATATTATATATAAACTAAGAAAGGCTAAGAAAGGCTAAGGACTAAGAAAGGCTTTTATATGTTTAAATTATTTTTAAAAGGCAGAACATGTAACAGAAAATATGCATGTCCTGCAAAGTCTAAAGTGCCTGCTCCTTGATCTTCCATGGAAAAACTTTGCTAAACCCTCATGTAGATTATAATAAGATATTTTTCCAAGGTAAAGAACTACTTGCAGTGTTTAGACTTTCCTACTAACAAGAAAACAGGCATAAACTTAAATGGGCCACTAGTTGATTCTAGAAGAAAATCTTTACATCTCAATTATAAAAGGTACTTCAATATTTGTTGGCCCTACCTGAAAATAGATGGCTGTAGCTCTGCACTCCCATGCAGGTACAGTAAAATTTTCTTATTTGGCAGAATTTTTAGCAGTACACTTGCTTGTCAGTTACGCTGAAGGACAGATGGCTAAAAGTACACATATAGGTCATGCCATGGGCTGTGATTCATACCTCGTTTTTTGCTTAAGGACTTAGAAGAATTATGAAAACATAGGTGAGGGGGAGGTCTCCAGAAGACGCATTTGAATTAACCTCACTTAATCACACACAATGTAAAGATATTCATTTCTCAAATGAAGGGCAAGTCACCAGAAGAAGATCTTAATAATAAAGAAGGCAAGATGATCTATTTTATTGGTACAGTCAGTCCCTTTCCCCACCTGACCTTAAGCTTCCCCAAATCCCCATGAAAGTGATCACAAGCTGTGTAAGGTGGAGTGCCGCTCAGTGAGGCCCCTCTTGCTCAATTGCTACTCACAGCAAAATTGCAAACAGTAGAAACCAGCCATGAAGCCCTCCTGCAGCACTGTTCCTCAGGGGTTCTTACTGGCAGGTTAAATACACTGGAGTATCATCATGGGAAGGGCAGCACTTTCTTCTTGCTAGAGTACAACTTATTCTCTTGTCCCTGCTCTACCAAAGACATTTCCCCAATAACGTTTCTTCTGACCAAATTATTATAATAGTTGGATGGTCCTGATTTGGAAGGGGAAATTGGATCGCCACCATGCAGTGGGGATGATGGACTGTCTGGCCATTATAACCTGGACTTATAACCTAGACTGCCTGGCCTGCATCCACATAAACTGTCATACACAATGGCATAGCAGCAATGTTCATAATAGCCAAAGGGTGGAGAAGAGTGTCTATATGTCCTGTAATTGATGAATGGGTGAGAAATATGTGATCTAATTTCACATACTAAGTGAAATAGTGCTTAGACACAAAACAGAACAGGGTGTTAACACATGCCACAGCTGGATAAATCTCAAAAACATTTCACTACGTGAAAAAGTGAGACAAAAAGAATACATATTTCATAATTTATTCCTTATGAATTTCCCAGAATAGGCAAATTTATGGAGATAAAATTATCTCAGTGGTTGGTTCCCTGCAGCTAAAAGGTGTAAGAATAGGTGGGAAAGTGATCGCTAATAGGCAGAGATGTTTTCTGGAGGTGGGCGCGATGAATATGTTCTAAACTAATTGCGGTGAGAATTATGCAACATTGTCAATGTATTAGAAGCTTTTACATTGCATTTTAGATAGGTGAATTTTATGGTATGTGAAAAGACTCTCAAAGCTGTAAGAAGAAACAGCAGAAAATGATGATATCCAATTTGGGCAAGATTTTTAAGGGTGCAGGCTCTTTAAAATTGAAAGCTCGAGTTACCTTATTAGGCAACGGACTATGACCAGCCAACACACTTGCTTTAGGGAAAAGAGAAAATGTGCTATATTATTTTATTTTATTGTTAAAATAGTACCAGCTTTGGGCATTAGGATTTTGCAATCTTCTTGTTTTTTGAGCACTGCCTTAACTTCTGGCACTAGAAGATGCTCCAGGCTCATGTTGTGCTTTGCCTGCCATTTTCATTTAATCTAATTACTGATATAATGGGAGCTCTGTCTACTATATTTATATTCGCTTTCTATTTTTCCCCTCTGTTTTGAATCCTTTATTTTTTGCTTGCTTTTTGGATTTAATCAGCATTTCTTATTATTCCATTTTTCCTCTGTTAGTACTTCCTGGTATCATCTGCTATTATGACTTTATTGGTTGCATTTGAAATTATAACACATATCTCTGATTCCTCACAATATATTTTAGATTAGTATTTCACCATTCCCTAACAAGTGAAGCTTAGCAAGTTTAACTTTTGTAATTTCTCCCCTACTTTATGATGTTTCTTATATATTTTGTTTTAATATATATTATAAATCCCACAAGATATATCATTGTTTTCAGTGACTAATATTTGTACATATTTGCTGATATACTTACCCTTTCAGCTGTGCTTTATTCTTTCTTAGAATTCCAGGCTTCTATCTGGTAATGTTTCTCTTCATCTTGAAAATTTTCCTTTTTGCTTCTTGTGTACAGACTTTGTAGAAATGGATTCTTTTAAATTTGTTTTTTTATAGGTTTGAAAATATTATTTTGATGTCAGCCATGAAAGATACATTCACATCACATAGGTATGTAAGTGGACAGTGTTTCCTTGCCTCTTTTAATTTAAGTATGTCCTAGAGATGCCGTCCTGTTTTCTAGCTTTCGTGTTTTAGGCATTTTGAGGATTATTTCAACAAAGAGTTGTCACAGTATTTTTGATCCAGTAGTTACAGTTTACATGGAATCCCAATTATTCCATTACAGCCCCAACTGGACTCTTGAATTTTGTGTTGCCCATAACTTAAGCAGGTTATGTGATACGGAGTTTCCTCATCTTATTCTTGAGCTTTAAAAGGAATGTACTTAAAGTTCCTCCATTTAGCATAAAATCCTTAGTAGTATCCTTAGCAAGTTAAGAAATTCTTTTCTATTATTATCTCTTTGAGTATTATGTTTTGAAAATATATATAGGTGTTCAACTCTAGAAAGTGCTTTTTCTAAATTTATTGAGAAAGTATGTGACTTTTTCTGTTTTATATTATTATAGTAATTGTCACTGACCAGAGTTGAACAATTTTTGTGTTTCTCAGATTAGCTATGCTGATACATCTACTTGGTCATGGTGTATTTTTTTTTTTTTTTTGGTCTGTATTTACCTGTATATCTTTTTCTTTTTAATTTATTTTTATAATTTCTGTGTTTTTGGTTTTGTGTCTTTTGTAAATAACATATTACTAGATTTATTAAAGTCCAATCTGGAAAACTGTTAACCCCATCCCATGGGCATTAGAATATGTCCTTTGTTCCCACAACTCTTGCAGTGAAAATCATCTCTATCCTTTTAGCAAGGTCAGCAGGTCCTAAAGACCTGAGGCTTCGAATAGTAAGAAGTCTTCACCCAGCGCTTCAGTGAGGCCCACCAGCCTCTCTGTCCTCTACCCTACACTTTCTCCCCTTGAAGTCACAAGGGAAACTTTTTATTTATTTATTTATTTTTGGTTTTTCTCCGGTACCGGGAACTGAACTCACGACCTTGCGCTTGCCAGGCAGGTGCTTTTGCCGCTGAGCTAAATCCCCAGCCCCCACAAGGGAAACTTGTACCTCCGACTTGCTCTCTATTTTCCTTTATCATAGAAAAACTGTTCATGATTTAGACAGCAGTTGAGAGATAGGTGTCATCAATGCAGAATCCCTGAATAAAATATTGTGGAATTGCATGATTCTGTAAATACAAAAATAATGTATGTTAATTATATGAAATTCAAAAAATATTGGAAACATAATATGCCTTTACTCCAGAGACAATTAGTGTTACTTATGGTGGGGGAATGACTGTATTTTTTTTTTAACCAGAATTATCAAGTAAAAGTCTATACAACAAGCAAGACTCATTTTATTTTCTGCCAGAGCATTGAGAGGCTTCCTTTGGCTGTTCAGGCCATTAGGTTCATGCAGGTCCAAGTTCCTGTAGGTCCGAGCAATGGTGTTAAAAACAGAACCACTGCGTGGCCACAGTGATACAAGACACTTTCCATTCTAAGAGACATCCTGATTTCAGAGGCAGTGACGTGTGAAAGAGAATAGTCTTCAGAACTGAGGAAACATAGTCCTGATTTTAAAATTATAAAGTAATGAGTAGTCTCTAAAGCTGATTTGAGTGTTTTCTATCTATGTATTTTTATTGTTATCCTTCTCATTTCTGTATGAATAGGAAAATATCAGTAGTTTTGTCAAGTATATTCTAGTGGCAATATTTGGGTGGTTTAATCTTTCTGTTCTATACTTTTAGAATAATAATTTTAAAGTAATGAATATATGGCTATAGAAAAATAATGGAAGTGCTCTTAAAAGCAGAATGATCAAGAAACAAACAAAAAAGCCTACTAGGAATAAGGTAAAAGAGAGATGTTAAAAGAAAACCTGAGACCACTTACATTCAATAGAATTTCCTAGAATAAGTAAAAGCTTCTAGAACACATCATTTCAGAGAGAAGATGATTCACAATGTCTCAACATACTACACTGCTAAGTTTTATTTAGAAACAGAAAGAAAAAAGGAGAAAAGAGTTTCAGGAAAGGGCCTGATTGGTTATAGCCAGTAATGGCCTTATTTAGGCATAGCCTGATCAGCTGGCAGCCTGTGATTGGCTATACTTCATCATGATGATTTAGACTCAGTTGCTTAATTACAAGGTTATACTCTTAGACTTGGTTATAATTTGTTTACACATCAGGCTAAGGTATCATTCACTATAACGGAAGCTGCTGTGAGCCAAACTTTATAATCTAAGTATGGAGACACATTTTGGTCAAATGTATTTCAATTTAGCAGAGGCTGTTGAAAGTGACTTCTACACTTTCTCTAAAATGAGTCTATGCCATTATATGTTCCATAACTTAGGAAATAAGGAGGAAAAAGGGTTGAGATTTTAAAATAGCATCAACTAACAGTGTAATTATAGCAGATTACTAGAACACAAAAAATATGGAGCTGAAAGATATAGATTACAGGTGAGATTTGAGAAGCTGGGACAAAAATGTCTTTAGTATGGTAAATGAACAATATATTCTTTTTCTTTGTTTTAAAGAGAATAGTTTAAAAAAGAACAATAGCAAAATACAACAAAACAAAGCAAGAACATTAAAAATGGTACAGGGTTTCAAACCAAATGATAGGAATTAACAGTGGTTGAACAACCTGTTCTTGAAGTAAAAGAGAATTCAGGCTACTGAAAATAAAAGGCAATTCTAATTAGTATTACAAAGAGACACCATAGTTATTAATGAATTTTTCTTTACTTATTTGTTATTCCTCAATACTCTTATTTTAAGAAGAAGAATATCAACCACAAAAAACAAATTATCTCCTCTATTTTATAATCCTCCTACTCCCATATACCCTTTACTTCTTTTTAGCATTATAAGAGCCCTTTTTCCTGCCTTCAAAGAGCTTCTGTATCTTCCTGCTGAGATTCTAATTTTTTCTATATGATGAAGTTGTATTAATCAATTAGTTAATTATTTTTCCATATAATGAATTTACCACATTAAAAAGGAGGACCTTGTGTGAAGAATTCTAAAATATGAATTTTCTCTGGGTATCTTTGTGAAGGTTTTTTTTTTTTTTGTCAAATCCACTTTCTTCTTTCCATTTCCTCCTGGTTAATCCAAAGAAGGTAGCTTTCTGTCTCAACTGAGGGACTATATTCCTAGTTATATAATGTAATTGTTAAAATATTCAAATCATGGGATAAATGCATATTACATACCAGGTATAGTGCTAAATGTTTTATCTTTACTTTGTAAAAGTAGGAACAGAGACACAGATAGAGTTTAAAAAAACAAAGACTTGCCTGGTGTTTCAGAAACTGTCTACACTCCCTGATACCTATGTGTGCATTTACTTTTTCCTAGTTTCCCTTGCAGTTGAATTAGACATGCTGTATAATGAAAAAGGACTCACTGTAGTCAGCCAGTTACACATCCTGGTGCTTCCTACCCACCTGTTCACCCTGTTTACCAGCTAGATGATGAGAGGGCATCTTTACAGACAGAGACAGACTGATTCCCCATGCCACTACATGTTACCCAGCTCTAAGTGGCTATTACAAAACCCCTGAAAGAACCAACTTAATAAGGGAAAAGGTTTGTTTTCTCTGACACTTTCAGCATGGGCTCTGTTGCTTTGGGCCTGTCCTGGCACAGTAATCCTGGAGGGAGCAAGTGGTAGAAGAGGATTGTTCACTTCCCGGCAACTGGAAAGCAATGAGAGAAGCAGCAAGGAGCTAGGGTACCAGTATCCCTTTCAAGAGCGCACCCCCAAGGGATCTAACTTCCTTCTACCAGACCCAACATTTAATGGTTCCACCATCTCCCCGTAGCACTAGAGGCTTGACACCAAGCTTTTAACCCAAGGTCCAACCTTTGGGAGACATTTAAGATCAAAATTATAGCACACTGTACAAGAAGAGCTGCCCTATTCAAATTGTCCTGTGATAGTTATAAATACGATTTTACTCTCTTTAAGCCCCTGAAATTTGGATGTTGTCACCAAAACTAGTGTTAATGAATAGGATGAGTGCATCGCTACTGTACATTCTGCAAAAGGAAGAGGTTTGAACCCAGAACTAACTCCTGGTTTTGTGGCCTGTGCTCTTTGCGAAGAGCTACCTGAACCGGGAGAAAGAACAAAGATCAGCAGAGAGGACAGTGACTTCCCTGGCACGGAGTGAGAGGAGCGGTTAAACAAGCCTGACTTGTCCTCTTACTGCTTGCTACTGTGTTGTCACAGGCAAGTTATTTAACCTTTCTGAGCCTGTTTTCCCACCATGAAAAGCTGGATGGAAAACAGTGAGTGACACACAGTATACAAATAAGTATTCAAACACTATTTACGTTAATTAGCTGCCCTACCCTTGATAGAATAAGAAGAAAAAGGACAGTTATAAGTGGATCATGTACAAAAGCAACACAATGATGTTATTTTTTAGTGAATAAGAGAATGAGTGAAAATGTCATTACATGTGCAATGTAATAAAAAAGCATAATTGAGAAAAATAGGAACATTTTGTGTCTTTACCAGAGGCTACATAAAGTCTTGTAATATCTATACAAATTTAGATAATGTAATAAAATGAGTGCATCTCACAGTGGAATAATTGGGAGTCATTATTTTCAAAAGCAACAGGGCAATTATCCAATGGGAAAAAAAATCCTAAAATGATTCAGCTACTCTATTATAATATCAATATGGAATCTATAAAGCATGGTCTTGTAAGGTGACACTGGAACATTTTGAGAATGTGGCTGTCTGGGTGGAGGATGGCTTAAGAGGGGCTTTAAAGAATTAGAATTCCAGAGATGTGTTCAAAATGAATGTTAATGACTTGATATTCAACTTGTGTTACTGTATGTTCATTATAAGAAGTGATTTAGAGTTCTGGAATAAAAAGGTATTTCATGTGATCTCATTTTATTTTCTAACTAATCACAGCAAGCCCAGAGCAATTTATTTTTTACATATAAAACCTCTGCTCCCATGGACTTGGCATTTCAAACTGGAAAGGAGAGAGAGGTGCTCTCATAGGAAGTGTAGTCATTAACCTGGGCATCTGGCTCACTAAGGATCTTCCTTAGGAAAGCCTGCGTGGATGATCTGCTCCAAAATTGTAATGATAACTGTTTTCTGAGCAACTCTCTAATCCAATTTGCACCATCAAATCCCAGTATGACTAAAATTTGAGATTTGATCATTTTCTAGGTAAAAGTGAGACCTTTTTGATCACCATAGAAATGTACTTGTGAGAACAGTGGATCATAATATCTGAAATTTCCCAGTACTTGAAAAATCTATAAATTCATTTCTTTAGGGATGGATGAGTGTTTCTCCACAGCATCAAACTATCATCTGTGGGATTTGTGTTCATTTGTTTGGAGTCTCGCCCTGAAGGTCTCTGAAATTTTGGTGGGATACTCCCATTCGGTCCCTACCAGGGCTGTGCACCCCAGAGTCCCTGCTGAGTTTATCTTTCTTACCTGGTCTGTCTCTAGAATTTTAATTTTGTACCTTGTCCTGTTCCTGACTACCCAGGAGTCTTTGCTTACCCACCCCTCAGTTGTTCTTTTGCAGCCTAATTTAGGTCTCGACTCTCAGCTGCCTCCTCATAATTTCTGGTAGGCAGGACTGTCAAATAAGAGCTAATGAGGGCGTGAAAGTACTTTGACACTCCTGCATTCTCTCTGCTCACCACCCTTTTATTTGGCCATGTTAGGGTAAGAGTACCTTGGAAGAAATTTCTAAATAAGAAATGGGCAACAGGTCCCCTTTGCTTTTGTTGTCTTTTTGTACCATCTGGGCGTCTTGTCTTGTCTTTCCTTCCCTGATTATTCTTAAAATCAGGTCTAGGGAGGCTGAGGTGTGACTTTCCTGACATGTACATCCCTTATGGTTTCCAGACCTCTTCTCTCCTCTGCACAGTTGGCCTGGTAAGATCTGCACCCCCTGTGCTATGTCCTCATTTTCTCCACATTGTGAAGTTCTTAATTATAGGTGGTTCATTTACTTCACTTCCTCGGGGCATCAAACCTGATGATTAGCTCTAATAGTAGAAGGAGTGCAGAAAAATTAGCTAATTTGCAGGAAAGGGATAATATACCAGGAAATATTTCAAAAACGGTAACCTATTGTGCAGCTCTGGATTATTCCATAGTGTAGTAATGAGGATCAGCTGAGATAAAGAATGGAGACCACTCTGTGATTCTACAGGACTGGCAAATGTGAAATGCTGTTATAATTTGAATCAGAACTTGGCCATTCAGTGCTATCACTGAAAGGGGCTTTTTGCTTATTTGAAAATGATTGCTCCTTTTTTCTCATCATTTTTAAGAAAAGTCAAATAAGACTGGTTCTTTTTTTCTCTATACTTGTGAAAGGTATGAATTTATGTCACTTTTCTTGGATTTGATAGTTTCTCATAGGTATTTTGATTTCTACCACTAGACACCAGGTTGTGTTAATTCCAAGGATTTCACATGATATGCTTTTTTTCTGGCTAGATAGTAAAGGAAAATCCACAAAGTAGTCAGACAAAACCCATCTGCTACAGGCACTGTTTCTTCTCCAGATCTGTAACTGAGGTTAAGCCTCAGTGATACAGCTGTGCTTATGTATAAATAAGGAGAAAAAAAAACCATATTTTAAAAATGTTGACCTAAAGAACTCTCAAGAATGGATTTTCCTAATATGTGAAGATAGCCTGCTCTGAAAGTGAATAAAAACTAGCATTGTAGGTTGATGATGTTGCTCAGTGATAGAGCATTTGCCTAGTACTTGCATAAGCTCTTGGGCTCAATCCCTAGTACTACAAAACAACCACCTCCAAAAAACTACAGTGGCATTTTTCATGGCTTGTATCTGGATGCCGCCTCTCCAAAGCCTGATGCACTCCTAGCTGGGGCTTTCTGGAGCTGGCTGGATCTAAGGCATGTGATACTGGGAATAAGGGTGTGTGGTATTAAATTATTCCACTGATTAGAATTAGCATTGTTGTGGGTAGCACTTCCCAAAAGGCTGGTGGCCTGGATGGGATAAAAGAGAAAGGCAGGCTGGGTATTTGCCGCTCAGTGCCTTCTCACCTCATGAACAGTTTCTCCTGTGTGATGCTCCTCTGCCACGCTGTCCTGCCTTGTGCTGACTATGGACTGAAGTCTCTACAGAGTGTAAGCTGACATAAACCTTTCCTCCTTTGGCTTGTGGGTGTTGGGTATTTCGTCCTGGTAATGAAAAAAGTAACTAAGATAGTGTTACTGTAGTGTGTTTTAATCTACCGAGGTTTTTTTCCATTTGTAATATCTTCTTTGTGAAAATGAAAATCTTGTAGGGTAGGTATTGTCATTCTCACTTTACAGATGAGGAAGTTAGACTTTCTTAGAATAAATGAAATGGGAAAAATTTGCTACTTGCTAAAATTGCTTTGTATCGAAGTTGAAAATCCTGCATAAATATGAATGCAACCTTCACAGGGACAATCATTTTAAACAGTGATATCCAGAGGAGAGAAAGAGGACCAAGGGCTTTGGTGAACAGGTAAAGCCTTCCACATCTGGTCAGAACAATAGATGGAAAAAGACAAAGATACATGAAATGGTGTTTCTATTTGTTTTTCTTTACATGGCTGGTTTTGACTCTTTAATTCAATGGGATCTTTATTTAGTCAGTTCCATTACTTTTCCATAAGTGCACCTAGGGGAGGCCAGCTCTACTCACCTTGGAATACAGCAGGTTGAGGAAATTTCTTATTCATTTTAAAACCATTTAACTCTGAGGCAGCTGCGGGAGCTGAATCATGTTTCCTCTTTAAAATAAAAAAATCAAGTTCTGCAATTTACTGTCTCCACGAACTCAGTCTTCTGTGCCTCTTCTGTGCCTTTAAAATCCTTATCACTCGTCATTGTCAAAGCTCACAACAATACAGTGGAAACGACTTCAGAGTCAACCAGTGCCATCAATACAATCTATAAATATGTAATTTGGAATGAATATTTCTATGGCAATGTAGTATTTGCAAAGTAGTAATTATGATAGTGTAAATGTGTTAAGAGCTGGCTAGAGACATCATACCTGTTTCTAAGGGAGTTGCAGAGCAGTAATTAGGATTTCTTTGCCCAAATTCATTGTTCAGAATATGTGTTTTGAGCAGATTAATTCACCATCACCACTTTAACCATGTATTGTTGTCTTGGTTACTTTTCTCTCCTTGCTGAGACAAAATATTGGACATCCAAAATTAAAGAAGGAAAGGCTTATTTAGCTCACAGTCTGTGGAGGTTTCAATCCATACTTGGCTGGTTCCAAGGCAGAGTGGCACACGGCAGAAGGTAAACGTTCATGGTGGTAGAACACAGCAAGCAGCCACAGCAAAAGAGAGGAATGGTAGCAAGCAGCCTCTATTCCTCCCCTACACTGTATGCAGACTCCCCATCCTAGGGCAGGTGCAGCTCTCACATCCATAATCCCAGCATTGGACCATAGATCAGTCATAAACTCTAAAAGCCCACCCCATGACTGCATGTGTCTTTGGGGGAACATCTAGGCATAAGAATTGTTGACAAAGTGCACATAACAGATAAAAGTAGTGAATTTTGTTAGGTTTTAAATGAAAGGCAGAATTTGACCTTCAGAATGTGAAGCAAGTGGTTTCCCAGTCTTCCTTTTCCACATCAGCCCTAATGCTGGGAGACTATCCATTCTCTCACTGAATAAACTAGGTCTCAACACCCGTTATGATTCAGGGACTTCTGAAGTTAATACCCTTTGAAGGGGAACCGAGGCACGGAACACTGAGTTCATAGAGACAGTAAATCGCAGAACTTAATTTTTTTATTTTAAAGAGAAAACAGTAATAAAAAAATAGCAATAACATAGACAAAAACAAAACAAAGCAAAAACAAGAAAAATGACACAGGGTTTCAAAACAAAATGATAGGAATCAACAGTAGCTGTTGTATTACATATTGTTGTCTTCAACAGAGTTGCTCAGATTATCAGAGGTAATAATGTAAGATTGATCAAACCAGTAAGAAGAATAAAAATTAATAAGAAAAACCTTAGAAATGACACAGAGCTTCACCAAACAAGGTTTGAGTGGATTTCTAATCTTGAGGTCAGTGTTCTTTCTAGTAGCAGTGATGCTACTATACCCCACAAAAGGCATGGCTTTTATTGTTTTTCTTATATATTTTTACATGTTCTGAGTTTAAAAATATGTTTGGAAAGAAGAAAGATATGTGGAATTCTAAGCCCTGAAGAGACTGAAAATGTTGATAAAATTCATTGGAAGGAAATCATTAATTAAAATAGCTTTATACCTTGCATAATGGAAATACTTGAATGAAAGGATATATCAAAGGCATCTCTGAATGAGTGGACAATAGCTGTCATACAGGAAGTAACTTGTTTGTTTCCTTCCATTTTTATTCATCTGCAGATATGCAAAGCTTTTAGAGGAAATTATTATGGGCTGCATATTTTAATTTTTATTATATTTTTACTTCAATCATAAAGTATGAGTTTGTTAGATTACAAAACTAACCTTCAGTATTTTTATGAGCTAAATTCTTGACAAGATATTACCTGAATAGATTAAAACCATTTTTTAAAAGTTGATAAAAATAAATGTCCTCCCAAAGACATTATTTCCAATCTTAATGCAGTGCATCAACCTGACAAATTAATAATTAATGTCAAATAGCATAACAGCGGAGATTTAGAAGCATTGATGCAATCTTCACAGAAAATTTCCCAAAGAAATTGGTGGTTTTTAATGTAAAATCTAAATATATGCTGTACTCTCTGAATGACATTAATTTGAGGTTCAAACAGAAATAAACTTTCCTTCTGAATTTCATTAAATAACTTCAGAAAGGGTCCAAAAGGAAATGGGGCCATTAATCCAAATGAAATGGCTCCTAATCTGTCTATGTTGGACCATCAGTTTTACAAATATGTAAATGTCATCTGCCTATTTTATATTATCTGCTTGTCATTTTTTACTGTCTGTGGTAGTTCTCTTCTGTTTAGAGTCAAAGCTTGCCTTAAATTGGCTCCCATGAGTACATGAGCATTTCAGAATCATCTATTATAATCATGAAAAAATAGAGGCATTTTGGAATTTGTATTTTTCCAAGTAATTCTCCATGTCCTATTTTTTGGCTGCCAATGTCTGAGGATTATAAAGATAGATTAACCTAATGTTGCAGAAGAAACACCCAACTTGTAAAATCTTCCATGCTTTGTATAGTTTATTAAGTTTCACCCATGCATTTAGCATTGTGCCTAGTACAATTAGAAATCCATGAGATATTATTAGTAATTGCTTAGGGAAGGTTTATCATCTCATTTAGGAGGAGCATCTGAATCAAACAAAAACCAATACATATACAATACTAATCACTGTGTGATTCCCACAGAACTTCCCAAGAACATCAGAGGAAAAGGAAACATTAAAATCAGGTAATCTGTGAAAACTACTTGGAAAAAAATGCCTAGAAGAAGGCTGAGCAATGGGCCTACAATATTATTATGTAATAATAGGTGAACGAATAAAGTAGGAACAGGGAAGATCGTGAGATAAGCAGGAGCCGTCCAAGCCAGAGGGACTTCCATCAGACTTTTGATGTTAACCATGGATCAGTGTGGATTTCTATTCCTTTAGGACATTACCAAATGCTTATGGTCTGCTCTTTATCTGATAGCCAAAAATTTATAAATTCTATGAAAGAGGCTTCTAAATATTTCCATGGACATACTAGTTTATGTTTTCAGGAACCATTTCATGTGGCCTATTGTAGTTAGGGTTTGTAAAAGAATAGATTTAGTAAAGGACACATAATTTATTGGATTGTTTTATAATGTTCACCTAGAAAGTCAATTGCAAAAGAATGCAATAGATTTGTACACACACTAGAGACCCAAAGAATCCAGCTGAGGGCATGGATCCCATAGCAATGTCTTCCATGAGTCCAGCTAGAGGCCTAGAGCCCACAACGTTTAGTGCAAGTCTGTATGAACCATCTGCACCTGGGAGTAGTAGAAGCTAGAATATCTGTCTCAGTGTGATGAAGGATCTGTGCCAGCAGGCTGAGGGATCTGCACTGGAGCCAGGAAGTGATGCTTAGGTAGGGACCAGAGCTACCCAAAAAAAAACCAGAGTCATACTCAGCAACAGCAAGGACCTGAGATCCTCCAATGATCAGAACAGTTGAGTTCAGGAAAATCAGCATGACAAGCTTCTTCAGGAGAATCAGCAGCACACCACTGTCCCCCTCCAGTTCTCCTTTTATGCTGTTGGCGATAATCCTCAGGTGGGCCTTCTACACCGTGGACCATGCTGATTCAGTTCAGCTGGGTGTTACAAGTTGACCATGAGTTAATCCACCTCCTGGCCTCTCTCCATTTCACTGAGACTGAATTGAGGAAACATTATGATTGTTCACCTCTATAAATAAGGAAGTTGGAGCTCAGAGATGCACTAGAAACAGGGCAAAACATATACATACTGACTGCCAACATCTCTAACATTATTATTTTTAATGATGGTCAGTGGAAAATAAAAGTCTCTAATATAATAACTTCAAGAGACAATACATCTACTGAGAGAGTTGACTATGTACAAACCACCTACACCCCAGCTCATTGCCTCGCCAAGTTGAAGAATGAAATCACAGACACAAGGGGGAAGTTAAGAGAGTGTTTATTGGAGATAAGAAAAATAGTTCCTGGTTTCCAAGAAAAGACTCCAAGAGTGGGATTTCCAAGGTGTGTTCTTTGTTTTGGTTTTATTCAGGTAAGCAGAGCATGGGAACTTGTTTTATATAGGTGATTCTGTGAGTTTAGAATAACCAATTCAGGATTAGGCTTTATAATTTAGAGTCTAGGGCTGGGGATATAGCTCAGTGGCACAGAGCCTTCCTTACAAGCACAGGGCCCTGAGTTCTATTCCCAGTACCTAAGTGAATACATAAAATTTAGAGTCTAAAGAAAATCAAGTTACTCAGCTGGCTGAGTTTAGAATAAATCAAGCTCAAAGGAAATGGATTATTCTGCCCTTTGAAGTTCCTCATGATAGGTTTCTATGGATTGCTGATTCATCATGGTGGTAGCATCATGGCTGAAGCCCCCAAAACAAAGAAATCACTTCCACCTTCTTCCTCGCTCAGCCCTGAACACAACTTCCTCTTACCCTTCCCAAGGAGGGAAGCCCCAATGAGCTCCTAACGTGTCACTGAGCCCGCCCCTCAAGCTCCGCCCCTAGCCAGAGTCCTCATAAATCCCCAGCCTCCTTTGTCTACCCCAGAGGAGTCATGTGCTGCACACGGTGCAGTCCTCTACTCTCTGTGCACGGAAAACCTAACACCTCCAAGTCTAGCCAGGAGGTAGGGATGAGATGGCACCTAACTTAACATACTCTAAGAAACTTTTCTGTGGAGGGAGGGTCCTTATGTGCTCATTCTTCTCCGAATTTCTCATCCTTTTTCCTGCATTCGTTATTGTTTGGCTAATCTTAACTAGCTGCATGGCTTGAGTTAGCTCTTAACTTGGTGTATGTACTATTTTCTTTACATTTACCCTAGACCAGTCCTTTTGATACCATTTCCTCTCACTTTCGCAGACTTATAAAGCACATTACCATATTATAGTCTCTGTCATCACAGTGTTGTTAAGAAACAGGTTAAACATTATTTGATGCAGCATTTTCCTTCCTTTGTGCTCACATTTTTTTTTTAAATCCCATCATCACTGGTCCATATTTCTCTGATATATTTCAACTTGCTTTACCCTGGAGCTTGGCTCTAGAGTCTCTTCAAATCCTAGCCTTCACCTTCCTCTCCTATAATTTTTTACATTATAGATATGATTAACAGAATTTTAGGACAAAACTCCCAACTCCGAAGATCTCAACTAGACCAGGTTTAGATACCCGTTCCAAAATGCCAATCAAGTGGACTGGCACTAGTGAAGAACATGAAAGGAGCTTTAATCAACTTAGCTACACTGGCACAGAGGTTCAAGATACATTTTTAGGTCTGATAGAAGCTTTAGGGTCTTGCACAAAGGGTACCAAAGGCAAGGGTTGTGGCTTTGCAAAGCTGGAAGATTTGCATACCTGGCTCAATAGGTAAACCTAGTCAAGCCAGGTCTGGTTAATCGTCACAGGACTGGTTCTGCACTATGGTTCTGATGGTGTCCTTCTGGCGTGAGGGGCAATCTGGTTCCCATGAAATTACTCTTTCTGCTTAAGAGGGTAACCTTACTAGGGGGTGGTATGTTAGGCTGTACTGTTCCTGAAATCTAAGATGAACACAGGGTAAAGACTGAACATTTCTAGGTGCTGCTCCGGAGAATCTGCTACAACACACTGTAAAAACTGACAATTGAATCTTCCAAATCTTGTCTCAACCTTGAAAGGGGTTGAGACAGGTCAGGTAAAGTTAGAACTAATTACCTTCATATACCACTTGTTAGACACTCCTTAAATTATTAACCTACCTATTTGAAGAGCTGAGCAGGAATCTGACTAAAAGTTTCAAGGTAAGAAGGAAAACAAATAAGGGAAAATTTAAGGTAATAAGGAAATAAGGTAAAGTTAAGTTATTAAGGAAAACAAGAGAAAATAAAGGCAGAGATGCTAAGTTTTATCCTGCTTTTAGTTACCCTTTAAGCAGCTGCAGGCTCAGCCTCTAAGTCTCTGTAACATTCAGAACGTTAGGCAGAATGTTCATCATTAGCAAGGTGGAGATGAGCAACAGGCTTCTTGGGGACTACTTGAAAAGCACAGGAGATGTGATTTTTCTTCACTTTCTTAATCATTAGCTATAGATAAGATTCCCATAAGCTTGAATTCTCAAATTTTAGCTCAAGAGAACTGAACAGCTCTCTGTATGATGATAAGGTCCAATGCCCACATAAAGTTCAGTCTGTTAGTGAGAGTTTGGGAAAATGTCAAGGCCTGAAAACCAACTAAGTACAGACATCCACCTAAGATGTAAACAGGGACCTTGTTCTCTCTGAAGTAGGTAAAAACAGCCCATTTTATTTGTACAAGAATGATAGCATTGTCAGGGATCACTACAGGGAAGGAGAAATAGGCAGAATCCTGGGCCTTTACCTGCTGACCATTAAAAACATTATGTATTTGTGTTTTTTGCTGGGGCAACCAAGGACTTAAAAAAGCCATTTTTGTTACAAACATTACCTCTTCAGTCAGGCCTACAGAATCTCAATAAGTCACTAAAAACAAATTGAAGGTTGCCTTTCATATTTGAAATTTTGTTGTGAAATTTGAGTCAAATCTCTTTGAAACTTGGTTTTGAAATTTTGTTGTGAAATTTGGAGCAAATCTCTTCTCAGCTCTACATACAAATATCTTAATCATTTAGGAAGTATTTGCCTAAAAATCAGCAAAAAAGATTGTTTAGCCTTAAATGTATATAATCTCATCCCCTTTGTGTTGGTTTTTAGGGTTATTTTGCAAGGGGGAACAATATACTACAGGACACATATTTTATAAGATTATTTATAATAGTTACCCAAAGAACAATACACAAAAGAGTGCAGGAAATCTGTCCACACACTAAGACCTAGGAATCCAGCTGAGGGCCTGGATCCCATGAAAATGTCCTGCATGAGTCCAGCTGAATACCCAGAGCTCATAACAATGCCTCCCATGAGTCCCACTGGAAACCCAGAGCCCATGACAACATCTCATGCAGGCCCGTTTCCTGGATCTGCACTGGGAAGGCCCAAAGGTCAATGGTGGAATGTAGGAAGTCTGTGCCAGAGGGATGAAGGATCTGTGCTAGCAGGCTGAGGGATCTGCACTGGAGCCAGGAAGCGATGCTCAGAAGAACTAGAACTCTCCCGAAAGGTACCAAAGCCATCCTCAACAATAGTGAGGTCCTGAGCTCCTCCAAT
>NW_004955431.1:11752313-11811425 GCF_000276665.1 Chinchilla lanigera | reverse complement strand
AAGAAGGAAGACACCAGGATGGGCAATGTCAAATAATACAATTATTACTAAAAGCAAGGACCCAAGCAAGCTGGCAGATGACACCCACTACCACATTTCTTCATGAAAAATATCTCCCCGTGTGTTCATTTCCCATACTCCTTCTTTCCCAAATTGTAGGATGAGTTGAGTGTGCCCCAAAGTTCATGTGTTAAAGTCTGAAACCTCAGAACCTTGGAATGTGATCTTATCTAACTCATTTAGAAATGGATATGTTAGAATCTGGCCTGAGCCTCTTATTTTATATGATGGGTGCCCTCATCACAAGGAGAAATTCAGGCACAAATGTGCACACAGGGAGATGCCAAGTGAAGGTGGAGACAGAAATTGAAGTGATGCATCTGCAAGCCAAGAATTGTCAAAGGTTGAAATTATACTGATTTCAGTTATACTGAAAGGAAAATTCAGAAACTATGCAATATTTATGAAGTAAGAGTAGTAAATATCGCTGTCTCAGAAATAGATATCTAGTAATTCTTTCCTGTTATTTTACTCTAGTATTCATGCCAATTTTATTTTGGGGAAGTGTATTTTTCCAATTTATATAATGGACTTATAAAAAAAAAAACCCACAGATTTTGTTTTAGGAGGTGGAGTTTAATACTCAGGGCAATACGTGAACCTGTAGAGAGGCATAAAGCTGATCTTCCCTAAATGCACTGAGAAGCAGCCAGGCCTACTTGTACCTGGATCTCACACCTCCAGCTTCCAGAACTGTCAGATAATACACGTGTCTTGTTTATGCCACTCAGTTGGAAGAACTTTATTAGGAAAGGTCAAGGAAAACATACACAAGTCATACTCTAACTCATCACAGGATGCTTCTCTTTCTCCATTCCATCCTCCGCTTGTAACTTTTTAGTTCTTTGAACTCAAGGCAGAGGTCCCTCCCTCCATGATTTCTTCCCTGGATCTCCTCAGTGCAGTCAATGACCTTCTACTTCGCACTCCCACAACACTTTACTTCGCCACTGGTTCTAAATAATTTGGAAATAGTCTTATTCTCCTTTGTGTTCTCAGTGCGTAAGAAGCAATGATCCTCCTTGATGTGATGCCTGGTAAATGCACACCCACGTAGCCAATGAATCCCTGACTCCTGAATTTTGATGTATCACAAAGCCGTGGACTGTCGGTCTTCCTGTCCCCCCTGAGATGGCAAAAATAACTTTCCACAGAATGAGAGTACATGTAGAATAAAATATTCATTAGCATCTCTTGATAACCCTTAGCTGGAGGCTTGGAGGAGACCAACATATTATGAACATATATGATGTCCTGGTGCAGATGCCAGTAGATTAAATCGCCCTGGATTCCAGCATCTCATTGTAATTTCATGTTTATGCCTGAGGGAGCTGGATTGCGTATCTCAGGGCAAATGTGTTGTTGTTTCAATTGGAACATTCACTGCTCTTGATACCTGCAATGATTCTAATGGGAGATGGAGAAATTTTCAATGAGCATCTTTACTATAGATTTATTTCTCTCCCTCCACATGTGAAAAAGTTCTTGATATCATAGTTATACTGAAAGGAAAATTCAGAAACTATGCAATATTTATGAAGTAAGAGTAGTAAGTATCGCTGTCTCAGAAATAGATATCTAGTTGTAATTCTTTCCTGTTATTTTACTCTAGTATTCACGCCAATTTTATTTTGGGGAAGTGTATTCTTCCAATTTATATAATGGATTTACAAAAAAAGCTCCACAGATTTTGTTTTAGGAGGCGGACCTTAATACGCATGGCAAACACCTGTTCTGGTTAGTCCTGAACAGTCCTTTTTTGGAAAGCCCTGCCTCCCAGAAAATGCTCTGCCAGGGCTGTCCTGGACTGTTGGCCAGCCCTTTTGCACCCCTATGTTGGGATGTATGCCAGTTGATGATGTAACACCTTTATGTTTTTAGAAATAGTTTTTAGTACTTATATTGATCTAGACATGGGAGGCCAGATAAAATATAGAACTTGCTTCGTGAATTCAAATAATCTTGCATGAACAAGATACAAGCCCTGATATGTTGCAGGTCAATCTTAAGAGAGTGCTACATAGAACTGAGCTTAGAAGGAAGGAGCTTCTGGGTTGCTCACTGAGGCATGAGATTGTGTTTGAAATTGACCTTCAATGATATGTAACCTTTTGAAAAGTAAATACCTAGTGAGAAGAAGGAAATAGAGAAAACTATTGCTTAAGTTTTTAAAATGTAATTTTTAATTAATTAAGTTATGATACTTTCAGAATTTCAAATATTCGTTGGTAATTATGGAAAATATTACTGTTTTAAATAGCAGGAAAAATGATAGATGAAATGCCTTGTCTCACTATGTTTTGTGTGTGTGGTGTATGTGTATTTTTCCTTTTTAAATCTTAGTTGTAAAATACACATAACACAAAATCACCATATTTAGGTATATGGTTCATTAGCACTAATACATTCTCATTGTTATGTAAGCATTACCACCATCCATTCCAGGACTTTCTTATTTTGCAGAACTGATCCTCCCTGGCTATTAAACAAACAGTAATTCCACCAAAACTTGAAGAAATACTTCTCTGTTCATTTTAAATTACCTAGTGTCTGATATTCTGTTATAACAACAAAAAATAGAATAACATTTATTAACATTCTAATTAATGGGTGATTAACAATACAGTATGCGCTGGTGTTGGAGGTGTCACCTAGGGGACACTTGTCCACTCTATCTTGCAATCCTGAGGGTGAGATTCTGAACACTGGGTCCCTCTGCCGCCTCCTGGCTGCGAGGCTTTGCCACTAGGGGCGCTAGAAGGCTGACCAGGTTTGAGGCAGGGGAAGGACTCTGGCTTTTTGGCTCCATTTTTCCCTCTAGTCTCCTTTTTCATTCCAAGGACTGCTGTTGATTCTGAGTAGAAATTGAATTCAGTTGTCATTTCCCCCTCACTCTTAGAGCAGTCCTTTGGGTCTTCCTCAAGAACATGACCCAAGTGATCCCGTAACATTCTTGTCAGCGGCCTGGGCCAGAGCCCTATGGAGCTAGCTGTTGCTCAGAATTATAGACCCCAAAGAAGCTGATTATTGTCTCCTTTCCAGAAGTCACACAGGAACCTGCTCAGTTACTTTCTTAGTACTTGGACAAAACACCTGACATCCACAAGCGAAAGGAGGAAAGGTTTATTGTGGTTCACAGGCTATAGAGTTTTCAGGGCATAGCTGCTTCCAAGGCAGAGGGGCATGGCAGAGAAAAATCACTTCATGGCATGGAAGCAGGGGGCAGCAGCGTTCCTTCTGCATTTTCTTTATTCCATCCATAAAGCCAGGACAGGTCTTCCATCTTCAGTAAATTTATTCAACCCCACCCAAAACAATGCTAAACAAATCACCAGACTGATCCAGTTATCACACACCTATGATTAAGCATCACACACCCATGATCCAGTCACTCCCAAAAGCCCCACCTATGAGCAATGGAGGCTTTTGGGAGACGTCTAAATATAAACCCCTTCCAAATGTCTGACACTGATCATTTCAGCCTCCTTGTTTTCCTTAGCCAGCCTTAAGGCCCATAGTCTCTTTATAAAGCTATTCCATCCTTGATATCTTGGAGTGCTCTAATTTGCAGTTTTAGTTATTTGATTAACAGTCCTTTGTATTAAATTACCTTTGTTGAAATAATTGGCAAGTTCCTATCTCCTGACATAGTCCCAGTAATACAATGTGTATGAACTGATTATCTGATTCACATTTTCATCTAGCTTTCATTTTCATTTTTTGTAAATCCATTTACTTTTGTTTTCAGCTAACAGGTGGTATTTACATAGTTCAGGGCACGTTTCAGATCATTTTAATTAGTTTCTCTGAAAAACTTGTCAGATGACTGCGACAGTTTCCCCTGTAAGTTTCAAGATAATTTTTAATACTTTTTCTTGAGCAATCCAGCCAGCACACAAGAGCTAGCAGTTATTCTAAAAAAAATGATTATAGACAAACTCATCCTGTTGAAGAGGTTCCTTCTGAGAATCATCAGATTGCTCAAGAGGTTGGGGGTCTGAAATGTCCGCTTTGGGTGCTTTTTACACAATTGTTACACAATATGCCAGCTACCACCCAAGCTGAGGGTCTGCCTTGCACTTAATCAATGACAGTACATTGGCTTGTCATTGTCTCTTTATTTTTATTATTATCATTTTTATTATTTTTATCTCTTGTAGGCAGCTGAGTTAGATAGAAATATTATAGGCAGTGAGACAGGGCCAGGCCCTGGAATGAGCCAGGATGGAAGATGAGATTCCTTGCAACTGTGGGAGAGACAGGCTCATCTGCTGTGGGCCAGACCTCAAAACAAAAGATGAAACAAATGCACCCACATACCTCCCTAGGGATGGACATCAGGCATCAGGGATGAATAATCTAAACAGGCATCAATCACCTTGCAAAAGCCAGGAAAAGTCACTAACCCAACCCCCTAAAGGAAAAGCCCCTATTCTGTACTCTTGCCCACTTGCTACGTGTCTTGCTTCCCAATTTGATCCCAATTTAATCAGTTTTACCTGAGTAATTGTACTTATTGGTTGACCATAGTTTTGTCCCACCTCATGCCCACTTGTGATTTCCCATTTTTCCCCACCTTGGACCTGCCTCACTTCACAGTTTTGTTCTATAAAATACCTAGAAAATACAGGGTCCATGGCAACCCTATTAAGTCCCCTTCTGTCTCTCTCTCAGACAGAAGCTTTCTTTCCCTCAATAAATATATTCTGCTCTTGACCTCCGTTGTTCCTAAAAATTTATTCTTTGATTTTAGAGAACACGAACTCATCTCAAGATGTCTAGCAGCTCAGGAGTTTCTTCCATATCATATCCAGATACAGAGTTCTTTTAAAGTAGCAGTGTGTTGGCTGGGGATATAGCTCACTGGCACGGCACAGGCCTAGCAAGCACAAGGTCCTGAATTCGATTCCAGTACCCGCCCCAAAAAGCAGCCAGTATGTACATATGCTTACAGTGTGCTTCCTTCCTGGCATTAGAAAAGGATCCTAGTACTAACTTTTTCCTGGATTAGAGTCTGCTAAGCAAAAATGACAACGCTGAACAAGATGATCCTGAGCACTAAGGACACCCAGAGCATTAAACACAAGTCAAGGCACAACGTCAGCCTCATGTCACTGCAGAGATGAAAGATAAACTGATAATGAGCCCAGTGAAATGTGCACCAGAGCTACATGATTGTGCAACAAAACACTATAAGCAGAGCAATGTATATTATCTAGTTTTCTGAGGAATAGGCACTTTCTTATTTTGTACATATTATTGCTGTATGTTTCAACTCAATCTACATTATCTCCATTTGATAGGATGTGAGTTAGGTTGAAAGAGGACCGAGTTTTGCATATACAAAGCTAGAACCATTGCAGTTGTCACACACTGAGGTCTTGCGTCCACCTCGTATTTGTAAGCAGCACTTGTGGCATCAAATAAATTGTTCTAATACTAATTTTTTCTAAATAAAAAGAATGGAAATGTAGGCTTTTATAAAAATCACAAAAGTTCTGAAGTTTCCATATAAACATATATGTGCATATACATGTATTTGATATATATTTGTCATGTAACAAGAAATATGTGTGTATGTAGATGTGTGTAGGTGTATACATTTTTGCCATGAAAGCCACCCTGAATTTGCATGTGTTATCTTATTTTGACTCTGATAACCATAACTGTTGTTGAGAAAGAGAGAGAGAGAGAGTACTGAACGGTGAGCTGAGGGGTTAAGTCTCCTTCACCTGAGAACTCTTCTTTTCAGCCAGTGACAGCTTCAGCTTCCTTAGCCCAAGGACTTTGGGGTGTGGCACCTGGCTATTATAACTCACTGTTGGTTTTCCCAAATTAGGATTTTCAGTTCACCAGTTGATAGCCACTTCTCACAGAATACTTCAATAAAACATGACTTGCCACTCTGTTTGCCCTCAGGACACCCATGCTACCCTTTTCTCTGCCTTGTATCCTAAGGGACTACTTTTCCCATGTTCCTTTGCAACTGGCTTCCGGGGATATTAGGCCAATGAAGGCACTGGAAAGAGGCTGGAAGGTAAGCAGAAGAGACAATGAGGATATTTCTTCCTATCTTTCTCTGCCTTGGGAGAGAGCTTCAGATTAGATAACCTCTACATCTTCTTTGCAGCTCTAATTCCTGCCAGCAGTACCTTGTGTCAGTAAGCTTTTTGTCACGGTGACAAAATACCCAAGAAAAACAACTTAAGGAAGAAAGGTTTATTTTGCCTCTTGTTTTCAGAAGTTTCTTTCCATTGTCAGGTGGTACCATTGCTGTAAGCCTGACATGAGGCAGAGCCTCATGGCAGAAGGGTCTGGTGGAGGAAAGCTCTGCTCCTTTCAGCCAGGTGTGTAATTCCTTGAGACACCCAATGGGTCAGTGTCTCCTTGGGTTGATGGGGGCGGTACTGCTGACTCCACGGAGTCAGAACATCTTGAAGATGGGAGGATTTTGCCAACTCGAGCAGAGATGGATCATACAGGGAAACCAAGAAAGCTTTCTAGGGGACAATCAGGTAAAAGTTAATTACTCAGCCAAATTGTCTCTATGCTTTGTTCGCTTGCCTTGTTACCTAAAATAAGCGTCTGCACTCAACAGAACAGTATGCCTTTGTTATTCCTCAATAAATCTAGGAGTTTGAGTCAGTTCAGGGTTTCATTTCATGGGATCCCCAACCCTCCTCAAAGATATTCTCTGTCTCTCAAGTTTTTCATTTTTCTAAGAGTCTGCTGGCCCGAAGTCAGTAGCCAAGGGGCAGAGAGAGCAGGAGAGCCAAACAGGAAGTGCCCAGGGCCGAAGTATAGTCCCCAAGTCACAGACCCTCTACTCACTCCTTTCAACAAGGTGCTACTTCCTGAGTTTCCATTATCTCCAATAGTGCCATCAAATTATGATCTCATCCATGGATTAATTGGCCAATGAAGTCAGAATCCTGAAGACCTTCACAAGCCCTACATGTGAACATGTTAAGGTTTGGTGGAGCATTTTAGACTTAAACCATAATATATCTCAACTCCTGCCAGGTACTGTACTCTCCCACAGATATTTCCTGAAGATAACCTCCTTCTGCACTCTAGAGATGCCACCTCATCCTATAGCCACTCCAGTCCTAGGGGGCATATTGGCTTCTGGATGCTGCTTGGTCAAGCTTTATTAGTTTCTTACTTGCCTCCTCCATTTACCATCACCTTGTAATGAATTTTGTTCATTACATTTATTTTTTAAAGGACGTGGAGAGGATTTTGTTTTCTGACTGGATCCTACCTGAGATGACATGTAGGTCCTTTTGATTGGTGGGAAGTGCCTCAGTCAGGGTCAGCATCTCATTACTTAACCATCCCCAACTGCATCTTTCTCATCCTAGCTGCAAGCTGTCTCATGTCCCTTCCTGCTGGGTGGATGCTGAACCAATGTGTCCTCTCATTTTTAAAAATCATAAACAGGTGGCTATGCTACAAGAGCAGCAGAAGGCTGAGTATTAACAACAGGGTTTAGTGAAGTAATCAGATTACATTTCCAACAAAATGAGTCTGTAATGCATTAATGACACAGAGAATCATCACTGCTCTGCTTTGGGGACCAGTGAGGAATATGACTGGTTAAAATTATCTGCTGGCTAACTGACATTATTTTTGTACTTTTGCTGAACCTAACCAGTGTTTTCCATGGGTTTTTCCTGGTTTGTTTTAATCCCTTGTTTTTTGGCTTTTAAAAACAACATCAATGTTTTTGTTAATTCTCTGTATGTTTTTATTATTATTGCAGATACTCTTAGGTGCACTTTTCAATGGTCCCAGCAGTCCCACTGACCTTCTTCCTTTTAAGCCCAAAGTGAAGTGTCTTTGGGTAGGAGCACAAGGTTCTACAACAGCAATACAGTGTCTCTGCAGAGTGCACAAAGCCATGCCATTGATGTTACCTTATTTTATCTACAGTCCTATGAAGCAGATAATATTTATATTTTTATTTTAAATTGAGTCTCCAAGAGGTTAAGTAATTTACCAAAATCATACACCCTATAAATCGAAGTGTTGGGAACCCAACTTTATCAACAGTCCAAATTTATCTGACTCTAATAAAATACGTTCTTAATTTCTGCCAGAAAAAATGGTATCAATGCAGAGAAAAGGAGTTACTGTGGATAAAATGAACATCTGTTTTCCTTTCCTTGTCTCTGCCTGAGACCTTACACCGATCTTCTGTTTCCAAATGACCCAATAATTATGGAACCACTTAGCACCTGAAATCAGATACCTGACATTCATCTTTATTCATGATTTCATTCTCTAATGAAGAAAAGTTTGCAAAATGAAATACTTTGGGGTAGAAGGCAGTTCTTCATGACATGTATCCAATTCCACATCTCTCCATGGCTTAGGTAACTGTATTTCTGATGCTCCTGTCATCCTTTTAGGAAGTAGTCTGCCAGGCAGTAGGGGAGCTGCTGCAGACCCATGCTGTTCAGCTATTCTTGGAATCCATTACTGAAGAGAAACTCTTCCCTCTCTACTAGTCAAAGCCTGCTAGTAGTAAAGAGGAGCTGGTGGAGGGCTATAAATGACTTCAATTACTTTTTTCTGGGTAAACAGAGTTCAGGAGATGCTAATGGTACCATCTCTAAATACATTTTGTGAGACAGCGTGAATAAAAGTCTGAATTTTTGTCCTTAAAGGGCTCTAGTCAGGCTTACCAAAATGTAAATTCAAAAGACATCCTTCCCTGGTACCTGCAAAGCTGTTTCTTAGTGCCTGGATTTCAAATTTTCCCCTAAAAGACTTTTCTTCTCAAATTAAAAGAATTTTTTAATTGATTTGTCTTTCTCTCAGCTTTTCTTCCAAATTATTTCTGTAACATTCCAAAATGCAAATATCATGATTAGCTTGTTAGGGTTATAGTTATTATTCCTCAATAAAATGAGATTTTAAAAAAGTAAAATATTTTTGAAGGACACTCAGTTCTCCTTGAAATACATTTTTTTCCCCCATTCTAACTTTAAATTGTCTCTTTTTAGAATCTGGTTAAAATTTGTTCTCTCTCTTTCAACCTCAGATTTGTAGGATTCAGGGTACAGAATCACCTCTGAGAGGTATGGATAAAAGTTCTCCCAGAAAACAAAGATGAAGCCGTAGGTCAACTAGACTGAGGAGAAGAAAAGAAAGTCAGTGAGCCTTATCCCCCTCTTTTCATTTGCCCTTCTTTCATTTTCTCCTCTATCTTGTTCCTTTTCCATATCTATTCCCCTCTTCTTTTCTCTTTGAATACGGCAAGGGAGCTGTACCTATTAAAGATTCTCACTAACCTCTTACATACTTTGCACATAGAATGAGTTTCACTCTTGTTTCTGTTCCCCTTATATGAACTCTCTGGTCTGGGATCTTTCCAGTAGACCAGCAGACGCTTGCTGCAATAGTTGTACTATGTCCATAATAAGCCTACAAGAATTAGGACTGATTTAGAGAAGGTAAAATTGTGTGGTAAGAATGTCTGAACTTTGGGTACACACCGCCTTTTCCACAGTTTACAAAGCCAGTGAGCCCTTCTCTGGGTTTTATCTTGTCTTGTTGTAATTTTTCTAGGAAATGGCCTGTTCCTCCCATTCATCCAAGTACATTTGACTTAGGAACCATACCTTACTGTTCTTCTGAGGAAATTATGAAGTAAATTGGGTCTACAACTGAAAAATAGCTATTTGGCCCTTACAACCAGAGCAGTTTCATTTTATTTTTAACTCATATATATATTATATATTATATATAATATATATATTGGCATTTAACATGTATGATGCACTGTGCTGGCTTTGAGTTCATAGTCCTAACTAGTGCACTGGTCAGTTTTAAATATAGAGTCTGAAGTGTGAATACTAAACATAAACTACACAGTATAATAAAGGTTTTATAATAGACATGGGCCAGCATATATTACTAATGAACTCAGATTTGAGTAGTCACTATCCAATACGATCTGAAGAGTGGATAGAAATTGACCAAACATTGGAAAGGTCTGAGATTAAAGAGTGGTTCTGACAAAATATAAAGAACAAAATGCATGGAAGTAGCTAAAAGAATTACCTATTGTTGCAAACTGGTGGGTGGAGCAGAGATAAAAAACCAAGTTCATGCTATCATTTACTTTAGCCCACAGCCAATGTTTTAATAGTTTATGTCAGATATAAGGCATATTTACAGCCAACAGAGACAAACACTGAAAGAAGTGACACTTTTGAGGTTGCTCAAATTACAGTATAGAAGTAGCCCCCTGCTTTACCTACATAACAGGCAGATTCCTTTATTGACCCTCTGAATCTCTTTTGTCATCACATTCATACATCTCTCAGCCCAGAAGCTATTAGGTCCTCCCACACCATTCGCAGCTGAACAGGTAGAAAAATCTTCCTAAATCATTGGTTGGTTTTCTAAACATGTAGAGTCCTGCTTTCTGGTCCTAGAGATACTAATAGTCTTTTGTCCCAACTACAAGTCCTTATAAAGAAATACACAAGTCTTATAGGTATAGTTGACTCCACTCCAAGGTTACAAATTAAGCAACCTCAGAGCTGAATGCTTCATAGTGTCATACCTTTTGGGAGGGAAGGCAGAATGTAGGCTGACTTTGTGTAGCACAGCTCAAAAAATGAGTTGGCCCAATCATGTCTTTACTCTCTCCAGTCTTAACTGGAAAATGGAGAGACTGGATCAATTAGTATTTGGACCAGAGAAGAAATTTACTGTACATTTGAGTCTGGATCATGATAAGATCAGTTCACCTACAAGACAAAGTTTAGCAAGTACTGAAAGGTTCAAATAAATTAGTGTGTATGTGAAATACTTAAAACAGGGCCTGCCACACAGAGTGTGTGTAGTGAATATTACCTTGTGGTACTTTTGCATCTTAATGCCATCAAAATGGCCAAAAAAAGTTTTCAGTAGAGAGAGGCATATGGAACAGATACATACAGTCAAACTTAGATTCAATTTCATACCACATGTAAGAGATATTCTGTCCCTTAAGGCAACTTGGAGTAGATTCTATTCTTTACAGCTAAATAAAACCAACTAAGTATCTTCCTCATTCAGACAATGAATTAAGCAACAGGAAGTACTGCTCTTAAATAAATGTGTATGTCTCAGGGACATGATATCATGTCAAAATAATGAACTATTTAGTTCAAATCCTAAAGCACTGGTGCATTTTCCCTGAGTGTATATTAATCTAACAGTTAATTTTATAATTTCAATGTCTTCCCCATTACACAGATGAACTAATAAAATTTGGACTATGAATTCTCATAGATTCTGCTTGTCAAATGGGTTAGCAGACTAACTGACATAATTCTCCCACAGGCCGATGCTGAGACAAGGCCCTGATAGCTGTATTATAGGAGAGGTAACAGATATACTTCATGGTGTCTTGGCATAACCAACTGTTAAGATTTAACACCATATGAAGTGTTCTCTAAAGACTTATGTTTTCAAGCAGTGCACCAATATTTAGAGATCAGGCCAAGAGAAGCAACTGGATTGTGAAGGTGCCAGTCTCATCAATGGGTTCATCCCTTCATGAATGCATTAGCTGAGTAGGCTGTTAGGAGATGGCGAATAGTTGAAGCAAGTAAGCCATGGGAGATGTGCCTTTAAAGGTATACCCCGTCCTTAGCCCCTACATATATCTCTCTTGCTCTCTTCCTCCCATCTGCTTCCTGGCTCCCACGGGGAGAACAGCTTTCCTCTGCTATGCCCTTCCACCATTAAAGTTTCTGCCTTGTACTCAGCCAACCATGGACTGAAACCTCGGAAACCATGGACCAAAATAGATCTTGTCTTTTCCATGTTATGTATGTCAGCTATTTTGTCCCACAAAAGCAATATGACTAATACTCCAAGGCATTCCTAGTGGGTTAAGTCATTTAATCTTCCAACAAGAGAAATAAAGCAGAAAAATCATAGTGATCCTAATACTATAAATGCTTTATTATGAATGAAAATAAAATATAATTTTATTAAAACTAAAATGAAATTTATATCCTCAGACTAGAACTGAAATAAGTGATAAAAAGAGATAAGCAACTCACTTGGCATAGAGGCAGTGGAAATACGGCAGCAGAATAGGAGAAAGAACCATCTAAATGGAAAAATAATTGAGGCATATTTTTCCATAAATACTACCTGCCCTGCCTCCAAGTTATGAATTATGCTTTAAATCAATGTAATTAATCTTGTGGTATATGAGTTTTGTCATATTTCTCAGTTTTATCTTCATTAAAATCATCATGCTAGAAACTTTAGACTATCCCTTGAGGACATTCTTGTTTTTCTCCTGCTGTTGCTTACCATCACCTTTAAATAGACTTACCCACTATAATGCTCAATATTAATTTCTTATCATAGTACTAAAGAAGGACTTCCTTTGTTGTGTAGAGATTTGTGTAGTCATTACACTTCCAGGTGAAGATTGTAGTTGTCAGCATAACTTTGACCTCTAACAACATTTTGCTACCATTGTTTGATCTAGACCCTCTACCCACTGATTTACTTGTTTGTGTTTGCTTAACTATTATACACAAATGCTATATTTCTCTGTCCATTTAGAAATATTTTGCTATGAATAAAAGATGTCAAATATTAAAAAAACAAAATAGAAAGGGGAACTTGAAAAATATTGACCTCTACCACTACATTCCAGATAACTAAATTTTTTTCTTGCTTCAAGTTTCTAGGCTCCTTCTCAACAGGCACTGCATGACCTGACTTGGACATTTAGGAATTCACTTTTTGTTATCTTGGAGCATGTTCTGAATTCACTCGATATAATACTAAATTTTGTGTTTTCATTTAACTTCCCAAGATTTTATGCTATTTTCCTCAACTAGATCAAGGGCACAACATAACATACAGGAAAAGCTTAGACTTAAAACAATCTCAGTTTCAATGGGGATTCTACCATTTCACTTACGTTTTCTGAACCTCACAGCTGTAACATAGAAATGAGCTTGGCCTTGTTACATTGCAAGAGATGCACTTACATTTTCATTGGTATTTACTTTAATAACTTAATTTTAAAATATGGGATCAGAGATGTTTACTTGCATAAATATGTGTTGTACCAGAGGTGTTCACTGTGATTATTTAAACCAATGAAATAGCATAAGTCACACATAAAAACACATACTCATACAAGAGGTTCCTGTGAAGTTTAAAAGATTAAGTAAAATAATGAGTGAGCACTGTCTGCTTCACAGCGATCTGCAATAAATGGTACGTATTATTATTAGCTTGCGACCAACTACCTCACAGGAAGACTGTGTGTATTAGAAAACCTGTTTCTTTTCCCCACAGAGTTTAGATTCGTGATTCACACATGGTTGGGATAAACTCGGCGAATATTGGGGGCTTGGATTTGCTGGAATAGCAGGTAGGATAATGTTGACAGATTATAGCAAAAAGACTGTCAATGTAGAAAATATTTTCCACAGTACCTGAAGGAAGGTTTTATACGATCTAGAATTTCAGGCAGAAGGACTAGACACGAGGTATCCTCAGACTTAAGTATCAGCTCTTGCTCTCTTCTAGCCAGTGAAAACAGGGTTTTGAAAGCTGCCTCAGGTAATATGAAAAAAACCCTCAGAATTGTGACTCAGCATAAGGTTATAACATTCTGATGTATCTTCCTCTAATTTCTTCTCAACTTCGGCGGGGGGAAAAAACCAGACTGGGTGAATTAATGAGGAAAGTAGCTTCCGCTGGGCCCTTGTGTTGTGGTAATCTCCAAACCCGCCTGCAGTTTCTGAAATCCTTTCCCATTGGATGCTTCCAGCGCCGGCATGTGCATCTTAGAAAGACTTGTAATCCACAATGAGAATTCAAGCAATGTGTCAGTCAGTGCATTTCCAGTGTATCTGTGAAGGCTTGGTGACAGCTGACCACAGCCCCACAGAGCCAAGCAGGGTGTGTCGAGGTGATTAGAACACAAGAAAATGGAAGCAAGTTGAATTGTCAGCAGATGGCCAGGCACTCCCTCTCTTCCTGCGCTTTATCAACCCAGAATTCACTGTTGTTTCTCCAAGTGCCACCAGGAGGGGCCCTAGATTTTCTGAGGGACAGAAGTCCAGAGTCACCAGGCTGGTGATAAATTGCTGTTTGGTATTATTAGCAGATAGTAGTCAAGGTTAGCTAAACCTCTCTCACTCCCTGTGCTCCTCTCCTGTCAATATTTATTGATTCTCAGTAGAGTTCAGAGCACCGTTTAACTCTGCACTTCCCCTTCTCCTCAGCCTCTCCCCAGACAAAGCCATGCTCTACTTTGGGATGAGAAATGGACCTCTATCTCTTCCAAAACAGGGAAATCTGACTCCGTGTGATCGCGATTTTTAGAAATGTAAGGACAACCACTGCACACTTGCTCATCCTAGACAAATACTCAGGGTTCAGAGGAGTGTGTGGGCTTGTCAGAAGATTATTCTTACCATGAAATCCAGCAGGCAGTGAACTTGGCAGTTCAGGATGACCGTATGGATGCCGGCTTCTGAGAACGTGCCTTCCCCAAGGGCGGCAGGGCTGCTCCATCTGTACAGCGTCCAGCTTTACTATGGGGCAGAAGCATTCAGGCACATGAGCAGCATACAAGCCCTGAGAGAATAGAGGCAAGCAAGTTGAATGATCTTTGTTCATTTCGAGCACAGACAGCAGTAGGTGTAAGTGTAAATGAATTAGTGTCATAAACCGGCATCTGCTAGAGAGAGGGTGTGCAGTTTCCCGACGTGACTCATCTCCCCGCTTCTCCTGAGCTGTGACTCACGGTGCAGAGAGGCTGGTTTCTAAGGAGACCACTGAGGGCTGGGCGGTAGTAGTCTGTGTATAGACGCTGCTCATGTGGTTGTGGAGTCTGCTGCCTAGTGATCCCCACACCTGCACATGGTGGCTGGACACTTCTGGAGAGAGAAAACCTTCCTTTCTTTAAAAGCCATCAGCAAAAGAAACGCAACGTTTCTTAAGGTTATTCACAGACTCTCACACCTGCTAGTAACGAAGTCCTTTGTCTGCCCACAATGTGCCACTGATTCACTTTCAGCAGAGCTGTATGCTGCTATCCTATTTGGAATGAATTGGATAGATACAGGGGAAGGAGGGAGGAATAATAAATTTTTTAAAAATGAAGTTATATTCCAAAAGAAAAAAAATGACTCCATGGCATATATTCGCATGTTTGTGGCTCACAAATTTTGCTTATTGTGTGATCCCTATGGTTTGGATATTATCTCTCCCTCAGAGGCCCATGTGCTAAAGACTTTGTCTTTGCTCATGGATATTGGAAGTAGTAGAAACTTGAAGAGGTGGGGCCTAATGGGTGGTTTTAGGTCATTGAGCAGTTGACCTCAAAGGGAGTTCAAGGACACTGGTGTCTTCTTCTTTCTTTTGCTTTCCCCCAGTGAAGTGAGTGTTTTTTTTTCTTTATGCACTACCACTGCAATGTATTGTCCTACTAGAGGCCCAAACACAATGAAGCCAACCTGCCATGGACTGAAGACTCCAAGACTGTAAGTTAAAATAAACCTTTCCTCATTATAAATTGATTGCCTCAGGTATTTTGTTATAGTAATAGAAAAGTGACTGGTACAGTGATAGACATTGCTTAACTGAAAGATCAGTTCATCCCTCACTGAGCTTGTAGGTTCTCAGAGGGCAGAAGAGGCAAACTTGCCAGAAAACTGCTCTTTTGCAACTCATGGGTAGTAGGGTATGGCCAGAAAGAGCCTTTCCACTCAAATAGGCTATACAGGCTGTTAACTAGACTCAAAGAACATTGTAGAAGTCCTCATTGAATGACAAAATTTGAAAATAATTATAATATTGCTTGCCATTAAAGAAATGCTGCCAGGGGCTAGGGATTTAGCTCAGCAGCACAGTGCCTGCCTGGGAAGCACAAGGTCATGAGTTTGATTCCTGGTACTGGAAAAAAAAAATTAATAAATAAAAAAGAAATGCTGCCAAAATACTCTAGAAGTTTCTTCCCTGAAAGAGTGAACTACTTCCCTGAATATCTATTTAGCCCTTATAATAACTTGAAAATACTTTATCATAGACAATGGAAAGAAAAACCAAATCTAGCCATTGTCAAAATTATCATAAATCCTAACCAGTAAGGTTTTCATTGTAAAGAGTATTTCCCCCTTAATTTTTATGCTACTGACACTTTTCATCACAAGAACATGGAAACATTGTATATTTATAAAGGATAAAAAGATTCAGAGGGGCTGATTTTCTATTTAAGTTTATGTTCAATATATTTAGGTCCTTGTAAAGGATGCACATAATTCTTCCATTAGAATCAACTTCTCAGGAAGTCAGACTTTTTAAGAAAGTTGAAAGTAACCTTATCACCTAAAAATAAATCTTCCTGAGGGGCAAAATGTTTTTAAAAATTTCAAATGAATAGATTGTCCCCTACCTTCTCTCTTCTGTTCTTTCACTCCTTCTCTGTCTCTCCCTCTTTCTCCTCTTCTCTTTTTTCTTCTTTCCTTTTTCCAACTTTCTCTCCTCTCTTTTCTTCTTTTCTGTTTCCTACTTATCATTTCTCCCTTCCTTCCATTAGTAAGCATTTATTTTTTTAGCCCAGATTTGGCTACATACTAGACTTCTACTTTTAATCCAGGGTTTCTTGCAAGATACACACAAAGATGCTATCCCAAGATCGTACCAAAGAGTCAAGGAAACAAAGTAAGATGGTTGATAAATAAAAATGAGGGGGAACTGGGAATTTAGCTCAGTGGCACAGGGCCCTCCTGGCAAGCACAATGTCATCAGTTCAATTCCTGGTACTGGAAGCAAAACAAAAACAACAAAAAAAATAAAAGATGAGGGAAAGGAAGTGGAGAGAGATGGTGTCTTATTTTTTATCTTTTTACAAGTAGTGTACCACTAGATTAGGAATGAAAGAATCATACATTTATAAGGTGCAAAGAGGGAGGAAACTCTTGGGGATATGATAGGTGGGTAGAAAAGAGGGAGACGAAATGCAAGTATATCTCAATACATTTATACTTTAAAATTACATTTCATCTGGCAATGTTTGGTACTATATATAGTTTTTGTGAGAAATAAAAAGGACCAGAATGGTGCAAGGTAAAAGGAATAAAATTCTTGGTGTTTCCTAGAGCTAGAGCTAAGCTTTAAGCACTGGGGGAAATGGAAGAAGGGAGTACTTCATGTTCATTTCATTTTTTTTGCCTAGGTCAGAAGTAGGAAAAGAATGTGCAACTGAGAACCAAAGATAAAATTTAGAACAAAAAGCATTCACTCTATTTTTGTTTGAAATATAAGGATATGCAGTGCATGACTTACAGTGTTCATCTGAAAATCAAGATGTGTTCTTCACCTGGTATGCTCCTGGAACTGTGCTAGCAGATGTTCTCTATCCCTAAGGAGCTCACAAGATCATTGAGTCAACAGATACATGAACAACAAATATAACACAGTGCTATGGGAATAAAAAAGTACCTACCTGTGTTTCCCTGAAAAATAGGACTTAGCTGGGAAATGACTAACCTTGAAAACTAGAGATCAAAAATGCCAGCCCCAATCAGCCTATCTTTACATTCTCTGCTGTACAAAGTAACTGCTGAGCAAGAAAATAGAAATGGCAGGTAAGCCAACGAAAGGCTAACTGGGTTTGACACCTTTAATATCTAGTTTTCTAGGCTGATTATTTTCCAGGTAGGTCTTATTTTTAGGGAAAAAAGGTGTGTCCTTTTTGGGAAAACCGTGGAAAACTTCATGAAAGACTGACAGAGTTTGGAATATGGTTTTGAACTAGGTTTTTCAGCATAGGTAGTTTTACCAAAGAGAAAAGAAGGTGAGATGAGCAAAGAGTTATCAGATACTTTAATCCAACAGGATAAATTGTGAAAGTACACAGCTTCCAAAGACACAGTGAATATGTTCTGTAATTAAAAACAGGCTGTGCAAGGAGATTCCGCAAAGTGATGAAAAAAGTGGTGGAAAGTGCAGAGGAGATGTTGAAATGTCTTGGAGGGAACTAGCAATGGTCAGTGGAGAGGTCTTCTGTTCTTTCTTTTCTTCTTTCTCACTGGGGTAGGTGTGAGGTGCGAATTTGAAGTAAGATAAATAAATCTCTGTTTTAGATACTCTTTCACAGGGCTATGTATGATAATGAGTGAGAAACTTGGGGTGGCAGCTGGGTTTCCTGGAGACCTGGAGATTTGCAGGAAGAAAGCTCATTGAAGGTTGCCCTGAGGATGCATATCTGTGAGGGAGTGCAGGTGTCATGGTTAGTTGTCTCTACAATGGATAAAGTCTTGGAATAGCCCAGAGGGAATTCCAAAGTTGCAGTGATTGTGCAGAGCTGTATCAGGTTAAGGTGGTGGGGTCGGGTTTCATCCTCAACTCAAACACTCATTGGGTAAAGAAAAAGATGTGGGCTTGGTCAAGTGATGAGAATTGAGCTGTGAAGAGAGAGAATTGAGCTGTGAGCTTTCAGTTGCTACTACTCTCAGCAACTGGGCAACTGATTGTTTTAGCTCATTACCCAGTTATGATGTTTGGAATCTCTAGAGATTGGCAACACCTTTCTAATCTACCACAATCTAGGAAAATTCTTTGGCTTGTTGGGCCTGTATTCCTCATATCTACTTCAATAAATCCTGTCAGTTTTTTCTTGAAGGTTTCCTTTAATTTCAGTCGGAGCGTGTTAATCTTAGTCCACAACTCTCAGCTACAAGTGAGACTATTACGAGAGACTCCTGAAAGACCTTCCTGCATCTACGCTTGCACATGAGCAGTCTCTTCTCTGCACAGCTTTGCTTCAATGTCTGGGACCTATTGAGTACTCCACATACTAGCTGTAGCCAAAGAAGCATCAGTTTTAGGGAAGGGAAGAATATGGCCCCGGGATGATCTATGGAAAAAAAGGGAAGAAACATATTTCTGGTATTGAAGAAAACTTTTAAAAGTTCAAATCCTATAAATGTCAGCACATGTCAAACATATATCAAAGATTTTAGCTAATTAAATCATTCACTAGTGGTTGATTAATTAACCAGTGAGAAGTTAAAACCTTTTCTAAGGTGAATTCCAAATATCACAAAATGTAACTAATACATGGTGCTGAATTAATAATGTTATAAAATTGGCTTACTGGAGAAGAAGACAGGAAATCAATTAGGTTTCCACCACATAAAATTTATTTGTATCTCCGAGGAAAAGAATCATCTTCATTGCTATCAGTTATCTATAACTCTCACAGATATAAAATTGTTCAAAGGCAGTGAAAGTGGTAAAAACTCTGTAGAATCAGCTAATCTAGAAAGATGTAGTTATATAATGCCTAGTTTTCCACTAAACAGAAGCAATAATCACTCTGGGACATTTCAAAGCCTCTCATAATTTTTTTCATTCATGAGTAACAACAAAGGAAGAGAGAACAGAAAACAAGAGAGAGATTTCCTGGATGGTGCTGATTACTGCCTGTTTTCTTGAGAAATTATTCATGGCAAGATTTTTTTTTCTTCCGGTACTGGGAATCGAACTCACGACTTTGCGCTTGCCAGGCAGGTGCTGTGCCGCTGAGCTAAATCCCCAGCCCCTCACGGCAAGACTTTTCTTCCCAAAAAAATACTAGTTTGGAAGACAAGATGTACACTTATGCCTTCTGGGATTCACCGGGATTTCATTATTACTCACTTAAAGCCAATAAAAGTAAGTAACAAAGGGTTTGGCAGAGATAGAGCTACACTAAGAAAGATTACTAACCCAGCTAGTACCTTAAATCTACATGATTAGGTCTGGGGAGAAGGCCACAGTGTCAATTTTGGAATGGGGACCGTGTGAAGTTGCCAAAGCTACTCCTCAATGTGACAGTGAGTCATCCATTTAGATGGATTTGGTCAGTCTTTGCTTCCATGGGTCTTAAGGTAGGTGACGGCCCAAAGGCTTGGACAGCATCACTTTTCCAACCACAGGGTGTTCTTCGGTGATGCTCCAAAGGAAAATTTAAAATAATGGGTAGGATTATGTGTAAAACAGGCAGTATAAACTGAAAATGAGGAAAGGAGCAAGATAATGAGTCTCCTACAGCTGGAGGATTCTGTCACCATAGTTTTTCAAGCTAGACAAACTGGACACATATGCAAATGGATGCATTTGTTTTAGATTTTCACTTGTTTTTAAAATGCTCTGACCTCCTCCTTTTGTATTTCTGCAGACCCTGGCAGTCATAAAGCCATAACTCTCTTCATTTGCCTTCTCCTTCGTTTGGTTTGCCTTTCATAGGGGTTTTCACCTCCAGTCTCCTCTGCCTTTCCTTAGCATCACAGTGAGAAGCAGGCAGCTTTATCACACTCCAAGAATGTTTAAGAAAGCTTACAACATAGAGGTGCTTTTCTATAAATCTTAGAGGATTTGCTTTTTTTCCCCTCTTTTTCAAAGCAGGAAGTCACATTGTGAACCATAAACAGAACTCATTTTAAAAAGGATTACCGCTAAATTTAGGACCAACTATGTATTTATGAACTTGCTGAAAATACTACCACATTAGAATCTCTTCTATAAGCAATGGTATGAACACATGTCAATGTAGCTCCTAAAGAGTTCTCCCATTAGGGGCTTTAATCATAATCTCTTTTATTCTGAGGAGTAAATGAGGACTTTGTAGAAGATGTTGGCTCATGATTTGGAAGCACTCTTTGAAATACAAGGTCAGAGTAGAGCTCCCAGCATAAGTCACTGGAGTGCAGGCCTCGAGTATCATGATATTCTGCCTGAGCCTCTGATTTGTATGTGGTGAGAATCTCTCATAGAAATATTTTTCAATCATTGACATTTACAAAACAGTTTATAGCCACAGAGGGCAAGTCCTTCAAGTGCTTTCCTGAATGCAAAAGAAAAATCACCCATGCAGTGGCAACTCTGACTGACCAAGCTCATCTTCTCAAATTGGAAGGATCACGCCACAAGCATTTTGCAGAGGCATTCTCCAGATAGTAATAATTATACAAACATTTGCTTTGCCTTTCATGATTTGCAAAGCACTTCATTTCAGAAGCTCTCGGGGTGGCCCTTGTGGAGGGAGAAGAGAGAAGATAGTTCAGTGGACTGTCATTTCCAACCACCTAGTTCCTTGCCTTTGCTGCAGTGAATACCTGCAGGTAAGATTCCCCTGGAAAGGATTATAAATTGTGGTCCTTATAATACTCCAAAATACTTCCTTTACAGTGTCTATTTGTTTCATAAATATCCACTGAGTTATTATTGTGTTAGAATCAGTTTCGAAAACTGAGCACTAATTAATTTTGAAAATATTTTTATAAATTACAACCAAATAACTAGGAATCTACATCTCATTTTGGTTTCACATTCAGAACAGTGCTAAGATTGTAAGACTTTTGAGCAAACAGTGGAGTGTATGCCTTTCTGTATACTCAAAAATTATGTTAATTTAATATATTCAGTGAGTATTTAAATGTTTCGCTGTAAATGCCTCCCATTTTAAAAACCTACAGAGATGAATAAAGTCTGTGACCTCTAAAGCCTATTACAAGAGACAAGACATGCACACAATTTTTATAATGCAAAATTCCAAAGGTCTAGGAAGATGAAGAATTATAATCAATTTCTTGAGTAAATAAAATTAGAGTTACTCCCACAAAGTCAGGTTGGAGCTAGGCCTTGATGAATAGGTGGGCTTTGGAAAGATGAATGAAAGGAGGTTTTTCAAGGGTTAGAAACAGCATAAAAGATCCCTATCTTTTATGTGTGGCGATGAAATCAGTAATCTACCCATTATGGTAAGCCATCCATTATTCTGGAAGCACAAATGCATCAAGTTAGAGAACCTCATAGCATTCTTGTCTGCATGCCTCTGACATTTCTTTTCTGTGCATGAGCTAAGAAAAACAATATCCTCAAATAATATGGAAATTTAAACATATACCATATTTTAACATAGAATCCCAGACACAGGTATAGATGTATTTAGCTCTGAGTCTATAATTGCATATGCTAAAAACTCACACACCTATTTTTGCAGTTATTCTTTCTTTTATTGTAAAGAAAGTTTTCTTATAGTAGAAGTAATGCATTTTCTTAAATTATTAAGCTAAAAGAATAGAATAAGCAACCAAAAATTAAACACCCAAAATAATTATTGTTCCTATTTTATGAATATTCTAGCCATGTGTATACATCTATGTATTAGAAATATTTTTCCTCATTAAGCATTCTGTACAAGTATTTACTTTGCTACATGATCTTCTATTATATGGGAGTACAATGATTTATGTAACTAATTTTCTATTGTTAGACATCTGGGTGGTCTATAGTTTTTTGCTTAAAAATAGCACTGTTAGGGGCTGGGGATTTAGCTCAGCGGCAAAAGCGCCTGCCTGGCAGGTGCAAGGTCGTGAGTTCGGTTCCCGGTACCGGAGAAAACCGCCCCCCCCAAAAAAAAAAAATAGCACTGTTGATGAACAGCATCACAATTAAACCTTTATACCACATATCTGTGAATAATTTCTTAGGCTAAATATTTAGAAGTAGGATTCCTACCATGGTGTGTGCATGTAAGTGCATGTGTGTGTGCATGTGTTTGTGTGTGTGTGATCTAATTCTATTTCAGAAATTGGTACCTTTCGTGACTCCCACCTGCAGTAAACCTACATTATTTCTCAAAGAAAATGATACAATGTCTCTGGAAGATGCAATAGTCAGGAGCATAGTACATCTTTGACATTTGGGCAGAGACATTAAATCAAGAAGACCTCCGTGTAGGGAGGCCTCCAGCTGATACATCTTTCACCCGGAGAACCACTCCTTTATCCATGAACAAGTACCAATTGCTATTCTCTGCATCACAGAGTCCTCTCCATTACAACCTCAGCCTTGAAAACACTTCTATCTGTTCCTAATAGAAGCCATCTGAAAAGCTAAGGTTTGCTGCTATTTTTCATTATGCTGAGACCGATCACAGAGGCATACTGTGGCAATCACAGATACTAACCAGGCGGTAAGTAAGGGCAATTTCATTACAAGTGCACACTTGCATTTTATGCCCCTTAATCACTGTTACTGCTTCCCCAAGCCACACATGCACGCAGCTTGGATTCTGACAATACCTTCTTTGTCAGAGGAATGCTGCAATGAGGGGGAGAGCGAGACACTTATTGCCAGGAACAATTCCCTGGCACCTGACACAGAGGCAGTTTAAAAAGCCTCTGTGTGCATTTACACATTCACTATTGGCACACACAGCCTTTCTTGAAATAGCAATATTAATGCAGGTCACGGTCCTATCTGGCTCTGTGGTTTAATGTTTTTATAGTCTCTGGATGTTTAATGAGTTTCCTTTTCTGCTCACCTCTTCAGAAAACCTACCTTGTTGTGCTAAGGCCCAGGATACAGGGGAAAATGCCTGGGATTCAAGGAAGAGCTCTCTGAGAAGTCTGAATGACCCACTTGCTACACTGTGCTTCTTTCTCCAAGTGTCTATTAACCTGGTCACAATTATTGAGCAAGGATCATAAATTAAAGTAAATTAAATTAAATAACATGTAGAAAATTTCTGATCTGCCAGAAATATAGCCAACTAGAAATTTCTGAACTAGAATGATAAAGAAATCAATACCATGGCTAGTGGTTGATTAAACTTAACTTCAAAGTGTTTCCTTGGTATAGTATTTACAGAGAATTCTTATTCAAGGTTAGTTCTAAATGGATATACGCCAACTATTGTGAATACTCTCAGAAACCATGTTAGCCTAATTGTGCTTGAAGTGGGAGGCTTCTTTGTGGTAGGTATTGGAGGATGGGGAAAACTAAACCTATGAGGTATAGGTGGTTAACCACACAGGCAGAATACATAAAACAGTGCTTCAACAATTCTTACTGGCAGAAGTACTGTGCAACAGCAACATAACAAGCACCAACCACTCACACTGACCGCTGGTCCCATCAGGATGGGTGTAGAGACCTGGTACCTACTTATGCTGATGTACACTGCCAGAATATCAGCCTGGCTTGTGCATGCATGGGTAGATGCTAAAAGCAACATTCATTAATGAGTAGCTGCCATATGCCAGGTACTTAAGCTACAAACTGGGAATGCAAAGTAGGCATAGAAGAATGTGACAGCAGTGCAGCAGTTAGTACTGGAAGGAATGGAAGTAACAGTAGTATCTATCATTTATTGAGGCCTTACTATGACTAAAGGATAATCCTAACATTTTCTTGACTGTTCTCAATCGCCACAAAGTGCATTATGCTCAGATTATGTGGATTAGGTGACTGAAACTTTAAGGTATTAAATAGCTTGCTTAAATCACTCAGATGGCAGTTACCAGGGTTGGAATCCAAAGCACCGTCTCTTTTAATTTTAATTTTTTTTTGGACTGGGAATCGAACTCAGGATCTTTCACTTGCCAGGGAAGCACTGTGCCACTGAGCTATCTCCCTGGCCTGCAGCACCCCTTTTGAGTCTAGTATTCTCTTGGTGGCCTCACCTTGGGAAGTCATAGCTTTTGGCTCTGTCTTTAATGGACTACTTTGTCTCTTCCATCTCAACATTATATGGGTCTCATTATCATAAAATCTGGATAATATTTCTCTAAAGTGTAGCACAGATGAGTTTAAAAGGGGAATTGAGATAATGTGAAGGAAAACACTTCTTAGTGGGGTTGAGTAGGGCAAGAGCTATGTCTGCATGTCTCTGAGTTGAATACAAGGCTCTGCACTTACTAAGTGCTCAATACATTTTAAAAGCACACGTAATATTCTCAGTGCCTGTGCTTTATTGGTACAGCAGGGTCCCCTCTTGAGAAGTCTGGAACCTAGTTGGTTAGACAATATTGATACATAGGAGGGAGATTAACATTTCTTGCTAACACTGCTAAACTCCAAATAGGTGCCCCACTCATCAACTCTGAGAAAAGTTCCTTGAGGTAGGAGGTCTGGGCATCTAAGAAAGCAGGTTTCAGGTGGGGTTTCCCTTAAGCCTAGAGGAGCAGGGAGACCAGAGCTGTGGTTATATAGAAAAAAAGGGAAAGGCATTTCTAAAAGGAGAAATGCATGACCAAGGGCATGAGAGTAGGAATGAGAAGCTTTTTGGAAGTTGGTAAATAAATTTCTTTTTCTAGATTACAATAGCTATTTTTAATAGCACAAAATGGCAGGAAGGATAAACATTAGAGAGGCAGGCAGACAACATCAATGGAAGCAAAGACACCCACATTAACAAACTTGGTGCTTTCAAGAATATAAAAAAAGATACCAAATAATCGCTCTTATTCTTTTCTCAGATCTGTCCTCCTTGTTGGGACTGTATGTAAAGATACCATGCCATACATTTAAAAATGGTCAAGCTTATCAAAATAACAGAACAAAAGACCCTCTGTCTTGGTTACTTTTCTCTCATGGCTGGGACAAAATACCTGATGCCCAAAATTAAGGAAGGAAAGATTTATTTAGCTTACAGTTTGTGAAGGTTTCAGTCCAGACCGGGCTGGTTCCAAGGCAGGGTGGCACATGGCAAAGTGCAAGTGTTCATGGCAGTGGAACACAGCAAAAACAACAAGATCAAGAGGGGGAAGTAGTGTCAAGCAGGCTCTTTCTCTCCCTTACATTGCATACAAACTATCCATCCCAGGGCAGGTGTAGCACTCACACCCATAATCCCAGCAATGGATCATGGATCAATCACAAATCCTAGAAGCCCACCCCCTGACTGCATGAGGATTTGGGGGACATGTGGACACAAGCCATAACACCCTCAAAATACTCTTTAGATAAATGGCCAGTCTGGACTCAGTGCCCTTAACTCTATAGCTATTTCAATTTTCAGTTACAACACTTATCTTGCTTTTTAGTTATACTAGTGTTTTCTTCCTCAATTTTCTGCATGTCCTTATAATTTCTTTCTTATTGAACTTTATTTTTTGATCTGAGGATTGAACCCAGGGTCTTTGCCATGAGATGTATCACTAGGTCTTTTGTTGTTGCTGTTGTTATTGTTGCAGTTGTTTGAGACAGGGTCTCACTAGGTCTCTAAATTGCCCGTGCTGATCTCAAATTAAGGCTCCTGTCTCAGTCTCCCAAAGCACTAGGCTTATAGGAATACACCACTGCACCTGGCTTATTGTCTTATCGGGCTTTGTAGCTCCAGGATTTAGTACCTAACATATGGCATATGTTAAGGATATTTTGAGTGAATTAGTGAATGAATGAGTTGAAGTAAGTTGTGTTTAGCTCAAAACATTGAAAATTTCTCTAGCACTGTATTGAGAATGAAGCATAGGGTCGGTCAGAATAAATAATCCATATGCTTGGGCGTGAAATGTTCAAAGAGCAAAACCCAAATCCTCTATAGCCACTGGGACTCTTTGGTCATACACAATAGGAAATATAGTAGCACAATCAATAACTTTTGTGCAGATGAGACACTTTTTTTTATCAAGTAAATTCAATCTGTAAATTCTTCTGTTTTAGGCAAAAAGCCAGAGCATATTCTCACCATTATCTTAACACAAAGAGCACATAGAGTAAGACACTCAGGAGAGAGATGGAAAGACTTCCTCAAGTAAAGACAAGAGGCACATTGGATTTTTTGGAACTAAATAAATATATTTAATAACCAATGAGAAATAGAATGAAGTTCCCTGCTCTCACCAGGAAGAGAAATTCCTCCCTTGCTTGCCGGTCCTGCTGTAAGAACATTTCAAAGCAGAGCAGCTAAGGCTACAAGAGAAAAGAGACACTCAGGACCATTGAGAAAATCCAAAGTTGTTGGAATTATTAGCCAAGTTTGGCCAAGGTTTTTTTTTTCCCCAGTTTCTATGTGAGAAAGTTTGGAGCCCATTAGAAACATACATGAAAATATGCATAAATATAAGCATTTGCTCTCAGTTGTATGGTGCATAGAATTTGCTCATTATTTATTGTACACATTCAGCAAATTTTCACAGAATACTTCTGTGATCTTTATTGAATACTGTTAAAATTCAAGGATTGTCACATTGGTGCTGGGGGTTGTATCTGACTGACTGCATCTGATCTCCACCCTACCCTTAACTTTGCTTTGAAAAAGGCTTGAAAACAGAGAAAGTCCCAAAGTTACACCAAATTAGTCACTAAGCAACTGATCAGCGATTTGAAAATACTTTAGAGAGATTACTCTGAGGCACAGTGTACTTGGTATGGATTAAGAATAACCCATGAGTGATTCATCTGAGGCTTGAGGTATGACCTAGTGACAGGAAAGTCGAGCAGCAGGGATGGAGACAATAATCGACATGGTTCCTCTGCTATGCATCTCACTGCAGAGATTTTGAAGTTGTACTTCTAGGTCTACGTCACAAAGTAGGCTGCAGCAATCAATAACACAATCTGGCTCAGCATGCAAGGACACTGGGAGGCTGTGCATTGCATGCTGTGCCTAGACGTGAAAGCCAGTTTTTTATTCATTCATTCAGTTTTTAATCCTTTGACAAAGATGTTCTAAATTCCTTTGTGTTTGGTGCTGGACTAAGACTGATATGCAAGATAGACTTGGTCTCTGTCCTTATGGAAGAACAGCTGAACGATGAGAAAGAATCACAATTAAACACAAACAAAAATGAGTATAGTCAGTGTTTTGCAAGGGGAAAGGGGGTACTCACAATGAGGAGAAGAATGTATTTGAGAATGGAAAGTAGGGATGAAGAAAACTTTTTGTAGGAATTGACATTTATAATGATTTTCAAAGCAATTTTAAAAAGGCTGTCTTACTCACTTTTCTCTCATTGCTGAGACAAAATACCCAGTGCCCAAAATTAAGGAAGGAAAGATTTATTTAGCTTACAGTCTGTGGAGGTTTCAGTCCGTAATCAGCTGGCTCCAAGGCAGGGTGGCAGGGCTCAGTGGCATCAGTTCTATGTGGCAGAAGACAGCAAAAGCAGCAACAGCACAAGTGGGGTGGGGAAAGTAAGCCTCTTCTTCCTCCTTTACATTGTATGCTGACTACTCACCCACTCCCACACTATCTCCATGCTCTCCTCTTCCACAAGCTGAGAATATTTACAAAGTAAAGACCCTGGTCCCCTGATGAATCACTTAGTTAAAATTTTACACTTATCTAGTTGACACAATGAGCAACATCCTAGAGTGGTAGGAGCATGACCTTTTCACCTAGGATGTAGAACTGCTGAGTCACTTAATTAAGCTTCTAGGTTTCTCAAGTTGACACAATGTAGCAACCATAACAAAGGTATTGAGAGTATTATAAGCAAAGGAAGAGAAACCCGAAAGTGGGCTTTTTAATGAATTTTATGGCTTAGCTTCAAGTCCATATTCTCAGAAACATTTGGAGTCACACCCTCAGAATTGTCATTGGACCAAACGTTGGCCAAGAGCTCTGCATATCAACATGCCCTTCATTTGTAATATGAATGATGATTTGTAGAAGCAAAATACAAAGATGGTAACGCAAGAAACATCACAGACCTGATTCAGTGATGCAGCAAATATTTCACAAGATCAAACTGTATGCCAGACATGTTTTTAGTACTATGCAAACAGCAGAGAACAAAATAAAATTCCTTCTTTCCTGTGCTTTTACTCCAATCCAAAGAGAAAAATTGTGTATGTCAGCTGGTGGTTAGTGTAAGGAAGAAAAATAAAATAGTAGAGCAGAGTGAAAGGGAAGAGACTGACAGAAGCTGTGGTGATCACAAAAGCCTTGATATTAGGAAGCTAGAGATCCTTTCTGAGTTAGTCATGTGGATAACTGAGAGAAGACCATTCTGAGAAGACCATGCTGAGTTAGTCATGTGGATAACTGAGAGAAGACCATTCTGACCTAAGAGAATTATATGTGCAAAGCTTCTGAGGTAACAGTGTAGTGGTCATATTTTATAAGCACCAAGGAGGAGATTGTTACTGGTGCAGCAAGAGAGAGTGATAGAGTAAGAGAGACTCCATTTTTCTTTTCTACAACTCCATTTTAAGAGAAGTCACTTAAAGTTCACTTAAACTGTAGATGAACTCACTCCTCACTCCCTCCCTGCAGTTAGTCATAAACCCACTGAAGAAAACAGAGCTATAAAATAGGGACTGAACAACCAGAACAAATTGGGAAGTAAGCTAAACATTAAATCACAATGTCCACCCTAGGTCTGCCTGACCAGCACACTACTGGCCACTTCTGGGAAATGTAAACCTTGTGACAATTCTGTGACATTCTTGTAAAATTCCTGAGAATTAGCTAATGTGGTTCTATGATTACTATGGCAACCCAAAAATGTATTTAAACTAGAGGCAGACCCCAGATTGGGAGGGATATCCTCTCTGACTCCTTGCTGGAGACTGTCCATCACCTGCTTTTGAATAAAGCTTTGTTCATTCATGCATTTTTGGTCTCAGGTGTGTGCCTGTAGTATTGAACTTGCTGTGACAATGGAAGTCCATAAATGAAGCCAAGGACAAACACATACAACTGCAGAGGGCTTGGTTAAGTATACAAGAGACAAGAAGACCCAAGTGTATGAGCAGGGTAGATGCAGATAAAAGAATGACTGTGCGTGCTATGTGACCTATGGAGAGGTGGAGGAAAAAAATGTGGAAGCAGAGAAATCTGTTATGAGATTATAACAGTCATCTACAGTTCTATCATGGTGGTCTGTTAGAGGAACAGCTATCAAAATATGGTTGGATTCTTGTGAATGTGGACCCTTAGTTTGCAGATAGGCTGAAAATGAGTTGAAGGAAAGGATTACAGAACAACAGCAGTGTTTAGGTGTTACTTTTATTGAGATGGAGAATCACTGTCAGACAATATGAATATGTTTTAGGCAACATGACACATGTCAGAGCATTCTCAGGATGGCTATTATTTTGATTGGTTCTAAGATGTTTCTAATTGTAAATATCTTTCAAGATATTCTAAATCTGGACCATCAAAAAGTTACAAGAAGGAATGATGCACGTTTTTTCAACCAAGGCTATGGTTTTCTTGTGTAAGGATGATCACAGAAATTTTTCAGAATTACCTATCATCTAGTAGATATTGTTTATTTGAATTTATTGAAATATTGAAAATAAAAGAAGTAATAAATAAGCATACATGATGCTCTTCATTGAAATTTGATACCCTCTCTGACTCTGGTGATTCTAATCACCCTCTATTCCACTCTTCATTCTGTCAGATTCTCTTCCTTCTCCTCAAGGCAACTATTCTAGGATTTGAGGCTAATAATCTCTCTTTCAAAGAGACCACACCACATGTCCAACTTTCATTATTTTGGTAAGGTGGAAGAGAGAAGAGAGAGAAAAGGACAAAGATGACATAGGGAAAGAAGGCAATGGTGCTGTGCCTTACTGTGTTCCTGTTTGCAAACTGAGGTGGGCATGACCTAGTATGGATTGGAGAAGACAGAGACTCCTAAGCCAGGCCAAGCCCATCTGATAGTGTATGGCACAAACTGAGCAACCTCAATAGTGAGCAGTGAAAAATAAATCCAGTCTGGTTCCAATCCTTGCTGTAGTTTTAACCTCAGTGAAATCCAAGGTTAGATCCCTACCTGGCATCACCAGAAACACTGTCGTTTCTGAAACACCACAAGCTGCAGCACAGTTCAGTTTCCAAACAGTTCACTTGTCTCACACTAGACAACCAAGCTGGTGAATGGATCTAATCTTACCTGAAAATTTCACCTACATATGAGACCACAGCTTCTAGGTCAGAGCCTGCTGTAGTCACTGTGGAGCACAGGAAAGATATTCATCATAATTACTTTGTTCTGATTGCTGAGTCAGAATATCTAACGCTCAGAGTTAAAGGGGGAAAGGTTTATTTAACTCATAGTTTGTAGAGGTTTCAGTCCTTCAGTTCAGCTTCCTAAATTGGCTGGCTTCAAGGCAGGGTGGTTTGGCAGACAAGTATTGTAGATGAAAAACACCTTATGGTGAGAAAAAGGTATCAAAATAAGTAATCAAGGGACAAGACAAGGCTATGAGGTGTGGGTTGTACCAAACTGATCTGTGGACTGATTTAGCAATCACACACCCTTAATCCTAGCATCGCATCATGAATCAGTCACACATTCTAGATTCAGCCACCTCTGAAAAAGCCCCCCCGTATGACTGCAGGGAACCATCTAGACACAAGCCATAATAATATTAAGAAAAAAAATACACCTGAAATCCCAGTTTCATATACACAACTACACTAGGATACCAAGTCTAAAGTAAGCCTAAATTAGTTACTTCATTGTTCTTGTTATCTGTGGCCATAATTTTATTTATTTACTTGTGTTTGTCTGCCACCCCCTGTAGAAAACAACCTACTTACCATGAACTTCCTGTATTTGGCATCTTTAGAGCTGAGTCAAAATATCTGACACTCATAAATTAGTCATAAATTTAAAAAGGAGAGTTTTATTTTGTTTTACAGTTTCAGAGGGTTCAGCCCCTGGTTCACTGGTTCCAGCGCACACACAACATGGAAGAGGGGCTTGGCCAAAGCACTTCATGGTAGCCAAAAGCAGAGAGACCACATAGAACCATAGTGAGAGATGTATCCTCCAAAGGTACATCCTTGGTGAAACAATACTTCCACCTGGACTCCAATTCCTGAAAGCACATTTAACTACGAACTTATCAATGAACAAACCCACTGATGAGTATAGTATCCCCATAATCGGGTCACCCTCTCAAAATATCAGCTCTGACCATATGAGGCATTAGGGAGACATTTTATGTCTAAACCATAGCTGTTCCCCATGACTAGTAAGTGTTTGTGGCTATTGAATGAATGTATCATTCACTCATGCACAGGTTTGGAGGAAAACTTAGGATAACTTAGTAGATGTGGGGCTGGGGATTTAGCTCAGTGGCAAAAGCACCTGCCTGGCAAGTGCAAGGTTGTGAGTTTGACTCCTGGTACCGGAAGAAAAACAAAAACAAGAAAAAAAAATTGGTAGATGTATGGGAGACCAAAATGATATTATCTACTTTTAGCAATACCAATTTAAGGTTTACACCATACTTACTGCCAAAATAACTTGAGTTCTTCCAGAAATTAAAATATACTATAACTTCACAGCATCTTTATTTGCAAGATATAATCTAGCATATAAAGATGAATACTTCAAGAAAATAGTTTATGAATATTTATATCAGCCAGGTTCTAGGTTTTCACTGGGGATGCATGCAATTTGTACATATTAGTTTGTAATTTATCTTTTAGCCCATGCTGCTAAGAACTAAAGGAATGTATTTGAGCTTCATCTTTTTAGCATAAAGCTCATGTGACATGTTCATTAGTGTTTTGAAATCATTGTGACAAAAGTTCTATCTTCGTGAATTTTATCTCATTGTATTTCCACAATATACTTGTGAAGTTGAGAGCAGGAAGTACCATACATTTTAAATGCAAAGATTCTTAATAGATATTTGGCAAACAGCAGATTACATGTTGATGGGGTATTCTGAGAACAGTGTTAATGTTCCAGGAGAATAAACTACCCTACCAGAAATCTTGAAGGTTCTTAGAAATCTGTAGACCTTTTCTTCATATACTACCTTAAATAAATGAAAATCAAAAACTGGATTGTCAAAATGCCCATCAGTAGGCCTTGTACCAAGCAGAACTTTAGATAGAAATTGCAACATTCATTCATTTTAGTCCATTTGTGCTTCCATAATAGAATACCACAGATTGGGTAATTTTTAAAGGACCATATTATTGGACACATTCTGAGACTGAAAAGTTCAAAATCAAGGTGGTAAGCTGGGTGTCTGATGAGGGCCCTGTCCTCACTTGATTGCTTTGAATGCTAGGATGTCCGAAGTTTGCCTGGTTTATAACCTCTAGTTATACTGCTGTTCAAGGTCCTGCCTCTTTATCCAATGACTGGTCCTCAACACCAAGCAATCAGCAGTTACAGAGCCCTGGCAACCCATTGTTCCTGAGCTTGACCTGGTTCTCTGTGTCTATATCTTACCTGTTTGGAAATGAAATGCTCTACCTGCAGATTCTCAGACTATGGATCATCTGGAGCTATCTACATGCTCTCTGACAAACACTTTCCTTGTGTTCATCTCTCCCACTTGTTTTATTTCAAGGGCACTTAATAAAAATTTCTCAATCCGTACTTTATGTATGCTTCCTCATAACTACATATCATTTTATGAAGGTTTTTCCCTATACCATTGAATGTCTTTTTTAACCTAGTTTTAAGAGGCAGAATATTTTGTTTCTAAGAATTCCCTAATTCTACTGTTCATTCTTCTATTGTTGGCTATTTAAGTTGTTTCCAAAGTTTTACTGTTGCTGTAGTGGCTGAATCTGTGTATATATGTAAAATCTTCCATAATATATGCACACATATATACATATATACATAATCTTGCTGCCATAAAATATTTGCACATACGTTATTTAAGATTTATAAATCTATTTCAAGATTTTTTTGAGATGCAATAAGTAGATACAAGGTATGAAATTTCCCGGGCTACTTAATAAATGTTAGGCTAATTATTTTCAAACTTGAAAAGTCCCACCAATGTTATTTCTTCCCTCACAGGCCCTGCCAATACTCATACTTTTCAGAAATCTTTATCACTTTAAAAAATGAAAAAGTGACTGCATCTAAATGCATATTGAGCAATGACTTATCTTTAATAAGTCATATGTTATATACATTTAAAGTGATTTGTAATCTTTTGTAACCCATGTACTAAAACCAAGAAGTAAGTCACTTCTGAGTTGCTGACCTTTCTGTAGTCTTCATGTTCCATTAAGTACTCTGATACTTAAAACTTCAGGTCATTTTTACTCCTAATTATATTTTATTATTCTCCATTTTGCAGAATGTTTCAGTCAGTTTAACCAGAAAGGTTTTTCTCCATCTTTTTTTCATTGGTTCATTTCTAGTTATAACAATGACAGATTTCTTGAGATGTTATATTAATTTTATATCATTACAATGATTATTTTACTGGAATGAAAGAATGGGTGAGAATGAGATTTTAAGCTGATATATATATATATATATATATATATATATATACACACACACACACTATACATGCATGCATATATACACTTTAAGTGAGTGGTAGTTGGGTAGAAGCTGAAGGTCTTATTCTCACATTCAGTAACAGTTGTTGGCATTTCACATCATGTCAGAGAACACAGAGAAAGTGATGAAACACCAAAGATCATTAACATTTGCTGAGGTTGCTGCTGCACTATTTCAAATTAAGAAAAAGAAGTGTCCTGGTGCTGACTTTTTAATCATCGTACTTGTTTGATAAGAGAAATGGGTTTTTAGGACTCTTGTATTTTTTTTTCTTACTTCCCTTCAATGTGATGTCAGCTTCTGAGAGGAAAGTCCAGCATCTTCATGTTCTATATTAAAACTGATCAGGAATGCTATTGATTTTTGAGTGTTGACTTTGTGTCCAGCTACATAATGGAATATTACTCAGCTATGAAGAAAGATAATCTCAAGGCTTTTATAAGAAAATGGACACAAAACTAGAGACCATAATCATAAGTGAAATAAATCATATCTGCATGTATAAGCACCATATTGTCTCACTAGTGTAAGAACCTCAAGAGCGAATAAAATCTACGAGGTACAATAGACATTGTGAAAGGAAAGGAAACTGCTCAAAAGGAAAGAACAACTGGGATGAGGGAAAAGAGAAAAGAAAGAAGGGGAAAATATGTATATATGTATACACAGGACAGCTAACATAATTGTACTACTGACTTTGATTGCTCTATTGAAAGGAACAGTTAATGTTTAAGTGTATGATCAACTTTACATGTCTATATTTGTTTGAGTATCCAAATTGAAGATATCAATATGTAGCACAACAACCATTGTTAATTTCTTATTACCTCGTCTGAGATTCTGTATTGCCTGTATTATTTTTGTGTTATTTTCTAAATGTATCTGTGTTTGTTAAGATGTTTTTGTTCTTTTATCATTCAAATAAAAAAATAAAATAAAATTGGTCGCATTCTGAAAAATTACTTCAGGCTAAAATGCTGCCTCCATTAAAGTTCTGTTGTTCTTAAGTAATGCATACACTCCTCAGTCACTCACAAATGAACACACTCTTCAGTAAATACTGAGCCATAGCCAACTTGGCCTTCAAATACCAACTACATTAGCCAGAGAAATGAATTAGTGTGTAACAGTTGGGTGTTTTCCACAGTAGAAGCTTTTATGCCTCCTGTAAAGAATATTCTCTGGTTCTCTGCAGTAATATAAATGGTTCCATTTGTAATGGTATTCATCGTAGAATATCAAGTGTGCACCAAGCCCTGTAGATATCATATTTAACATTCACAACAACCTTCATTTTGCAGATAAGGAAACTAACGCTCAGGAAGACTAAGTTTAGTTACAGATAGTGGTACAGTACAGACATGAAACCTTTGCCAAACCATCATCAAAGGCCATATTCTCAAGTGTTACACTTGATGCTTCCAGTTGTAGGGTAACCTGGGTATCTGCAGTCATTCCAATCCCACACTTTTCTACTGTCTCTCCAGAGACACAGTGTGGTTTATTTCCCCTTAATCCTGAGATGTCTCTATGACTCTTTTGATGAGTAAACACGGAAAAAGTGACATTGTATAATTTCCCCAAGAGATCTCCAGTTTCTACTCTGACTTCTTGGTGCACCCTAGATCCAGCTGCTATGATATAAGCTGGATATGATATAAGCAGATACAGGGTGAGGGAGACTGTGTGAGGCACAAGGAGTCAGGGAGAAAAATCCTGTAGCCAAGAAGCTGTCTTGGGGTGGTAGGGAAGGTGACAGGTGGAACTATGGATGGGCCAAGGCTCAGAGTGCTCTGGACTTGCTCCATTGTCCCTAGCTCTTTGCTCAGTGCATATAAATTCAAGGATAAAATTATTGAGATTCTCAAGAAGGCAGTTATAATGTATAAAACCCCATGTATGGGGCTTTCTGAGCAAGGGGCCCTATGTGCCCACACTGATCACACGTGTACCCATAAAACCAGCCCTGGTAACACCAACTACCACTTTGACCCTGTTACAGTCCCAAAACCCTGGCAGAAAAATCTACCTAGACACCTGAAAGAACCGTGGGATATTAAAAATAGATGTTGAGATGGATGGTACTTGCTATCCATAATGACCAGCTGTCATCGTCCTGTTTTCCTGTAACTACTTCAGTCCCACAGGTTACACTGAGGAAATCCTACCTTAACCTAACTTCCTCCAAGTTAACTCCCGATATCTACACTTCGCAGACTCCCGAGGTGATTCTATGTGCATCGAAGTCTGAAAACATACTGTTTTAGATGTAAAGAAAAATGAAGTTACAATAACTTTCCGTAACTTTTTAAAAATGGTACTTTAAAAAGAGAAGAAAAGCAATAAAAGTGATACAGAATTTCAAAGCAAGAAGGTAAGAAATTAACAAATGGTATTATACTGCATATTGTAAACTTCAAAGTAGTTGCTCAGATTAACAGATACAGGCATGCAAAATTCATCAAACCATAGTTTTGATCAGTACAACTCGCTCATTCTTTAAGACTCAAATATAAGACATTTCAGAACTCCATAGTCTTTCATTGTTACAGCAAAATTTCTTAGCTCCTTAAGAGTTACTATAGTTTAAATCTGAGATGTAGAATCTTTGCCTAAGCGTTTCATTACATTGGTGTATTATTTTCTTTCCCCCCTCTTTTGTGGTAGGATTCAAAATACCTGAAGTGGCCTAAGGCTATACAACTCAATAGTTTACCCCTTTTTGTGATGGGTAATTTAATGTTCAACACAGCTGATAGAAGATTTTGGAATCAAGTCATTTTCACTTTTAAATCTTGATTACAATACCTATTAGCTATGTGACACTGGGCAAATAATTTAAGATTTCTAAGACTCACATTCCTCATCTAAGAATCAAAACAGTACTACGTACTTTATAGGTGAGTCTTAGATTCAATGTGCAACTAATTAAAAGTAATGGTACTTGAATAAATAGTAATCTGGTCTGTCTTCTCACTTTTTTCACTATCCTGAAGGGCAAAAGTGGTAATATTGTTTTACCTATCTTGTCTTTAGTCTTAAAATGTTTTCTAAAAAGCTAAATGCATTTTGTAAATTGCAGGCCACGGTATATTTTAGTGATGACATCTTCATAAGTGAAACAAATCAGGCCCATATGTGTAAACACTGTATTGTCTCAGTAGTGTAAGAACCTAAAAGAGTGAATAAAATAATAAAAATTAGGACATCTTAAGTTTCTTGAAGGAAAATGATTTCCATTTTTATTTTCAACATATTTAAAATTTTGCTTTCAATTGTAAATTGGAATAACAAGTAGTATATATGTCTGCATACACATTTAGTATTTATTCATGATGGTGTTTAACTAAATTTCCTCATTCTAGGTACTTGCTATATTTTCTACCTTTGTTTTTTGTGTTTTACACCCTTTTTGAGCATAAATTTTGAACAAACCCATAGATAACTTCCCCATTTCAACACACACTAACAAAAGAGTTTCAATCTTACTGCCCGTGTTAATGGAAATTAAAATCTAAATACATATCTCTTCTCATTCCTGGTTTTGTGCAAGGTTAGGAAAGAAAATATTAAGGAGAAATGGAAAGTGAAATTTTCAGTTATGGCCAACCTGTGAAATAAAAAGACCCCATGTATTTTTATTGAAATCTAAATTATACTAGCAAGGACCTAACATTTATCAAGTACTTTTGTAATTCTCACAGATTCTAGTAAGTGAATACAGAGTCCCAGGAATGCAAAATAATAACAATGTCCTTAAAATTGGAAAATGAGGTACTAAAAATTTCATTACCCCGATATATCATCTAGAGCCAGAAGATACAATGCAAGTTCTCTATCTGAGTAAAATTGTATCAATTGTGTACAATTTAGTCTATTAGTATGCTCCATTATTTTGAATTGGTTAAATTCTTGAATAAAAATCTCCATGTTAGCAATTCTCATCTAAATTATAAAAAGTAATAACAAGTGCATTATCACCTCCCAGGGAGAAGCAGGTTTGTCACAATGACTAATGTTCTTCCTGAGGCGTGATCAAGCACACTTTACACATCTCTTGCAGCAGTCTTTAATTTGATTTTCCTGAGAAGGGGGGGGACAGAGAGAGAGAGAGAGAGAGAGAGAGAGAGAGAGAGAGAGAGAGAGAGAAAGGAAGAAGAAGAAGGAAGAAGAGGAGGAGGAGGAGCAAGAGGAGGAGGAGGAAGATGAGGAGGAGGAAGAGGAAGTGGAGGAGGAGGAGGAGGAGAGAGGAGCTTATGCTGAGACAGGTGACATGGTAAGTAGCTCCAATTTCTGAGTTCAGGGTCCTGCCAGTAGATTAGCAGCTAGATCTGTGGAGATTTGCATTGCTCCAAGACTAAAGGATCTAGTATTTTTGCACACACTGACAGAGATATTATCATTAGCCCTGCTTACAGGACTCCAGGGAGCTGACCCAAAAGTATTTTGGGGTGGGGAGTCAGACATCATTTGCATTTCACCTAAAGCACTCTGTGAAGGTTCTGTCTGTATACACACTCTGCAGGCTTTTGAGAGAATGGAATTTGAGAAAATTCAGTATGAGGAATAGGCCTGAGGGCACCTGGATTAAGATAGCTTTAAAAATAGGGATAAAAACATTTAACAGGTGATCTACACTTTGAACAAAATTTCCATGCATGATGCTGTACCTTTAGGTAAAGAAGCAGTGCTTTACAGCAAATCTCTAGAACTAACACATCTTGTGTAACTGAAACTGAAAATTATACAGCAACTACCCGTTTTTCCACCCTCAGCCCCTGGTGGCCACCATTTTACTTTGTTTTTATGAGTTTGACTATTTTAGGTACTTTATATAAATGAGTTGTGCGGCATTTGTCCTGATGTGACTGTAAAATTTAATTTAGAATAATTTCCTTGGCATGTATCTATATTGTCTTATATGGCACAAATTTTTTCTTTTTTAAAGGTTGATTCATATTCTATTACATGTGTATACTGTATTTTCTTTATGCATTCAAGCATTAATGAATAGTTAGATTGTTTCCATGTCTTAGCCATTGTAAATAACACTGCAATGAACATGAAAGTGTTAATATTGCTTTGAGATTTTGACCTCAAGTCTTCTCATATATACTCAGAAGATTGCCGGTGAATATGGCAATTGCATTTTTCACTTTTTGAGGAACTTTTACAATGTTAGCAATAACACCTGAATCATTTTATATTATCATCGCAGGATTATTTGAGTATGTTTTCTTTTGCTATAATAGACTATCTGAGGCTGATAACTTACAAAGAGTTAGCTCACAATTTTGGAAACTGAAAGACCTAGGTTGGTCAGCTCCATTTGTGAGGCCTCTGGTCAGGGCCCCCTTAGAGGTGTCACAACATGGCAGAGAAACAAGAAGTAAAACAGCCATGTGCAGAAGAAACCAAGCACAGAGTAGCAGGCTTACTGAAAATAACTCTCACCAGCTCTCGCTTATATTTTGATATCAGCATTGAGATCATCTGAGGGCGGTGCCCATGGCCTAATCATCTTCAGTGGGTCCCATCTCCTAAAGGTTCTATACTGCACAACTGAGAACATGAAACTTGGGAAAACAAACTACATCCAAATCATAACAAACTTACAGGGTGTGGGAGACCACCAAGCTGCACTCTGCTGAGAAACAAATCCCCTTGCCTCGATCTTTCCTTGGCCTCTCCTTTAATCCTATTCACTGAGATATGCAGAGCTGGCTGTATTGAACCAGGTGTTCCCTTAATTGGCTAAAAGAATGTGGCCGAGTCTGGTCAAGATGCCAAATTGTCTCATTACAGCACACGAGCGGGAGTGGCTCCCTCATACTGATGGCTGGAACAGGAGCTCAAGCAAAAGCCTGTGAGGTTCCAGGGCTAAGATATGAGATAACATCTCAGCTGAGGCCATGGTACTCAGAAAAAATTATAGCTTCGTGGCAGTCAAGGTGCCAGCCTTACACACACCAGGCTATCCATTGTATTGCTAATTGGAGGGCCTCTGTGTCTGGCACAAAATTGCTCTATTTCTCTTTACAGCTGATGCCTGCAAAGTTGCTTTTCCCTGGCACTCTGCTGTGACCCCCACCCACCTCCCTGACTGACACCAATAAAAGCCGTGAGCTTTTGAACTCATGGCCTTTTGTTCCACAGAGAACAGTGCTGGTTCCAGAACTCCTGAGCTGCAGAACTTGCTGTCTTTGTCTTTATTTTGCATGTGCGTGCCATATTGCTAGATGGGAAACTTGAACACTCCGGTGGTGGGGAGGTTCAGTACGGGGCTGTAGTTTTTCTACATCCTCATCACCATTTGTCTTTTGTGATTTTTAAGATAATCATTTTAACAGTTGGGGTTTTGCTTTTTGTTTTCTTGAAAATAGTGATTTGATATCAAACAACTTTTCATGTACCCGTTATTGACATTAATATGTCTTTTTTTTTTTGAGAAATACCTACTCAATAACTTTCTCCATCCTTTAACCAGGTTATTTATTTTTTCCTATTAAATTAAAGATTGCTTTATACATTTTTGCTCTTTATTAGATATGTGGTTTGCAAATATTTTCTTTGGTTCCGTAAGTTTCTTTTCCACTCTGTATGTGGTTTCCTTTTCTATGCAGAAAAGCTTTTTGTTTGGCAGCTTCATTTGTTTATCTTTTGTGTTCATGTGTTTATGTTTTGGTTTCATATCTATGAAATTATTGTCATAAAATGTTTTCCCTATATTTTCTTTTTATTTTGGGATTTTGTAGATTTAGGTGTTATATATAAAGCTTTAGTCCATTTTGCTTTATTTTTGTGTACCGTGCAAGAGTCTACTTTCACTCTTCTGCATGTCAAGTATCCAGTTTCCTATAATCATTTGTTGAAGAGAAGAGCCTTTTCTCACTGTGTATTCTCAATACCTTCATTGAAGACCAGTTGACTCAATATTCATGGCACTATTGCTTGAAACTTCCATCCCCTCCAAAATTTACGTTGAAGTTTTATCAATAATAGAACACTGTTGAAAGATGAGGTCTACAGGGCATTATATAGGTTGTGTGGTAGAACTCTAATGGATTAATGTCATTATAAGGGACTTCATGGAGGGGATTTGCTCTTCTGTTGCTTTCATGTCTTCTTTTCTTTTGTTATATGATGACACAGCAAGAATGCTCTTGCCTGATGCTTGCACCTTAATGTTGGGCTTCCCAGCCTCTGAAACTGTGAACCAATATATGGTATTCTATTATAGGCTCTCTATTCTCTTATGCTGGTCTCTCTATATGTCTATATCCCAGTGCCACACTATTTTAACTGTTATAAATTTTTAATTCCATTTTGAAATCATGAAGTGTGATGCCTCTAGTTTTACTCTTTTTCTTCAAAATTGATGTGGTTATTTTTGGGATATTTTTCAGTCTGTTACGAATTTTAAATTTTTCTCTACTTTTATAAAACATGTTGTCTTGGTTACTTTTTGTTGTTTCTCTGAGACAAAATACCAATGCCCATCGTTAAAGGGAGAAAGGTTTATTTCAGCTCAGATGTTTTAGAGGTTTCAGGCCATAGCTGGCTGGCTCCAAGGTAGGGTGGTATGCAGAGGAATATCCCACAGGAGAAACAGTCTATGGCAAAGCAGGCAGAAGGCAGCAAAGCAGCAAGCAGCAGCAGCAAATCTGCATTTCCTTTCTCCCTTTACACTCCCTCCGCACTATAAGCATATTGATTGATGCCTGCTACACCCAGGATGGGGTTTCCATTATCATCACCCAGAACTATGCTAAACCCATTTAGATGTGTTCCGGATAATGTCCCTTGTGTATTTTAAAAAATGTGTATTCTGCTCTTGTTAGGTGAATTGTTGTGTGTACATTATTTTCATTTAGTTGATAGTGTCATTCAATTCTCCTATTTCCTTGTTGATTTTTTTTTTTTTTTTTTTGCCTGGAGGTTCTTTCCATCATTGAAAATGATATACTGAAGTGTCATACAGTTACTGTTTTATTGTGTTTCTTTCTTCAGCTTCATGAATGTTTGCTTCATGTATTTACATGTTCTAAACCTTTTATTCTTCTATACTAGTCTTCTTTATCTTTTCAACAGCTTTTGATTAAACATCTTATTTTTCTTTTTAATATTGCTATAGCCACTCCTACTTGCTTTGGTTTGAAATTTTATCCAATGTCTTTTGCAACCCCTAGCCTATATGTGTCCTATTTAAAACAACTCTCATGTCGACAACATATAGTTAGATCTTGATTTTTAATCCATCCTGCCACTCTATGTACTTTTAAATTTATTTTAATTTATTTTAAAAAGAAAAAAGTAAAAACAAGATAGAGTTTCAAAACAGTTTAGTAAGAAAGTTACAATAATTAATATACTGCATACTGTCTTCACAGTAGTTATTCAGAGTACAAGATATAGGCATGATATCTCTTCAAACAATATTAGCACAAACCTTTCTTTTCAGTGAACTAAGAGAAACTAGTTGTATAACTATCTTAACTATCTTGTGTATAAATATTTCCCTTTTTTCTTTTTCTTCTTTTCTCCTTTCCTACAGTTTGTCTTTTGTTTTGAACTCTTTCTTCCCAGTTCACAATATCTACTGTACATTTTGCATCTTATTTACTTGTTCAGATTCTCACACTAGTGAGACAATATGATGTTTACACATATGGGTCTGATTTATTTCACTTATGAGGATGGTCTTGAGGTGCATCCATTTATCTATAAAAGCTTCCAGTTTATTGTTCTTTACGGCTGTGTAGTACCCCATTATAGAAAAAGCTACATCTTTTTTATTTTAAAGAGAATAAAAATTAAAAATGATACAGAATTTCAGAGCAAGAATTTAGGAAATTAGCAATGGTAATTATATTGCATATTGTTATCTTCAAAGTAGTTGCTCAGATTACCAGATATGGACGTGTATTATTGATCAAACAATGTAAGCAGTAACTGTTTCTTTCAATGAATGAATAGAAATTAGTAGTACAATTATCTTATCTATCTTGTATATATATCTAATTTTTCTTCATGCTTTTCTCCTTTCCCCATCCCAGTTATTCTTTCCTTTTGAGCAATTTCTTTCCCTTCCACAATATTTATTATGCATTTTGGTCCTTATTTACTCTTTCACCTTCTCACACCAGGGAGACAATATAATGTTTACACATGTGAGTCCAGTTTATGTCACTTAAATGTATAGTCTCAAGGTGCATCCGCTTACCTAGAAATGTCTCAAATTTATCCTTCTTTTTGGCAGGGTGGGGCTCCATTTGATTTCATCATTCACTTCTATTTGAACAAGTCTACCTTTGAAACTTTCTAGTGAGTTTTTTCAGTTCACTTATTTTCTTCAGAAGTACCTTTTAATAGTTTCTTGTCTTTATTGATAATTTCAGTGTGCTCATATATCATTTTCCTGGTTTTATCATCTATCTGAGCTCTCTTGTAAGTGATCTTTAAGACAATTATTCAGAATTATTCTGTCAGCCAATTTGTAAAGTTCTATTTCCTTCGGGTATATCACTGAAGATTTACTCCGCTTATCTCTTTGTGTCATGTTTTTCTACTTCCTCATGATCCTTGCTGCTCTGTGCATTGAAGAATCAGCCACCTTTCCTGTCCTTAGGTCTGACTTTTAGGGAACAATATTCACCATGCAACCCATCTAGAGATTTTAGGAGCTTAGTGACCTCTTCTGTGCTTGCATCTTTTCCTGATTTATTTAAACAAATTAGTAGTTAGAAGAGTTTACTAATTTTATCCTTTTCTTTCTTCATTTTTACTATTTTTAGGAATTCATGATCATTTTATCCTTCTGGCATTCTCCTGCTACACTGCAGACCAAGTGTTGGAGGCATTCTCTCCTTACTTTTCCTTTTTCCCTGAAAATTGAGTCTGTGCCTTCTCCCCTATCTCACTGAGCTATGCTGGGTACAATAGGTCGTTTTTCCCACTGTTGATAGCTGCTCCTACCAGAGTATAGGAATTATGCTAGCATGTGGGTGAAATGTGGCAGAAACTGGTGTCTAGTGCAGTGCCCTGAAAGGCCAGGAATGATGACGGCATGCTTTCCTTCCCTTTCTCTTTTTCAGGAGACGAGCCTGAGGTTTTATGCCTCCCCTCAATCTCCCAGAGCTGTGCTTTCCAGAGTAAGCTGTCCACACTTTTCTCTTTAATCTTAACTGTTGGGTGTTTGATCCACGCCATTTGTGTCAGTACTTCTAGTAAGGCAAGTAGAAACAGGCTGAGCAGTGGACTGAAAGGCCACAGACACTGGCAGCATGTTCCCATGCTCTGCAGCCCTACAGCTAGACAAATCTTGCATTCTTCATCTTTTCTCAGTCTTGCAGAGCTTTGCCAACTGTACCGGCCTCTTACCCTTTTTACTTTGAGCCTAACTGCTCCCAAGCATCTGAGCTATATTAATGCTGTCAGTGCTATGCAGGGTGAGACAAAAACCAGCCCCTTGGCTGTTGAAAGAGCAGAAATCTTGGAGGCATTTTCCACTCTCTGTCCCCTGGGGTCCTGAGAAGTCATACAGGAGTGCTCTCCTTTGTTACCAAACTGTTTCACCTTAGGGAAAGTGATGTTGTAAAGTGAAACGGCTCTTCCAATCCATTTCAGTATGACGTTTTCCATTTTGTGCTCAACTGGAGTACTGCAGTCATTAGCTGGATTCCAAGGTACTCATGAATACGTGTGATCTATATGTTATTATTGAATTGATTTTTCTCTGTGGGAGCAAGGGCTGGGATTTCCTATTTCAACATCTTACTGGTGTCACTCTGAGCATTAAGCATCTTATTTAAAGAGTGGAAAATCACGTATTTCAATTCTCACAGAATATTCTGCATGGGCAGGGAAATTCACCTTTAGGAAATAGTGGAAGGGCAATTCACTCCTTTGCTGCAGTTCTGAGAGATCATATTTCATAGTACTAGAAAGGAATTAAATTCATAAAGTTGAAATGTCAGGCCTTGTTTTGTAAAAGTCAACAAAAAAGACTACATGAACACCCACATGGAAAAAGAACCTTCCTGTACTACACTGGGATAAACAAATGTAAATCTTTGAAGTAACAAAAATAGATCTGTGCGATTGTGGGTGGTAGAAGAAACAGCTGCCGTTTAAATAAGGACAGAGAGGCAGGATGTTTGGCACCAGTGAACCAATTTTGGCACCAGGGAGATGCAGAGAATGTAGAGCTGTTCTACATAACACTAGGGCCATTTGGTGTCAGGTACCAGATACCACAGAGCTATGGCCACAGGGTCAGTGTTCCCAGATTCATTGTCTTGTGAACAGTTGGACCATTCTTTTGGGTACCTTGACCTTGCCTTTCCCTTTCTTCTCATTGCTCTCACAACTGTTGTCGCTTACAGCCTAAGAGGTCAGTAGGCCAGTTTTGAAAAGCAAAGCCCAAAAAGCCCTCTGCAAGAGATCTGTCCAAAAGTGGAGTTTCTCACCTACAGAATGATGCCTGATAAACACACTTACCACACTAGTTCAGGAGAACTTCCATCACACATTTATGATCACAGTTACACATTTAGCCTAAGCACTGCTCCAATAATAAGGCAAACATCAATGGCTTTTTGATTTTTCTGAAAATCATATCCATAATCATCTTTACCACACTAAGCTGGAGCAGAGATGAAGAATAGCAGACATAGCATGGACTTTAGTCACAGTCTAATAAATAGAAGAAAATAACATCTAGTAGTGGCATTAGACAAAACGATTTGATTTTAGTTGTATGATTTTGTGTGCTACTTCAGGTGATTTTTTTCAGACTTTGCATTACAGTTTAGTAACTGCCTTATCCAACACAGCTCTCAAAATTTTCAGGGTGAAGGATTGTGGAGGATGAAGAAATAAAGAAAAGAGTCAGAATACGGAAAGCTGAGGTTAGGTAGAGTCCTCTGTCTGGATGGGAGAAGAGGAACTACTCAGTGACTGCATTGTCACATGACACCCCTCTGCCTAGTAACCTGTTTGCTTCGCTTGCGTCCGGCACCTAATTCTCTGGGCTGGAGCAGCTTGTCCATATGGCTCACCTCTGGCCTTCTTTGTTCTTAGAAGTGGCATTGCCTCAGTCCCACAGATGTGATGATTGACTTCCAGCTTCAGCTGATCCCCAAAAGTACCTACCTTATAAGGTAGGATACCACATTTAGCGAAATAAGACATAATAAGAACTTTACTGAATATCTGATATATGGTAGGAACTGAAACAATGTTAATTTTCATCTTTATTTTATTATTATTACCCATTATCCTCTTTCCTACATAGATTGCAAGTGCCTGGAGCAAAATGTCATGTTGCATAGATTTTTATGACCATCACAATATCAGGAATAGCACAATTGTACCTAAGAATAAATGATCTCCATACCTGAGGGCATGTATCTCTAAAGCTGGTTCAGTACCATGGCTTCCATCATTGAATGGATGTAGAAAACTGAAAAATGTTTAATTTACTGTTCCTCCTGTCATCTCTGCCAATAATAAATTGTGATTGGTATGTTTAGAAATTAACTAAATTATAGCAATTATAATTGTACATTAATACTATTGACCTGCTCTTCCTTAAAATTACAACTTTCTCAACTGTTTACATTGGAAACATTCAACTGACCTTTGTTCGACCTCACAGAAAATTTGTGATAGTCCCAGGTTTGAGATGAAGTTTGCCTAAGATTTTACTTATTTATGGCATTTCGTTTAGCATTCTGCCCTTCTAAACATCTTATTTTAGAATCAACCATATGGAATTTTGATGCAAAGGCTTATCTTAACTCTGAGCTATCTGATAGCATAGTAATTACTACAAAGCCATCAAATATCACCAAACAATTTGCATCTCCCTGGGGAGTAATTTCCCTACAGGACAAATAGCAGTTGTCAAAGGACTAAGAATAATTTTGTTTACAAGCACAGATTTAGAAACCACTAAACAAGCATGAACATGCACTGGAGATGTGACTTTCATTCCTAAATATCTGATTTTAAATCATTATGATTTATGTGCTTGCAATGGAAAAATAAAAGCATTTCAGCTCTTCTGATGAAGAGGAGGAAATGGGCCTCCATGGTATTTCTTGACCCATTAATGGGAATATATGATAAGAGCTCTCCTTTGTTCTTACCATCTTGATTCTAAAAGTACTCAGGACCAGAAAAGGAATATACTTTCCTTAAATTAATTCAGTTTAACTGAAAACAATTCAATAACCATGAATCAATCACATTTTTATGGGAGAAACTGCATAAAGACTTAGAAGTATATTTTTTATTTTCACAATATTTTAATTCTTTTACCTCTCGCTGTGCAGCAAGACACCAAAACACTGACACGTACACTTTTGACAGCAGATATTTTCCCAGCTGCTTGGTTGCTCTTTCTCACATGAGATACTTTAGATTAAAAATTTCAATTTATTGCTTGAAAATCTCAATTTATTCCATCATGAACACCAACAATGTTGTTCTGTTTGACTCTGTAGAAATAATCTTTGATATTATAAACATTATGAGTCTGTCGATTAATAAATTACCCTACTAGAAACAGCATAAAAGGTTTATCTCATCAGTGCCTGTAACGTTGTTGAAACTGCAGTTTCATTATAATTTCCTGCCCTGGAATTGCTTTAAAAAATAAAATAAATTAGTATTTAAGTTATGCATGGGCATAAAATGTTTTGATGTTTCAAATTTTAGGCAGACCTAATGTTCACCACCTTATTAAATAAAATTTTAATATTCCACCTAGGTACCTCCTAGTCATTTAGTTTTCCACGTATCTATGATTTTGTGGTTTACAACATTAATTAAAACACCATCATGCTGAGAGATTCTTTGCTTCCCTTGGTGACTTTTCCTGGAATTGATGTACTTTGACAGACTGAAGCTATATTGCAGTAGTTATAGATATAAAACTGAATTGGATATGCTCACATTCCCTGGTGATTTTCAAAGCTGAGTACTTTATCTGTGCTTACATGATGGTTGTCAGCAAGATTGTTACCTGAGATGAGGAATAACTTCATCAACAGAGCTGATACAACACAATTATTTAGCTGATAGTTAGCTGGATTTTTAGTTTTTTAGTGTAATGCTGTATCTAATAAAATGAGAAGACCATATTTTATATCTCTAAGACTAGGATTTTAAAAAATGATCATTAAAATAAACATCTCTCTACACAATATCAGGTAGACATGTGCCCATTATTCAGACAACTGAGTAGATAAACAAATGTGTTATTTATACTCTGGAGTCCCACTAGAAACTCTAATTTGCCAAGATTAAAAACATCATAATTATTTATTTCAAAAACACATTTCAATAATATTTATAATAAGATTAAGATGACTTTGAATTAACCAAACATTCTTGCAAATTAGTGAGGTTGTACAGTTTCTATTATGATTATTGTAACTATCAACTGCAGTTAAGCTTCCATCAACTGTAAAAATGTCTCAGAAAGAATGAATGTGCCACGATACTCCCAATTCATTTACTGTATAGAGGCAGAGCTAAAATGAAGGTCACTTGTTCTCCTTCTATGCTCTCATCCACTAATCTGTCAATGTAAAGAAAAATCTCTTTATACCCTATGAAATTAATTTTTGATACTTTTTTGGTTTAGGAAATTCTATATATCTATTCTTTGATCAATGTTTTTGTTGTTTGGTCCTAAATATTCCAAGACACTTACTATATGACCTTGTGCTCATTTATAATCATCACAGTAGGCTAGGATGGTGTTACTGAAAGTGGTATTTCACTAAGGAATCATGTTAGAAATACTCAAAAACTATTGTTACCATGTCAGTTATCTGAACGACTACCTTGAAAAGAAAAAAAACCTATAGGACAGTGCTGATTTTAACATTTGTATTTTGATGCTGAATTTTAAGATATTATTAATTATATACTTTCATAGGTAAAAATATATTCCAAGGCAATCAGAGAATACTAAAATTTTAAATGAAGACAGAGGAAGTTCACTATGTAGTTCCATGGGAGCCATTAGAAGGAAGATTACAGATCCAATGTGAAGCAGCACAAATAATAAAAAATGGGCAAAGGTATGCCAGGTCAAAACTCTGCTCCATGACATGGAACAAGACACTCTTTCTGTACTTTTAACTCAGTTATGGAACACACAGTCTAAATTGCTGGACAGTTTCTGTCTTGATAGTTGGATCATTGAAAAGGAAATGGAAATTCCGTAAGTGTAAAATGTTCCTTTCCTATCACAGATATTTAAAAAGTAAAGAAAATATGATAGCATAGAAGACTGTGATGTTAACTGAAAATTTACTATGATAGATCACACTGTTGGCTTTGTAGTCCTCCACAGCTGATGGAAAAACGACTAGGAAAACAATGAACTCATTTGTCTTATGGTTGTGTACCAGCTGGGCATTAAATGTAGAGGGACCTATGCACAAGACTTGTCTGAATTTGACAGCTGAGGAACAGCAATTGTACTTCAATGGGTGTGTGGTGTGATGGTGCATGGTACAAACCTGGCTTCAAGGTGAATCCAAGAAAGATACAGAAGACAATTTTCTTTCTGCTGATGTTTTGAAGTCACATCTCCAGATGGCTAAGGGAAGAATTAGGCATGTGAATAATAACAATAAATGTTTACAGCCTGCTAATAAGGCTGCATTCTGTTGGAGTGTAGTTTATATGCCAGAAAAGTAGAGCTAAGATTCCAGGAATTCAAGAACAAAAAAGAAACTTTTTCAATTACTGACTAACATCTGAAGATAAATCTTTTCATTCTACCAGCTGCAAAAAGGCAAAATTCTCATCTATGACTGGGAGAAGAAACACTGACAACTACAAATTATTCAGGTGGGATTCTTTCTTAATGGTATAAGATTGCTAGAATACTTGGTTTAGGAATAGAGACCCACAAAAAAGGACATAACAGTGGTGCTGGAGAGTTAATGAGTCAATGGAAATTCATTAAAATACTGGTATTTAAATAAATGTAGATTTTAAAAAATGAAATATATGTCACTTTCTATGTGGCCTAAACATCACTCTCATGTTTTATTAGCCATGATTAGCAGACAGATGATTTATCTGAAACCATTGCTGTACTAGTCAGTTTTTTTATTCTTTGGACAAAATACCTGAAGTACACAAATTAAAAGAGAAGAGGATTATTTTGGTTCACGGTTTCAGAGCTTTCAGTCCATGGTTGGCTAGGACCAAGGTAAAAATAACATAGTAGAAGAGCGTAACAGAGGAAAGCTTCTTATCTCATGGTAACCAAGAAGCAGAGAGCAGGGAAGACACTGAAAAGAGGTCAAGGACCAGATACAGCCCCCAAAGTCACATCCCTATGAACTACCCAAACACACCAAAAAATATTCATTAATTTCAAGATGTTTCTCAAGCCAATTAAGTTGACAATCAAGATTAAGCATCACAGTCATCTAGATAGAATAATAAATAAAATATTTATTAAAAGAATAATGTCAAGAGAATTGCCCTGTCCAGTAATAAAATATACTCTGAAGCTAAAGAATACATTTTTTTTACAGTGGTACTGATGTTAAAATTGACAGATCACTGGAAGAAATTGATAGTTTAGAAACAGATCTTACTATGGATGAAAATATACTATATGGTAAATGCATTGATTATCAAAAGGTAGATTGTTAATTTTTGCACATTCTTTAAATAATTACTGTATAAGAAATATCTATTAAAAAATAGTTGAAAATAACAGATGTCCTCTCATTTGCAAAGTTGAACTCCAAAAAATTTAAAGGTATTATCTAGATATTGAAAATTAAAGCAAAGCTAAATAATGAAGATTTTCATAGCAATTGCAGTAGTATATTACCTGAATATGATTGCAGACCTGAGAAAACATGAAATGTTTTTGTTTCCACAGAAAGACAGAAGGTCAAACTTTGGAGCAATTTTTGGTGACAATTAAACAGGAGGACATCATGTAAATCTAGGGATTTTGATAGTTACATCTTCATTGAAAGATGGGTTAGAAGAAAATCAATCTCAGTAGAGGAATAAAACAAGAACTTTGTTAGATTTACTCAGAGTTCTGGGTAAGAATATTCTTCATAGAGAGTTTGCAATTACCTAATTACTCTCATAGAAGTTTTTACTTTCTAGAAAACCTAAGAAAGTCAGGCTGACAACTTAATAAAAACTGACTAGCTGCACATCCATGTTGAAAAAGGCACTATTTACAATAACCAAGAGGTGGAAGCCACACAATTGTCCTTGGATTAATGAATAAGTAAAGAAAGTGTGGTATCTATAAACAAAGGAATATTTCTTAGCCTTAAAGGAAATTATGACACATGCTCCAATATGAATGAACCTTGAAGACATTATGCTAAGTGAAATAAAGCCACTTAGATAAAGACAAATACTTTATGCCTTCACTCATATGAAGTATCTGAAGTGGTCAAATACATAGAAACAAAAATAGACTGGTGGTTACTAGAGCTGAAAATTGGAGTGTGGATATATGAAAAGTGGAGTTGTTTAGTTGACATAGAGTTTCAATTCCATAATATGAAAAAATTCTTCAATGAAAATATACTTAGTAATACAGAGTTGTACACTTAAATGAAATAAGATGGAAAGTTTTATGTTATATATTTTAACTATGTTTTTTTATAAGTGAGAAAAAAGTGACATTTGGGGAACAGCAGAAGCATCAGAAACAAATCACCAATGCTCTCTGGAACGCTAGTCCCTAAATACTGAAAGCCCAACAGTCCCAGAAGTATGAATCCTAGTGGAGCAGGAGCCCATAATTTATAACTATAAAAATCATATGAAACAAATATTATATAAAGAATATTAGAACAAAATAACTTATGATACATATTATTTAACATATTTAAAAATCAACAGAAAAATAAATACAATAAAATAGTAGTAAAACTAGTAAATATAAATCATGCAACAGATAAAATGAAATGCCTGAAAAGTTATGGAGGAAAAATTAAACAGGAAAAAGTGAAAGATTGGTTTATAAAAGCTAAGCAGTTTAAAAAATAAAATAACTTTTAGACATGAAATATATTATCATTAAAGTTTAAAATTCTTGATCTTTATAGAATAATATATTATTAAAGAATTTAAATATTAATTTGAAGAAATTTTCAGAAAATAGGGCAAAACTCCAAAAGACCTAAAATAAGAGAGATTAATTATAAAACAGGGATAGAATAAAGACTAATACATATCCAATTAAGCTTAGAAGGTGAGATCAGAGAGAATTAAGAAAAGATGATAGATGATGGAATAACTCTCAAGAATTTCTTCAGAATTGATGAAGCAATTAATATTCTAATTTAAAAAGGACAACAATATACTGTAGTATCAGAATACTAAAGGCAATCAATACAGAACAATTCTCTGGGTGGCCTTTCCTCCTCATTTCTTGAAGTTCTCCATAATAATTACATGTGGCATCCCAAGATAAAGGAAGAGCTGGTTAAAACAACCTGGTCTCTGTTACAGGCCTCAGATTGAGAAGTTCTTCACATTATATCCCAGTATATTCTGTTACCCCAAAGTATATAATCCAGGGAGAGCACCCTTTAAGTTCCTCAGCTGCAGTGCAAATACAGCACCTGTAGTCAAGACTTTATTCCCCAGGCAACTTTACTGAGCCTTGAAGCCTAGCTCACATCGACCCTAGGCTTCTGCTGTCTTTTACTTCTTGTCTCTAAGGAATAAATCCACTTTGTGTAACTTGTTGCATATGAGGATATTTTGCTTAGAACTCTGACAAGTTGGTAACCAGTGAACCCTGAAACTCTTCACAAACAGAACTTAAAAGCACCAGAGAGAAAAAATATGCAAAAGAATATATTGCTGGATCCCACACAGCTCTCTTTCAATGTTCACAGGGGAAAACGGTGAGAGGATTCAGAAATAAAGCCAAGGGACAAAAGCTAAGGTCAGGTGGAGCCCTCTCTCCCTGATGGGAGAAGAACTGCTCAAGAGCTGTAGAACCTTTATTTATACACTCAGGAGGTTGATGTCAACTTCAGCCTGTCTGCCTAGCAACCAGTTTGCAAGCTGAAACAGAGACCCCATGCTCTTGGCTGGCTTTGTCTTAGCCCCAGACGTGTGATTGATTTCCAGCTTCAACCACTCCATCTATTATATATCAACAGAGCTGGTCTTACTCATAGCAATAAAATCCAAGATATAGTGGAATTATACTTTTCATTTTTTGAAAAAAAGTATTAAGCTGTAATTATATTCCAAGATAAAGTATTTAAAATAGTAATATAAATACATTTTCAGATAAATAAAGACTAAGATGGCTTCCAACCAATAAATAGCTCACTGAAGGCATGCTAGATGATAAACTTGAAGAAATAAATTGAAGTGAGAATGTCTAAGATGCAAGAAAATGGCAACAAAGTGGTAAACTGGTCGGTAAAACTTCTTTCTACCAAGCACAGTCATCCTCTGCATTTCTTTCTAGTTATCTTCTGTTTTAGTCTAGTGTGAGTCCACTTTGATCAGAGAATGTATATGCAATATTTAATTTTACCTCTTGTAATATTCTGGAGTGTGGTTTATAAAGTGCAGTATATCATTGGTTTTGTTTAATGTTCCATATGCAATTTAAAAAATCTTCACTGTAAGCTATCTATATGTAAATAAGTTGAAACTTGTTAACTGTTTTGTTATAATTTCTGTATCCTTTTTGTCCTTGTAGTGTATCAGTTACTAAGAGAGGTACATGAATAGCACTCGGTCTGGAGCTTTGCTTCAGGCAGATGTCCTAGGTCAGTGCCAGGCAAATGTTCTTCTGCAAACACTATAAGCATGGATACACTGCAAAGATCATATTGGAGAGATTTTACAAACAAGAACTGAATGGCCTAAAATTCTAGGGATGGACTATGTGAGCTAAAAATTTCTGGGTGTCTTCTTCCGTGAGGGCACTGGAGAGTTCTGATTATTGACCAAGAATCAGAGTTAGTACGGGGAAAGAGTCTATAGGAGAAAAGAAAATCAGGTTTTTGGAGCCCAAGCAGGAACGGCAAGACCAATTTCAAAACAAACAGGGCACAGTCATAAGGCCAGTTAACCCCACAGATTTCCTTAGATCCTTATGGAGTGTGGGAGGTTGGAAGGGAAAAGTAAAATTTAACACAATTTTGCAGTACTAAGGAGACAAAACTTCTTGTAAAGAAGGAGATCTGTAAGAAATATATTGCTATTTTTTAAAAATTTTGAACATATGTGAGATCAAAGTTGAAAGAGCTAAGATCAAAATCATGGAAAGGAATCACACTGAGGGTGGAAGAGACAAATATCACTGAGCTCTCAGTCAGCAGCCGGGAAAGATCACATCCACAGAGAATATTGGATGAAAAAGACCTAGTGAAATTTCCTGCAATTATGGGGTGCTATGAGACAAGCACCATGTATACCTGATGATATTTGTCTGACTTTCAATCTATAAGTAAGGTTTAAAGAGTTAGGTTTCTAATTCCCATGGAATTGAACTTATAAGGTCGGTATTAAAGATACCTACCAGGATTTCAATCAAATGAAGAAACAAACTGAAAAACGAGAGGTAATAAATGCAAGTGGAAAGAATTTCCAAGGAACATGGAAAAATTGGAAAGAAACTGGATTTTTCCTCAGCATTGCTGCCAGTCTATCTCTCATTAGAGATCAGTGCATCTATCTCTTTACCTAATGGAGGAAGTAAGAAATATTAATTGATGAAAAATATCAACTGTGTATTTTATTTTTTATATAATAAGTAACACAAAAATGAAGACAGAAGACAATCAGAAATTATACAAACCAATGACTAATGAAAGATAAAGCAGCAAGGTGCATGCCATCTGGCAGGACAAGTGGCACAGTGTGGAAAAGTCCAGAACAACAGTGGAAATATGTTGTTTTTTTTTTTTTTTGGTTTTTCTCTGGTACCAGGAATCGAACTCACGACCTTGCGCTTGCCAGGCAGGCGCTTTTGCCGCTGAGCTAAATCCCCAGGCCCAACAGTGGAAATATGATCCAGAGGTTGGTGAGTGAGATGAACCTCTACCATGCCCCCACACACAGACATGCTGTACAGAAGTAGGTGAGTGCTGTCACCATTTTATTTCAAAGGGCTCTGGGCGAACTCCAGTAGTGGAGTGATCCCAGTCAGTTCACTACCAATGTCCCAGAGTGAAATGATGGAAGAGAGCTCTAGTCACAGTAGAATGCTGGCAGGTTGGAGCTGGTAGGGTGAGTTCTGCTGAGAGGTAGGAGTTGACACCACCTAGACTCCACTCTGGTGTCCACCAAAAGCCAGTCTTAACCCTAAACACAAAGGAGTGGAGGCACCCCCTGATCTGAGAGTGGCACCAATCCTGCAGCATAAACAGGCAAACATCCCTGGCTTGCAGCAAGACAAGAACCTTCCTCCAACCCAAAAACCAGTGTGTAAGAGGAGTTAGTGGTGTGGAACAGAAAGAAGCTATGCAAGGTCCAGAAGGAGCCAATCCTACACAGGTCTGGGAACAAGACTGGGCTTTACCTACCCAAGACTATCATAGAAAGTGGGAGAGTGCTGTAGAGACAATCATGTTAAGGAGAAGTGGACATCAAGAATATTGTCTGCTTAAAACCAATCCCAGTCCCTACTTCCAGAGGCCAATATTAGCGCAATACTTAGCACAAATCTTCCTGCAAACTTGGCAAGATTACACAGCACAATCCTGGGATGTGAGTTGGACAATACCATAGAACTATGGACACCAGAGGACTTTTACTATTTTACTTTTTGTTTGCTTGATTGGTTTTCCTTTTACTGTCTGATGGATTTTTAATTTATTCTTTTTTCACTATTTAGGTTTCTTTATTTCTTTTTAATTTCTTCTGAGCTTAACCAGCGTGGTGCTGGGGGTGAGGAGCCCACCTGAGGATTGTTGCCAGCAGCATAAGAGGCAGAATAGAAGAAGGAGGAAGGCTGTTGGGAGCTGGCAGAAGCTGTTGGGTGCCTGTTGGAAGCTAAGAGAAGCTGTAAGGAGCTGTTGGTTCTCTTGGAGGAGCTTGTCATGCTGGCTTTCCTGATGAACTTGGCTGTTTTCACCCTCTGAGGAGCTCAGGACCTTGTTGCTGAGAATGGCTTTGGTTCACTTTGGGGGAACTCTGGTCTTACTTTGAACACCACTTCCTGGATCTGGAGGGAAAGATGGTGCACTGCTCAGTCTCTTGGAGAAGCTTGTCACATTGATTTTCCTGATGGGAACTTGGCCATCCTGATCATCAAAGGAGCTCACTGTTGCTGAGGATGGCTGTGGTACTTTTAAAGGGAGCTCTGGTTCTTACTTTCAGCATTGCTTCCTGGCTCCAGTGCAGATCCCTCAGCCTGCTAGCACAGATCCTTCATTCCGCTGGTACAGACTTTCTAGATTCCACCACTGGTCTTTGGGCCTTGCAGTGCAGATCCATGAAACAGGCCTTCATGGGATATTGTTATGGGATCTAGGCCTCCAGTTGGACTTGTTGGAGGCATTGTTATGAGCTCTAGGTTTTCATTCGGACTCATGCAGGACATTATCATGGTATCCAGGTCCTCAACAAGATTCTTTGGTCTTTAATGTGTAGACAGATTTTCTGCATTCTCTGGCATGTGATTCTTTGGGTGACTATTATAAATAATCTTATTAAAAATGTGTCTTATATTATATTGTTCCCCCAACAATAAGCCCCAAGTGACAACAAAATTGATACCAGGAGAGTGGGGTTATTGTTGTGATGGTGCCTGGCCATGCAACTTAACGGCCTTTGGAATTAGTTTGCAAAGTTTTGAGAAATTAGCCAAAGAGGCAGCCCCTGTATGCAATAAACCATATACTCTGGTTGGAGCCTGGAAAATCAGAGTACTCATGGAAATGCTACCCATTAAGATGAAGCTCAAGAAGCTTCAGTTGAGAAGGACTGCATTAGCTGCTGGATCCCAGATAATACATTGTTCTTTGGCAGAAGTTGGTATGCATTTTGCTTGGGTTTAGAAATATTACCTGGTTGGAGAGAGAAAAATTTCAATGCAGTCTGCTCTGAGGAAGGTGGCACAGTTCCTGTAGACAGCTTTTGGCCAGATCTATTTTATAAGTGTAAGCATCAACCAAAGAAAACTTACATTCTATTTGGGGAAGGGAATTAGTACATTTCCGTTTGTATGAAGGATAGCTATAACATGATAGGCACAATTATATGCATATCTTTGTATCTGGAGATTGGTTTAAAGAAATGTGTCTGGTTGCCAATTTTAGAAGGGGTGGATTGTAGTGGTTGATTGCTTGTGTCAACTTGAGAAGTTTAAAAGCTTAACTAAACTTGGCTCAGCAATTGGCTCAGCAATTCTACACCCTAGAATGTAGAGGAGCCACCTTAGCGTGAATCATCACCTAGATGGTATAAAAGGGAAACAAGGAAGGACATGGGGCTTTCATTCTTTGGAGGAGCTCTAGGCTTCACCTAAATCTTGGATATCATCTCCTGGCTTCTAGTGCAGCCTGTATGGCTTCTGCCTTGGATCCTTCAGCTTTCAGTGTAGATTCATCCATCTTCCATCGCAGACCCATCAGCCTCTTGATATGGGCTTGTATGGATTAAAGCAGTAAACTCCAGACCCTGGATTGAATCCTTCAGTCTCCAGTGTACAGATACCCTTTGCACACTTCCTCATCCAAGTCTTTGGTTGACCATCCTAAGCTAATCTTTTAATTTCTTATACATTTGTACATCTTGTGTTGTATCTGATTCTCTAGTAAAATCCTGATGGATATATTATCTATTTGGCTCCATGAACAACTAGACAACAACTTCTCCTCCTTAATAAATAAGGGAGGTTAGGGCTCTGTTATATAAATTTAGATCTTGCCCCTATAGCTAAATGTACCAAACCAAGACTTACCACAGTTGATCAATTTCTAGGCCATGCTTGATGCTACTGTTATTGCTAATTGTACTATTTTAACCAGGATGTCATATCTGTTGTAATCAGTTGTTCTCCCTTATATAACAACCCTGTAACTACCTTTGGTCAAAACCAGCACCATAACTCAGTACCAAAGGACTGGGTGCTGAGCCAAATAGATAACAACCTCTCATTCTTAATAAATTGAGAACGTAGGATCTTGGTACAGACACAAAAAATAAGAATCTCCTGCACACAGAAGAAACCTCTAAAAAACACACATTTTCTAGGGAGGCCTCAAAACTAGTGATAAAGTGACAGGCACCAACACAGAAAAATAATATAAAATTAAAAGATGCAGAAGCACAACTCAGACCTCCAGCCCATACAGGACAAATCCAAGGGACAATGTGGTAGAGGAAAATGCAAGCCATCTCTCTGAAATTTGTGAAATGATAGCAGCAGAAGTTCAAAAACAGGAGACTATGAGACTATGAGAGCATGAGACTATGTAGGAAATCAGATTAAAAATAATCTTCCAGGTGAAAAAAGAGATGATGAACACAATGAAGAACTTACTCAGTGAGTCTAGAGCAGACATGGATAAAAAAAAATAGAGGAGCATAATAAAATGACAGAAACTATGAATGCCCAACATAAGAAAGAAAGGAAAATCATGAAACAGATTCAAATAGATATCCAATAAAGTAAAAATTCCACAGAAAATTTGCCAAAGCAAATTCAGACCTAGAAGATAGGATTGAGGCTAGTAATCACAAAAAGAAAGATCTCTTAAAAATAACAAGGGAGTATAAAAATAATCCAAGAGCTTCAAGATGATACAAAGAAAAATAACATAAGATTGGTTAGAATTAATGAAAAAGCAGGAGCCACCACAAATGACATAAAAAACTATCCAGAGAAGTAATGGCAAAAAACTTCCTAAGTAAGAAAAAAGAATTAACATACAGTAAGTGAGGCTTATAAAACTCTGACTAGCCAAGACCACACTAAGCCTACATCAAAGGATAT
>NW_004955431.1:11742117-11751753 GCF_000276665.1 Chinchilla lanigera | reverse complement strand
GAAATTCATAGACTGAAAGTCAAAGAATGGAAAACAATATTCCATGCAACAGGAACCTGAAAAAAGTGGGGAAGTTATTCTGTTCATGGGCAATGTAAATTTCAAGCCAAGAGAGCTCAAAAGTGAGAAAGAAGCTCACTATGTTCTTCTTAATGGAAAACTCAGAATAAAACAGATAACAGTCTTAAATATATGTGCATGAAATACAGGAGTATCCAACTATACAACAAATATTAAGAGACATGAAAAACAAGAAATTATAAATATGGCAGCAGAACATAATGCAATTGAGACTTAGAGAACAATACATAGAATTAATGAATTAAAGAGCTGCATTCTTTGAAAAATTAAGTAAAATTGTTAAACTCCTAGTTAAACTTATCAAAAAAAAAAGGAAATGAAAGACTCAAATGCATGCAATTTGGAATGAAAATGGTGAAACCATGACAGATCCTGCAGAAATCCAAAAGATCATCAACACCTACTTTGAGAACCTCCACTCTATTAAAATAGAAAACACAGATTAAATGGACAGATTCTTTGATATGTATGAACTTCCAAAGCTAAATCAAGAAGATATAAATATTCTAAATAATCCAATATCAGTGTATAAAATTAAGAATGTAATTAAATATTTACCAACAAAGGGAATCTCAGGTCCTGAGGGATATACAGATGAATTTTACAAGAAATTTAGAAAAGATTTAATGCCAATACTCCTCAAACTCTTTAATGAAATTGAAAGGGAAGCAATACTTCCAAAATCATTCCTGGAAGCAAGTATTACTCTGATACCAAAGCCAGTGAAAGATCTAACTAAAAAAGAGAATTACAGGCCACACTCCCTGATGAACATAGACACAAAACTCCTCTACAAGATACTGACAAATAGAAAGCTACAAATCATCAAGATTATACACAATGACTAGGTGGGATTCATCCCAGGGATGCATGGATGGTTCAACACATGTAAATCAAAAAATGTAATACACCATATTAACAGAGCCAAGGACAAAAATCACATGACCATTTCACTAGACATAGAAAAAGTATTTGACAAAGTTTTATATCCATTCATAATAAAAGCACTATGGAAAATTGGAATAGATTATCTTTATCTCAATCTGATAAAGCTATCTATGACAAACCAACAACCAACTTCATACTACATGGTCAAAAACCTAAAGTTTTCACTATAAAATTAGGAATAAGACAAGGATGTTCACCATTATCACTTCTATTCAATATAATTGTGAAAACATTGGCCAAAACAATTAGATATGAGAAAGAAATAAATAAAAGGACAAAAGATAGGAAAGGAAGAAATTAAATTATTTGCAGATGACATTATACTCCACATAGAAGATCCTAAAGCCTTACCTAAAAGACTTCTAGATTTAATAACTAGATTTAATAGCATAGCTGAATACAAAGTCAACACCCAAAAATCATTAGCATTCCTTTACACAAATAATGAACTCATCGAGGGAGAAGTTAGGGAAACAACACCCTTCATAAAAACAAAGAAATGAAATAATTAAGAATCAATCTAACAAAGGAAGTAAAAGATCTCCACACTGAAAACTACAGTACTCTGAAAAAGGAGATCGAAGAGGATATCAGAAAATGCAAAGATATCACTTGCTCTTGGTAGGACGAACTAACCATGGTGAAAATCACCATACTCCCAAAATAGCTATACAGTTTAATGCAATCCCAATCAAAATACTCTTAGCATACATCACAGAACTAGAGAAAACATTTCTAAATTTCATTTGGAACCAAAAGAGACCTAGAATAGCAAAAGTAGTACTAGGCAACAAAGTCAAGTCAGGGGGCATCACAATCCCTGACTTAAAGCGCCTGCCTGGCAAGCGCAAGGTTGTGAGTTAGGTTCCTGGTACCGGAGAAAAACCAAAAACCAAAAAAAAAAAAATCCCTGACTTAGAATTATATTACAGAGCTCCTGAGATGAAAATAGCATGATACTGGCAAAAAATTAAACAGGCCTGAAGACCAGTGGAACAGATTAGAAGATGCAGAGACCACGCTAAACACTCTACCACCTGATTTTTGACAAAAGTGCCAAATATGTTCACTGGAAGTAGGATAGTCTCTTTAATAAATGGTAAAGGAAAAACTGGCTTTCCACATGCTGAACACTAATATTAGACCCATGTCTATCAGCATACACTAAACTAAAATCAAAATGGATCAAAGATCTAAATATTAAAGTAGAAACAATAAATCCTCTGGAAAGTAGAATAGGTAGAATTCTGGAAGACATAGGTGTAGGCAAAGACTTTAATGGACAAAACCTGATCACACAGGACTTATCACAAAGAATCAACAACTGCATGTCATCTTATTAAAAAGCTTTTACACACCAAAAGAAATCACCAACAGAGTGAAAAGACGATCCACATAGAGGGAAAAAATTTTTTTGAGCTGTTCTTCAGAAAAAGGATAGAACATATAAAGACTGCGAAAAAAATCAGACCATCCAAATTCAAAGACCCAACCCAAAAATTGGCATCTGAGATGAATAGACACTTCTCAGAGGAACAAGGAGAAATGGAAAATTAATGTATGAAAAAAATGTTCAACATCACTGGTCACTGGAGAAATGAAAACTGAATCAATGCTGAAATTCCATCTCATTCCAGAAAGAATGTCTATTATCATGAAGACAGCTAATAACAAATGCTGGTATGACTGTGAGGAAAAAAGGAACCCTTCTCCAGTTTTGGTGGGAGTGTAGATTTGGGTAACCACTGTGGAAATGAGTAAGGAGATTCCTCAAAAAACTAAGAATAGAGGCTCCATTTAACCCAGCTATTCTTGTGGGTATCTTCTAGGAAGAATTAAAAGCACCAAGCCACAGTAATATATGTGAACCCATTTTTATAGTGGCACAGTTTGTACTATCTAAACCTTAAAGACAACACAAATGTCCATCAAACAATGAATGGGTAAAAAAGACATTCTTTTTTTATATAATGAAGTATTGCTCAGCCATAAAGAAAGATATAGTTGAGACATTTATAGCTAAATGAATGGACCTTGACACTATAATCATAAGTGAAGTAAATTATACACACATGTGTAAATATGGCATTATCTTTCTGCTGTGAGAAACTGAAAATGTAAATCAGTACCAACATGGACAGAAGATATTGTTAAACAGGAAGAAGCTGTTCAAAATTAGAGGGAACTAGGGAGGGTTGAGGGCAAAAGGAAGGAAGAGAAAGAAAGAAATGACAAACAAACGATAAAGTGAAAAGGGCTTTTTGAATGGGGAGAGGAAGAGGGTTGGAAAAGAGGGGACAGGAATAGGAAAAAAGAGGACTCGAGGTATATCATGTACAGGTACAAATTCCTTATAAAGAATGTGAACACTATGTACACCTAAATTATACCAATAAACTGCAATGAAATTTTTAAAAAGATAAAAACCTGCCAACTTCCAATTCTATTTACAGTGAAAATATCCTTCAAAAATAAGATGAAATTTTAAAAATCCATCCAAGTAAAATTGAGAATTTCTGTCACAAGTTAATATACATAATAAAAGAGTGAAAAGAATTCTTCATGCTGAAGAGAAAGTATGCCAAATGGAAGAATGGAGTGGTATGAAGATGGAGGGTTCTGAAGATGGCAAGAAATATTGAGTGCTTAAAGGATTGTGGGGAATATAATTTATTTTAAGATCAAAATATACAATGCCATTATCTCCAAGGATGAAAAGGGATGATAATGGCAATAAACTGCTATATTTATATTGTTCAGAAAGTATCAAATCATTAAATTATTTGTTATCAGTCAGCTATGCACATGTGGGGTGGTCACTAAAAGTCACAAGGATAGAAGACTAAATAAATACAATAAAAAAAATCAAGGAGCAATTAACTAATTAAACATAAGCCAAAAATGGAGGAATGAACAACTAAAGAAGAGATAGAAAAGAAACAAAAGGATAGATGGTGGACTTAAACCTAGCTCTGTCAGTAGTAACATTAAGTGTATATCGATTAGACATTGCAACTGAAGGTTAAAATTTATCGGACTGGATAGAAACAAAGCAGAATTAAGGTGAGCCCAATGAAATATTGTTTCAAGTAGGGATATGATAAATTTTAGGACAGGCTGAAAATAAAAAAAACACTTTATGCAGACAATGACAGAATGCTCTCTGTAGTGGCTGTAGGAGGCAAAGTAAATTTTAAGGATAGAAATATTCCTTATAAAAGGATATTGTCAGTAGGAAGGTATAATCATTTTTAATTCATAAGAGCGTATTAACAAAATTTTAAAATACATAGAGCAAAATATATGAAATTTAAAGGGTAAATAAAAAATCCCAATCATAGCAGGAGATTTTATCATTTTTCTGCAATTGATGGGGCAAAGGAATATTAGCAAAGACACAGGAAATTTAAATAGTATTCAAATTGATCTGATAGCACTTGATTGACTGTTATAAACAAAATCACCATGATGTACATTCTTTTAAGTCCACATGAAACAAATTCTGGGCTATAAAAATAGTCAATGTATTTCCAAGGATCACAGTCCTGGAGCATCCAAGTACATTCTCTCATCAAAATGTAATTAAACTAGAAACTATTAACAAAATAATTGAAAATTCTAAAATAGAAATTTATAGCTGCAAATATTATATATAGTATAACTAAGGAATTATAATGTATTAGTGAAGAAAATTAATGATCTTTTTATGATTTTATCTCAGGATGCTAAAAAGAGAACATCAGATAGACTCCAAAGAAAGCATAAGGAGAACTAGGGAAAATAAAAGAATAAATTGATAAACTAAAAAACCAAGTATAAAAGTAACAAGATCAGAAGTGTGTACTTGGAAAATGCTTACACTTCTAGAAAGGGTAAATCTGGAAAAAAAATGATTTTAGAATCATATTATGAAACATTTTTATGAAAATATATTTAATAGTTCATATAGAATAGATTCATTTTAAGATAAGAAGGAATGAAAATTTTAAATAGTCCAATATCTGTTAAATGAATCATATCTTTAATGTAAAAATATAAAGGAAATACTAATACTAAAAATATTCAAAGCCTTTCAGATAAGAGTATGTTCCAATTCTTTTCATGAGACTAGCATAAAGCAAAAACCCACATCTTGCAAATAAATTTCAAAAAAAGAACACATAAAAAACACAATGTAGCAGTAATTGCTAGTGAATCCTGATATTATATATATATATATATATATATATATATATAATTATTAAACACATTTTTCCAGGAATATGATACAAGATTTATTGATATTTAAAAATCATCAGTATAAATCACTGTACTAACATCATATAGGAAAAACCTTGTTTTTTCAGTGGATACTGAAATTTCTATAAAATTCAATATTCATTTTTGATTTTTAAAAATCAGCAAAGAATTTATTCATTTTGATAAAATGTCTACCAAAAAAAAAGAAATGTCATCTTCAGAGTGAAATATTGGCCACTTTCTCTTGAGGTTAAAAATAAAAATATATTTCCTGTCACATTTTTCATTCATCATTTTGCTAAGAATCTTAGCCAGTGCAATAAGGCAAGCAAAGAGAAAATAAAGTAAAACTATGAAGACTGGAAAATCTGAAGTGAAAGTGTCTTTTGTCAAATGGTGTTGTTGTGTATATAAAAATATTTAGAACAATATAGAACCATTAGAACAAACGTGTATAGTTGCTTAATACAATACTAATAAGCAAAAGTGGTATTTCTTTTTACTACCAAAAAGTAATTCAAAATAAAAAAATTTCAAAAATGTGCTTTTGTCATTTTAATATGATAGCATTATTATCTTAATAGTGTTAAAATATCAAATACCTAAATTACATAAAATGAGAGAAACTTAAGGTCATATATATGCATATATATTATGAATCAGAATCTTGATATCTTTAAAATGTTAGTCCCACACTCAAGAACTATACATTTCAAGTCAATGTTGAAGACAGAATTTAAAACTCTGATATCATAACTCACTATGAAACAGATGTAATTGTATTGGGCAGGAATAAGCAAATAGAACAATGGAAAAGAACAAAATCTCCAGAAACAAGCCCATACATATAGAAAGTTATGACATTTTTAAACAAAGTTAGTGCTGTCAAAATAAAAAGGATTCCTTTTCAAATAATTATAGCGACTCAATCAGATAACTACAGGACAAAAACTGTGACCTCCACCTCAAAGTATTCAAAAAGTTTGAGTTGAATCAAAGACTTGAACATGAGAGGTGAAGTAATAAAGCTTCCAGATACAAATAAAACCTGGTATTAATGACTATGACTTTAAAATATTTCACCAGATCTTGAAAACTCTTCTCTCACAAAAGCAATCTTATTCCTTTTTTCTTCATACTGGGAGCAGACTCACAAGTTGTTTCAAATAAATAGAATGCACTGGCAGTGACACTGTTTGGCTGCTACAGTGAGTTTTAAAGAAGATAAATTTGACGTGGCTGTCCTTTTTTCTGGGGACAAGCACCTTTGCATATCTGAGCTACCTTGGAAGAATCCCAGCTGTCATGTGACATTGCACTTTAGAGACCATATAGAAAGACCAAATAAAAATAGGAAGCCAAATCTAAAGAGCCAGGTTAGCTCCTCCAGCTCTTGCCTGTCTAAATCCTCCCACCTGCATTAGTCTCCTATGGCTGAGGTAGTAATTACCACAGTTGGTGGCTTAAAAAAAAGCCCACACATTTATTCCCTTACAGTTATGAAAGTCAGAAGTCCAAGATCAGTTTCACTAGGCTAAAATCTAGTGCAACCAGAGCTGAGCTCCCTGTGTAAAGTCTGGCAGTAAACCCCTCTTCCCTTTTCCAGCTCTGAGAGCTGCATCCTGTGGCATGGGGCGCCTCACCACATTTTAAAAGCCAGCAGCATAATATCTTGAAGCATAACATCTTCGTCAATGTCAAGTCTCTCCTTTCACTTTTTTGTAAGGACATTTATAATTCATTTAGGGCACAATTGGATAATCCAGGATAATCTCCCCATTTTAAGAACATTAATCACATCTGCAAAGTTCCTTTTATCTTACGTTGCATTCAGATTCTAGGTGCTAAGACCTGGGTATCCTTAGGAGACACTATTCAGCCTGCTACGCAAATCCACGTGAGAGACACGAGTGAAAATACCCTTGACGTGACACAGCTCCACCACCATCTAGCTACAACCTCATGAAAGTCAAGAGCTAGAGCTACTTAGCTGTATCATCGTTAAATTTCTGAGCCACAGGCCAAGATAGTAAGTGTTTTTTCTGTTGTTTTGGTAAAAACTCCTTGATGAATTTTCCTAGGCAAAATGATTAAAATAAGGACAATGCAAATGAATTTGACACAAATCTAAAATTACTCCTTTAAAATATTTTACTTTGTTCTCTTTTTTTGTTTGTTTATTTATTTGTTTTGAGACAGTGCCTTGCTATGTAGACCAGGCTAGTCTTAAACTCCGTGATCCTCATGTCTCAGCCTCCTGAGTACTGGAATTACAGGCATGTGCCACCACCCCTGGTTACTTGGTTTTTAAGAATATATTCTTTCTATTATTTGAAGGTAAATATAGTTTATTAGGAAATTATATACAAAGTATGTAATGCTTCTTAGATAGTCTGCTAGAAAAATTCAAACTTGCTCAATTTGTCACTTTCAAATTTTTAAAAAGTTGCCTTTAATATTTGTAAGTCAGGGGACTACTGGCTACAGGATTAAATCTAGGCTCATCCATTTGTAAACCAAGTCACATACAATCCTTCTGTGTATCCTTCCGCAGCTTTTTCTGTTGCCACTATGACTTATTTCCATGTATTTCTAAACTACTGATTTTATCATTGACAGCATTTTGTTTCACTGTAGGATGCTTCTCTTTGTGCCATCATTTGCTTGAAATTCTCCTCCCTTTTGTTGTTTCATCAGACTATGTCTCTTGAGATCTCAATTTTAAGGAAGCTTATTCCCTGGGCACATCTGTATTTTAATACTTAACGTTGTATTAAAATGATCTGTTTTTACATATGTCTCATCCACTAAAGAGTAAGGTCATCAAGGGCTCATTTTAAAAATTCTTAGATTCCTTGAAATTTACAAAATACATGGAAGAGGGTAGGTGCTTAAGAAATGTTTGTAAATGTATGGATAAGTTTTGAAATGCAAATAGAAGTCTAGTTCTGATAAAACATCCCCATCTGATTTAAATCTCAGTCAAACACTATCACCCTTTCTTTATGGAAGGATAATGCTCTAACTACTTATTTTCTAGGTGTCTTTATGTTTTTGAAAAGTATTATTGAATGTATCCCATTTTGTTCCCTTAACTTGTACAACAATCTCTGTTCTTTTCTAGAATCGTGATATAAAATCTCTGTCTCTCATATAACAGTGTTTTAGATGGTTAAAGTCAGTGAACAGATCCTACTTAGTCTCGCCTCTGCAGACTATTTCACTCATTCATTTCTTGTTGATATCCTTTCCCTACCTGTCACACTCAGATTACTGTATTATACAGTGCTGTGTTAGGGAGCCGATAACAAAAACCATAGCATCAGTGGCTGAAACAAAATAGCTGCTTGGTTTTTACATGTAAAAAATGTAGAAGTAGGCTGCCTCAGTAGTACCATCACAGACCCAAGTTCCCTGAGTCATCCTTAACTTGTGGCTTTTATTTTTTTATTGATGTCACATGCTTATTACACGCTTATCACATACTTATTACATGCTTGTTACATCACTGACACACCTTCAGAGCAATATCGCTATTCCATACCAGAAGAGAAGAAGCAGAGCATGAAAAATATTTGCCTGTGGAACATGGACTCTTTAAAGATCTTTTTTGGGGGATGGGACAATTTTGCAAATATTTGATCAATGTCTGATACAATTTGATTATATCACAGAGTTGTAAGGAGCGCTGGAAAACATTTTATCTGGGCATGTTATCCCCTGAAAAATAATTACAAAGGAGGAGAGAAGAAGAAATGTTAATACAGTGATGCTTTGGTCCATGAACTTGATTCTTCCCACAGTTCTGGCCACATACCAACTTGGATGAGAACCAAATCCAATTCAGTGGTTAAGTTCAGTGTTGACCTTAGGGGAAATTTGATTTAGTTCTCATCCAGCTTGATTTGTGACAGAATCATGGAGAGCATTGAATTTGCAAACTGAAATACCACTGCATTGATAGCTGTAGTGGATTGACAACTAGAGGGCAACTTGTAACACCCAGCTGAACTGAATCAGTGCAGTGGTGGAAGTGATAGAGGACCCACTTGAGGATTGTTGCCCACAAAAGAAAGGAGAACTGGAGGAGAAGAAGTGATTTTAAGGGGCTGTTGGTTCTCCTGGGGCTATTGGTTCTCCTAGAGGAGCTTATGAACTCGGCTGTTCTCATTGTCAAAGGATCTGGGGACCTTGTCACTGAGAATGGCTGCGGTTCACTTCAGGGGAGCTCTGGTCCTTACTTTGAGGATCACTTCCTGGCTCCTGAGGGAAGATGGTGCACTGTTCAGTGTTCTGGAGAAGCTTGTCACACTGGCTTTCCTGATATTGACTCAGGTGTTCTCATTGTCAGAGGAGCTTGGGACCTCA
>NW_004955431.1:11720244-11740492 GCF_000276665.1 Chinchilla lanigera | reverse complement strand
TTTTTTTTTTTTTTTCTTTCAAAAACTGTAGCCTTAGCACCTCTCATCACATACCTTCCTAGCATAAGAAGTGGTTTTAGGGTTCTTTCCACAAGTTCTGTTTGGTTTATCAGGACAGATAGCAGTTTCATAATGTGAAACAGAGAGGAAACAAACACCAGGCTTGCCTTTTTCTCTAATGGTAGTGAGGAATTCTGGTAATGAAAGGGGTAAGTAATGGCACCGTCTGTAGGCTTGTATTTTTAGCCTGTGTACAAGAGGCTCACAACCTTAATTTTCACAGCAACATAAATATTATGACTATAATTAACCATGAATATTTGATGAAGTTTGAGAGCATTACCTAGACTTGCTTAATATCGCTGGTGTCATTCTAAATTCTGGATGCTTGTTAAGTATGAAAATGTTCACTGTGGGCTGCGAAATTTCTCAACAAATGCCTGGTGGAAAATTACATCTTAGCCAGAACAATAACCCAAGTAAATAGGTAATAATGGGCATGTATTTTGCACATTAGCTTGATGCACAGCATTAAAATGTCCCAGGACATTCAAGCCTGAATTTTTATAAAGATAATTAAAATGAGCATAATGGCCATCATTTATCTAAGAATGATGCATTGTAGAGAAGTATTTTTCACATGTGCAAAAGAAAACTGCGCCTTGTGAAAATGCTGGGATTCTCATGTTGGGGAGGGTGAGATATCTTTGGCAGACAAGCATTTGCAGGTGGCAATTAAATGCTCACAGTTGATCCAAAGATGAAAACAGTGGTGGTCCACTACCTGTCTAGGACAACTTGCAACCAGTTAGGAAATGAGATGTGTGCTTACTGGGAAGTTTTCCTAATTTTGCTTTTGTAAATTAAGAGATTTTATTTTATTCTTTATTTTCTAGCAAAATTATGAAAGTTGTAGTAGAAGATTGTCTGTATAAATCCATTTTCTCTTGCTCATAATACAACACCAAAACAAAACAAAACAAAAAAAAAAAAAAAAGAAGAAGTTTAATTGGGTTCATGATTCTGAAGGTGCAAGATTTAGGGACCTCATCTCCTGATGGCTTTCTTGCTACAAAGTTCCAAAGTGAAGAATATCACATGGCAAGACACAAGAAATGTGTCTATGCAAGAGTCCTCTCTCTTCTCTTAAAGCCAGCAGGATTTTATTGTATTAGGTTTTTTTTTTTTCAACATTGTGGAGTAACTACTAAATTCACGGCAGCCCAGAAACAGCAGGGGAAGAGCACCAGAGCTGAAGGAGTGAAGATGTTACCCATGAGGCCACACCTTCATGACCCACCTACACACATACAGCAGCTTGCTGTACAAATCTGCTAGGCGTTTCCTAATCCAATCAAAGTGACACGTCAAATTAATGGTCACACCACTATAATGATTTGATCTACTCCTAATCACCTTGCAAAAGCCTCACCTTTGAATATCTTAGTTGGATTATGTTTCCACTCTAAATAACCTCATAATGTATCTTAAGTTTTAATACATGAAAACTTGGGGGACATTCCAACCACATATCAACCACAGCAGTCTCTGACAAACTGTATTTTAAACATAAAGACAAAGCATAGCTCTGTGCATGAGAACAGACTTTCTTAGTTTTCACAGGTAGTTTCCTTCTTGCTGTAAATAATTGCAATAGACTCCTGAGCCTATTGGTTTGGACTTGGCACTTCTGATGACTTCAGCACTAAGGATGTCTTAATTGGCAGGCCCTGGTAGAGGTGGTGGACTAATAATGGCTTCAGATGCTTTGTTATTTTTTTCCATTCAGAGGAAGAGCCCAATTCTTCACAATGGAATCTGGATTAACATTTGACATGCTGGATTTAATCAGTAAAGCATGGAGGAGTTGATATTTTGCACACAAAGGCAGCATTTGGAAGAAGCAGCAGCATCCAACTTGGATTCCTAGAACTTCAGCCACTATGAAGAGAGCTTAATTATGCTAAAACCATCTCTGAGGAAGCTCAAACCCGGGGAAAGGCCATAGGTCTCTTATGGACAGGTGAAATTTCACCAACAGTCAGCATCAACTGCCACCTGTGTTGGTGAATCCATGAATTCGGGCATAGGGCTACCTAATCCTTCAGGAGATGTGGCCCCAGCCACCAGTGGATGGGAGAGACATGGAGAACACTAAGCCAGAACGTCCCAACAGAGCTGAATCTTTTCTCAGAACCCTATGGCATAATGCATTACTGTTCTCACCATTAAGTTTTTGGGTAATTTGTAATGCAGCTATAGATAATAAAAATAGGAAGTGCAATGGTAATGTGAGAAGGAGGAATCTGAGAGCTTTTACCTCCACTTTCCCACTTCTCTCCCGTCTTATCTCAGTTACAAGTGGGTTGGAACACCTTGCCCAAGTGGAGTCAGAGAAGAGGTCTCAGATAAACACACTTGAAAGGTAGAGAAAGGAGTGCAGAGGCTGTTCCTACTCACAGGTTGTGGTACATAGTATTTAAAAATCTTGAGCACTGGAGTCAAAGCTACCTCAGTTCAAAAATGCAGTCCAACCCTAGTGGTTTGGGGCCCCTGAGAAACTTCCATCTTTTCCTGTGCATGGGCTTCCTCACCTCAATTACAAAAGGAGAAAATGTCTGTAGCTATCTTTAGACCAAATCTTAGGCTGGAATCTCTCAAACCATGAGGCAATATAAGCTCACTGACCAAGTGACTATGGTTCTCTGAGGAAGGACACAACTTAATGGACATGTATGGAACTTCAGAGATATTATCAAAAGTCATAAAAATGTTAAGTTGAAAAACAACCCATGTAAAATTTTCTGTTACCCGAATAGAGTAGATTTTCACTGAAATATTGGTCAGGTTTTGTTTCTTATAAAGCATAAAATCTTCTTTAAGCAACATTTTTCAGCATAACAACATATCCAGTTGTCTACTAAAATATATTAACAAATATTTTTTCTTCTCTATTTTTTTATTATAAAGAAAATTTTAAAAATGAGATAACAACAACATAGACAAAAACATAACAAAGCAAAAACAATAAAAATGATACAGGGTTTCAGATAAAAATGAGAGGAATTAACAGTGGTTGTTATATTACATATTGTTATCTTCAATGAAGTTGCTCAGATTACAAGATATAAGAATGCAAGATTGCTCAAACCACTAAAGAGAATAAAAAATAATAATAAAAGAAACATTAGAAACAATATAGATCGTAACCAAACAAGACGGTAGGAATTCACCAATTGTTGTTATATTTCATATTGTTGCCCTGAAATTAGTTGTTCAGATCACCAGATATACGCAAAATTGGTCAAAAAAAAAAATGTAAGCATTAACCGTGCTTTTCAAGAAACCACCAGACATGGAGTACAGTTATCCCAGCTATCCCTATATATTTTTCCCTTCCTTCCTTCTTTCTTTTTCTCCTGTCCCTCTCTCTTAGAAACAACCCAAATGCCCATCAACTGAAGAATGGATAAAAAAGATGTGCTATTTTTACACAAGTGAGTGTTACTCAGTTATATAAAAAAGATAAACTTGAGGCTTTTATGGGTAAATGGATGTAAGTAGAGACCATACTCATAAATAAAATGAAGTGGACCCACTTATGTAAACATCGCATTGTCTCCTTTTCTAAAATCAGTTTGAGAATGTTTTCTTACGTTTACCCCTTGAGATAAGCTATTACATTGGATAATTAATTTATATTATTAATATAAGTGTTTGATTTATTATTATTTGGGTTAATTATATCATATTATATGACATTGGGGATTTTATTCCATTCTTAGAACTACAGATATGGAATCTCTACTCATAAGATGAAAATCTCTGTCTTTATATTCAGCATTTTTACATATTTCCAGGAATAAATTATGTACAAAGGTAAGGAGCTGATTAAAGATCCCTTGTCTTTGAAGGATTAATTACTATACCCTTGGGTTCTGATTTAATAGAGTACAATGTTCTGATTTAATAGAGTACAATGATCAAGAAAAACCAAATCATTTCCATAGAAAGAAAGCTTCTGCAAAGTCATAGATCTCATGCTTAAAGGATGATGACTACTTACCAGCCTCCTGCTTCCATTTATTATTCCATAAGAACATATACTATCCAAGCTGCACAGGAGGGATGCCATTAGCAAAAACTCAAGCCATGTCATTCTATGAACAATTTCACATAAAAAATCCTCGAGGCTAGAGATGCCACCATTGAGGATCACACTTCTGAAAATTGATAATGGGCTGCTTTTTACTGAGTTCCAGTGAGAAACTGTTCATGATTAGACAGTTCGGGGATGGCTAATCCCATGACTAATCTCCCCAACTCCCCTTTCTCCAAACAGAAAGTGAGATCATACTCTTACTTTGTAGATTTTTTTTTAAAAAAACCTTCTCTCTACATCAGTCTTTTCACACCATTCTTAGCAAAGTGTGAGAACAGCAGAAGGATATGCCAGCACCACTCAGAGGCCTTCCTTCCACACCATGAAAAGAGTCTGCATGGAATTCAGAAGCTGTACTCACAGGAGCATAGGGCTAGAAGGAACACTATGGTTCACTGTATTGTTTCATAGATGGTTCGATGAAATCTTAGAGAGACGGAGTGACTTGCTCTTTCACGAGTGCTATGTTCAGGAGCCAGATGTCTTTATTCCCCATTTCTGTTTTCCATTGGAAAACAACTTAGGTAAACTATCTGCACCTATTTTTATTTTTCAGTCAATGTTTCATGAGTTAAGAAATATTATAACCCTCAAGATACAATTAACACTTAGACTAACTTGTACAAGTCCAGTGAGATTATCAGCAGCAGAAATGAAATTTCAGCCTAGCTTTGCATAATTGCAAAGTCTACTGTGTTTCCATTGTGCCTGCAATCTAGAAAACATCGCTGTCCTGGTGCCATGACTGTCCTCAACATTAGGTGACTGAGGACACTGTCCACAAGTTCTCACAATGTTAAGCATCTGTGACTTCTTTTGTAGGCTTCCTGGGGATATGTCTTGCCTCAATAAGGCAACAGCAACAAAAAATACTTTTCTCACCTGGGTATGTTTCAAATGCCTTCTAAAAAGCTCAAGGCTTGAATTCCAGTTTGCACTCCACATCACAGCTTGTGCTGAAGGCCAACATGTGGCAGGACAAAGAATAAATTTCTGTGTCGTTGCCCTGGATCACCTGAGAATTTGCCTTTGGCCACAACGTGGGATTTTTTCATCATTTAACTTTACATATATAAATTTCCAAATTAAGCTAGGGAATCATTTGTAAGTACAGGCAAATATATTTCAGAAATATGTAAAACAGCTCTCAAACTTAGAGAACTATTGAAATAATCTTTATACACACTTACTTCACTGATACTCTTCAGAAATAGATAAGAAGAAACTATTGAACATTTACAGACAAAAGAAATTAAAGCAAATGAAAAACTGTTTAAGTGAATTCTAGTTCAATACGCTAAAGATTACGGGGGGAGCAATTCTTCCATTAATTATATTCTTTCAACCTGAATTCATCGACACACCAAAATGCTCTTTAAAGGCAGTGTTAAAAAATGAGTTAAGTGGGAGTTAACTGAGTTCCAAGGGAACACGGGATTTCTAGTTTTGGAAAGAAGCAAGAACTCCTGCCAGTTTATTGTGTTATTAGGCCTCTAAGTTTTGGGGCTACATCCTGATGGTGCCAGCAGTGAAGTGGTCCTTTGTCAGTGGCTGAAGTGTGCTCCTTATTACGTGTGCATGCCTGTGCACAAGGGCGTGAAGGAAAGAGGGAGGCAAATGGTTGCAAAGGGCTTGGGATGTTCCCAGGTCCTGCTTCCTGTCCTCCTGTTATGTTATTTCATGCTGGGGTCTCAGCTGGAGGGCTGTGTCCTGGAGATCAGCAATCAAGAAGGGGAGAGACACTTGAGCTTGGGTTAAGGAAAAGACATAGATAGGGTGCTCCATGTGTGCAGAAAGGAGATAGCTACAGAGAGCAAAACACAGCGAAAAAATTTTTTCCTAGATGTCCTTACATTTTGGAGAGATAATGGCTACTAACTAATGAAAAGTTCCCAAATAGCACACTTAGCATAACAAAACACAAATCATTCCTTCTGTTTATCTCTTTTACCCTCTGTCAGCAAAACTACTGGAATTGAGGTGCATGTGAGGAATACTCAAATTGTCTGCCTGCTGTGCATTCTCTCAGGACTCTTTGGTCTACAAAATGTATTTCTTATGTGTCCCCAGAGGCCAATGATTAGCATAAGGCATCCTTCTCCAGACCCCCAGATCAAACACTGACATATTCCACAAGCCATCTCACAACACCTTCATCCAAGAATCTCACTTTGTGCACCGAACTCGAGGAATTATGTTGAGCGCGCCTGGTTAATTTTCTGCTCCTCAACTCTCCCAGTTTAAGATGTGTACTGTGGAGCAGAAGTGTTTTGCTAATGCTCAGCATGATCCAAAAGCTGTTTCTGCATTTTCCCATCATCCATTTCTACTGCCTCAAACTCAGCATCTCCAGGCCACGAGGAGAAGTACCACATAATGCACAGATGGAGTGGGAACAGAAGCAAATTTCTACAGGGCTCAAAACTCATTCTGCCATATGCTGCTCTCTCTCCTTCCGGACCCTGTCAAGCACACTGCCACTGGCTGGTGCAGTGACAAAAACGGAGCAAATTTAATCAGTTGAAAGTCTTCACCGGAGCCCTGTATAAATAACCTCCGTAAGTAAAAAAGGCATGTGTCAATGCAAGTTATTTATTTGAACAAAAAAATACTGCTTCTTTCCACTGTCTGTGAATTTTTCCAGGAATTCTATGTGATTCCCAGAAAAGTAGACACTTTGAATTAGCCTGTTTTATGTAATACAGAAATAATTTTAACATCCCAACAGATTAAGACATAGTTTTATTACCTGTCAGTCTTTCTCCCCTCAAATATCCCAAAAGTAACGTTTTTTATGTCTCTGCATACTTAAATTACAGGCCTGCTTATTTTTTATTTTAAGCATAAATAAAATTTATTATTACTGCAGCAGTAGTGAATCCCAACTTTTTATAATATCAGACTTGTATAGAGTGAAAGACATATTTTTTTTTCTTTCTGGTGGCTTTTCAAACCCTCTTAGTCTAACTTTGCTCTTTTTATTATTGATTTATTTTCTCCTATGACAGTTTTCTTTTTCAGTTTGTGTTAAAAGACCCGTTATTTTAATTCCGTTATTTTGATATCCATATATATTCCATATGCTCCCCATCCATATCCCTTACTTTGATAGTTTCTCCCAGATGTGTTACATATTAATGAATTCTAGAGGACTACTTCATAAGTTTCAGCTGAGACCACACTCTTGTCAAGGAAATACAGTTAAAATAGCATTGCTATTGGGTCTCTCATATCCCAAGGACTTTACCAGGGAAGAGAGAAACCCAACTGGAATAAGTCTTACCAGATGCTTTCAGCTTTGCCAGTTTCCTGAGTTTATTCCCCTATAATAGCAGTAGTTATTTGCTAAGAATAGTGACTAGTCCCATGGACTGAGCCAAGAGGGATATTTGCGTGAAGAGAAGTTATCTATTGTAATATTTGCTTTAAGAAATAAATAAAGTATCCTAGATGATTCATATTTATGGTATCTAAAAATTATCTGATGTTTGCCTATTAAGTAACAAGATCACCATGTATTCTTTCTGGCTTTGACTTTCTATGGTGGGGTTGTACATCATAAAGACAAAGATCAAATAAGAGATTTTTTGTCCAATGGATATGCACATAAATTCAGTTTAATGGAAATGATATTCTAGAAATTATGGTTTCTTGTTATGTAAGAAATGAATCAGTTCTGTATCAAACCCAGCTGTAATCTTACCCTAGATAGTCTACTTTTACAATTCTTTTTGGATTCTCTTGATGTCATATTACTTCCCTCTCCAACTAATATATTAATTAAACTACTTAATACACATGTATTTTATATCTGAATCACAGTACTGCTTTTTGAAACATATTTTAATAATGATCTCACTGCACTTAACTTTAGCAGTTCCCCATCTATTTTGGCATTTCCCACACCTAGTTTTATTCTTTTAGTTGGTTCATGCTCTAAATCTAGTTTTATTTTTGTGTATTTTATTTATTCCAGCATTATTTCCATAAGCTGTAGAAGTATTTTAAAATTCTATTGTTTTATTATTATGCTATCAAATTCATCACATGCTATACCACCTTCAATTTTTAGAGTCAAAAGAGAGATCTAAATGTTTTTAATTTGACCCTAACTTGCTTCTTTTAACTGTTTTTTTTTAGGTTTTCTCTAGCTTTGCTATCTCTTTCTGGAGGACAGGGAAGGATGCTTATTTTTCCAGCCAAGAGCAAAATCATCAAGAAAATGACACATCATTGTTATGCAAGATGTTTTGCAACATATTTTGACACAATCTTATATTCATAGTACTCTGATGGATTTTGTGTACTATCACCATCTACAGATGAGTGATTTGAGACAACAAAGACTTAAGTGATTTGCCCAATCCAGTACAACTTGGTGAATGGTTGTTATGGTTTGTGTCTGTGTGTCCCCCTAAAGCCTCATGCAGTCATGGGGCAGGCTTTTAGAGTTTGATTGATTATGGGTGTGAGAGCTACACCCACCCTATAGTTTGCATATGTAAGGGAGAGAAAGAGGATGCTTGTGGCCATTTCTCCCTTTTGTGTTTGTTGCTTTTGCTGTGTTCTGCCACTGTGAGCTGTAGCCCTCTGCCATGTGCCACCCTGCCTTGTAACCTGCCAAGTATGGACTAAAACCTCCACAAACTGTAAGCAAAATAAACCTTTCCTTCCTTAATTTTGGGTGTCAAGTATTTTGTCCCAGCAATGAGAGAAAAGTAACCAAGATGATGGTAGAACCTAGATCCAACCTTAACTTCACCTAATCCATATGTATGTTCTGTTATTCGTGTCACTTCATCTAATCCTACAATCTGATTTAAATCGGCATGCTGTGGATCCTGTTTGATGATGAGCTCCTTTGTGAACTAAAGAATGTGCTAAATAGTGCTATTCTATTGTCCTATGCCTGTATACAAGGTACAAGGTCACATTTTTCAATCATACTTTTCTGGTCTTCACACTGTCACACTTTGATATGCGCTTAGCTTTTACAGCCACGTACATGGGCTGGAGTGTTACAACAGTAGAAGGACCCATTGAGTGGTAGGTAGACAATTGAGCACTGGTAGATGTGGATGCATTGAAATTAGGTGGTCTCAAGCAATAATAGTTTGTACAGGGTGGGAGTATTGAGGAAAAGAGAGCAGTGGACCGGGCTAGTAAAAAACACAGCAAGATATACAAAACAATACCAAAAATAACACCATGGGTAACCTCATTCATGTATGCCTTTCATTTGGCATTCTGACTGCGTAGTTTGTGATATTCTTTTCCCTTTTATTGTTTATGAGAAGCAATCTTGCTGGAACTGCCCCTGGACTTACATGGTGATCAATTAATTTGGCTACCTCTACACTACCCCTAGTAAAAGATGTCAGCTTTTTCTTTCTTCTTTCCATTAAAATGGAAATGAAAAATGATGGAATTAACAAACAGAGGCAAATGAATTTAAAATGTAAAGAATGAAAGATTTTATTTTTTATTCTTTAGGATTCTTGTTTTTAAAGCACTAAAATGAAATTCTCAAACTAAATGTCCTTTAAAACCCACATGTTTGCCTGCCTGTTCTAAGATTTTGTTTAAGAACAATGAAAACAGATAATGTACAAAGTTTCTTCCTTCACAGCATGTGAATGGGTGAAAGTATGTTCCCAGTTTTCATAACAAATGTATTTTTTTACAGACTTTTAATGATTCTCAACCATAAAACTTTGCTTATACATGATATTCAGGGATAAGTATTTCTATAAGATTCACAGAAGAGAAAAAAGTGATGAATCATCTCAGTTTCAATGTGGAAATTATTTTTCTCTAGCTATACTTGCACTGTAAAGAGAACTTTACACCTGCTGCACAGTATATTTTATTTTGTGCTTAGGAGAATAGAAAAAATGCTACTTATTCCTCCAAATAGTACTTCTGCATCCACATTCCCCTTCTTAACAGAATTACAGCTCAGCTTGAGATGAAGGTCATACAAGTACCAAAGATATTTCAGTTCTGAGAGAGATAATCACATATGCTATTCCAGTTGTGAGAAAAGATTTTGCATAACACCTAACAGTTGCCATCAAGTATTTAAGAGATTTTATTTATACTGAGGATTAATATTTTAAGACATTGCTATCTTAATATCTTTTGTTAATTAATAAAAATGTGATGCTGTTAAATAACTTAGTTCTACCAAAAACTAAAACTCTTTTCAAAATATATGGAGAATTCTTTGACCCAGTTCCCTGCAACTGGCTAAAACGCTAGTCTTCAACTGGAATAAAGGCCACATAGAATTGTTAGCTATGATCTCTTTGTTTTCACATGGGCTTACTCACTAAAGCTACCAGAACCATTGAATTCTGAGCAGGATGAATTTAATTGACATTTGAAGACATTTAGTAAACACCACCCAAGAATGCATCTTATTAAATGAGGAATATTTGTCAGCATCCTTTCTGCGGCTCATCAGGATATTAGGAGTCTCCTGCCTGCTAAATTTTACCTCTGCCTTTCTCACTTGCTATGCTCTAGTCATATCCTTTCTGTCCTTACACCAAGTTCCTTGAGCTTCAGAATGTTTACACTTACTACTCCTTTGCCAAAAACATTCCTTCCAGTCTTTAGAAAGTTAACATCTTATGTAGGATAAAAACTGAAACTCATGTCTGTAGAGCTCTGTCACAGCCAGTGGAATGGGACTCCCCAGACTCATGCATCACTTTTCATGCCTTTTTCTGTTCTATTTTCTTCTGAATGAGTTGCAACTATTTAAAATAGTCTACTTTGGGGAACAGGAGGTGAAACTGTGTAATAAGGTACTTGCTAGCTTTCTGAGGAGCTGAACCTAGCTATACACACACACACACACACACACACACACACACACACACACACACACCCTACAGAGAGCTGCTGTTTAGCTACTTACTTATGTATTTTTTTAAAAAAAATTTCTAAACTACAACAAAAATTCCACAAAGAAAGGATTTTTTTGTGTCTGATTCACACCACTATCGGGACTATGTGATCTCTCAAGAAGATATACAGTCATGAGCTCACAACAGTGGAGAATAAAATGTATATCCGCTTCACAAAGTAAAATTAGGAAGTCTGGCAAGGCTTAGGGTTAGGTCTAGGATTCTCACTGGGGAAGAATTATTCCCAACTGCGGAAATAAGGTGGCTTTATCAAAAAGTGTTATTTCAACATCCTCATGAAATAGGCAGAGTTTTAATATCCAGATAGAAGGGAAGAGTGGTCTGAGGCTTTGCAGTCAGACCATTGTTAAGATACAGTAAGATTAGAAAAAAGCAGTGAGCAAGTGCTGGGAAGAAAAGATAACTGGCATTTGCTTTAGTGAGTCGATGACCAGATACAATCAGAAATGTATCCTGGCTCTAGCATTGTACATCTGAGCTACTGTTATAGGCTGAATTGTGCTCCCCCAATGCCTTTGTTGAAATCTTAACCCACATTATCTCAGAATGTGATTGCATTTTTTGATAGGGCCTTTAATGAGGTACTTACCTTAGAACAGGGCTATTAGGATGGACCTTAATTCAAGAGCAAGACACAGAGGGGCACCAAAGCTAGGCAAGAACTAAGAAAAATCCATGTGAAGGCTCAGCTGGAAGGTGGTCATCTGTACAACAAGGAGGGTGGCCTCAGGAGAAACCTGCCTGCCAGCACCTTGATCTTGGACTTGTGGCATCTAGGACTTTCTATTCTTTAATACATACAATATTGTATTTTCTTATATTGTCCCTAGGGAACTAATATAGATATGTTGAGAATTTTAGTCTATATTCCTTTTCTCATCTGCAGAGTACTGATAATACAAGAGAAACAGTCAAAGAATCAAATGAGATAAGAATTCTGGGGGATTAGTTAATGGTCAGCTTGAGCAAGAATGCCCAGCTGGGCTGAGTCAGCATGGTTCTGGGTGTGGAAGACTCATCTGTGAATTGCTGCCAGAATGGAATAAAGGGAGGTTGTGAAGGGAAGGTTGGATGCTGTTGATTTTCCTGGAGAATCTTGCCATAGCTGGTTTTCCTGATGCAAACTCTGCCATTCTCCTGGGAGGAGCTGGAGCCCTTGGTGTCAACTGGGATGGCTACTGTTCTCTTTGGGGGAGCTCTACCTTCATCTGAAGCATCACTTCCTGGCTCCAATGCAGATCGCTCAGCCTTCTGGCACAGATCCTTCACCCCACTATTGCAGAATTTTAGCTTCCACCATCGGCCTTTGGGTCTTCCCAGAGCAGACCCTTGATAGGGACTTTCCTGACACATTGCCGCGGGATCTAGGCTTTCAACTAGAATCCTGAGGGATACTACTGTGGGATCCAGGCCCTCAGCTGGAGTCTTTGGTTCTCCATCAAGCAGACAGGTGTCTTGCAGTCTTCTGCATTTGACTTTTGGGTGAATATTATAAAATAATCTAATAAATTATGTATGCTGTATTAAATCTGTTCCCTTGCAAACCCTGATTACCACAAGAATCATTAAAATTCTTTTTAAAATAGAATAAATTTACAGCTAGGAAGTGTTTTAAAAATAGTCATGTTAGCGGGGTATAGTGTTGCATGCCTGTGATCCCCGCACTCGGGAGGCTAAGGTAGGAGGATCTCCATGAACTGGAGGCCAATATGGACGACACTAAGAGTTCAGGGTGAGCTTGAACTGCAAAGCAAGACCTTGTCTCAAAAAACAAAACAAAACAAAATAGTCATGTTGGGTGATTTTAGTTTCTCTTGCCTCTTTCTCTAGTTTTCAAAGCCAGCAACAACTGTGAGTCAGTCTCATTTAATGTATTTATAACATAGTTGACAATCCCAAGGCTTTTCCTGAAAGGAAGCATTGTCTTTGTGTTAGAGAAAGGGCTGGAGGAAGTAGCCAGGATGGAACTAAGCAGGAAAAAGAAAAAAACTCTGCCAATTCTAATTTTTGTTTCTGTTCTATTATAGTCACTATGCATAGCCTCCCGTTACAGATATAGCAGTATACCGACCTTACGATATTATATACATTTTGTCTTCCTCTGGAGAGTCTGAGCTTCATGGCTGAGTGAAGATCACTGATGTATTTGCCTTGCTTCTCTATTTATTACAAGAGCAAATACATTGTAATGCAAGGCTCAGAGTGACGAGGCCTGAGTTTGAGAGTAGGACCCAAACGTTTTCAGCTTTGTGTCCTTGTATGTTTGGAGACCTTATTGGAGACCTAGTCAACTACTTGTGGTTCCCTTCCCCACAATTCAAGATGGTAATAATCACATCACTATTGGCTTTAAGGATTAAGCTAACAATATGTGTAAAGGATTTGGTATAACCTTATCATATAGCCAATGTCAAATATGATATTTTTGCTTTTTTTGTTTGGTGTTAACACCTGACTCTTTTATACCACTGTAATCTCTTACATGTCAGCTCTTCAAGGGCAAAGTCTATATGGTTTTATCTGTATTGTACCATTTTTTCACTGATTAGATGATATTTTTATCTAAGAAGATAGTAATGTGAGTGTTATGACTTGTGTTTAGATGTCCCCTCCAAGCCTCATGCCGTGATAGTTGGGGCTTTTTCAGAGGTGTCTGGATCCAGAGTGTGCCATGAATTCATGGTGCAATGCTAGGATCTAGAATGCTATGATTAAGGGCATGAATGCTACCTACCCTAAGGAGCCTGAATAAGATGTAAGGGATAGAAAGCAAAGCTTACTTGCTTTGCTACCTCTTGTGTGCCGTGAACTGTTTATCATCTGCGATGCCCGCCAGCCATCCAGCCTGCCTTGCAGCCAGCCAACTATGGACTGAAGCCTTTATAAACTGTGAGCTAAATAAACCTTTTCTCCCTTAACATTGGGTATGTTGTCTCAACAATGAGAGAAAAATAATGAAGACTACTGGGCTAGGGAGAACTCATTTTTCCTTATAAATCAAGTCATTGGTAATCAGGAGCTCACATCCTATTTAGTAAGAGACCTTTCCTTGATCAAGGGCACGTCTCAGATTTATAATGGTAATCCATGGCAATCCATGCTTCTGCTTGCTTCTGTGGTTCTTTTATTATTTTTATATCGTTTGAGAGAACTGAACCAGACAGCCAGATCACGGTGAATATATTTAATTGCATGCAACCTCTTCCCTTATATCTTTTCATCTGCCGAGACACTCTGGAACCTACCCTAGGTACCTATTTGCTTATTCTTCTAATTAAGCAAAGCTGTCTGCAGCCTAGAATGCTGCCTTAAACTGTGTTTTGTTTCTGCAGCAGTGACCTCCGTCCAACCCCACAGCACACTTCAGTATTTGCATTGCGCCGTGGAAGCTGCTGCACTGTGCATGTTCCTGGCTGTGTTTGTGGACAGTCACGGCCTGGGAAGTCAAGCTCATTTATCACTCCTGCCAGGTACTTGCAGGCCTGCTTGAAGAGCAAAATATCTGAAGGCAAGCAGTGATGAAGAAACGGAGTGGGAACAGTGAAGAGTAGAAAGGTGGGCAAGAAGGCCTGGGGAGTGTGGAGCCAGCACATCAGAGTCACCTGAAGGAGAGACCCCTGACTCATTTCAGTTTCCCATGAGACCTCCACAGTGACAAGCCTTGCCTTCTGGCTCACCATTGCCTTAGGCCACATTTTAAAAGATTGGTTGTTGCAGTCATGGACCCCCTGTGTGTTCACATCTTCCCTCATCCGTATGCTTGGCTAGTTCATGCTGACTTGGAGTTGGGCCATGAGATGGTTTGATATAAGCAGAGACCTTAAAAATACTTGTGCTTTGGGGATCGCTTCTCTGCTGCTCTTAGGACCCTATGATTACCGTGTGAATAAACTGGAATTGACTTCTCTAAAATGAGAGATCACATGGGGAGAGGCCGTGGTCATCCCAGGTGCCTCACTGGAGGTCATCGTAAAGCTGCCAGCTCCTACAGAATCACCAAGGTCATTGGTGAGGCTCAAGCCAAGCCCAGACAGAACCAACCACCTGTGCTCAGCCATAAATAATGACCTGCACACGTAGGTGACTAATAAATAGCCACAAAGATTTGGCATGGTTTGAGACAAGGCTTACCTCTATCCATTTCAGGATTAATTCCAATTCAATCTTTCATAAGTGTTTTTAAGGTTTAATTTGGAAAATTCTGTTCTAAAAATATGAACGTGCTCTAAAAAATAGGGCAACCTTATATATTATTGCCACTGGATAAAGACATTTTCTGAAACAGCCTCTCCCTGTGACTTTCCCAGGTATTTGCAAGGTGAGATGGGGGCGGGGAGGAAGTTTCTTAAAATAACAATGCTGAAAGGAAGTGGTATCACTCAGGAACAGTGACATTTCAAAACCAGAAAATCTTGAAATACCATGGCTTAGTGGATCACAAATGATGTAATGGACATTTTCTCTGTCTCAGGAAAAGCAAAGCAACTCTCTTCTCTTTCTCACTGAATATAGTGATATGAAGACCCATTTTTTAAACCCTTAAATCCTTTCTTAGATCCAGGAGCCTTAAATTTGAGTTGAGGTTGTATGGAAGAAAGTAAGGGAAATTAAATATTTGGCATTTACATCCTAAGAGTTTCCAAACTCAACTGACATATTTGATCAGCAAATGTTGGGGGAGCATGTGGTCTCCGCCAGATAGCATGCTGCCTTGGAACACCTGCGTTAAGTAGGCAAAGAGAAGAGAGCAAACGGTTTACTCCCCCTGACTTTTCCAGGAAACTGTCCACTCCTGCTGGGAGACATCTTTGCAATGTGGACTTTCTTTTTCCCAGGCACCCCAACCATACAACGGCTTAAAATAAGGGCTGATTACATGCTTTTTTGACAATGTTTCCTCCCCAGGGAAAAATAAATCCTAGATAAGGGACCTTGGCCAGAGCCCTTTTCCTCTGGCTAATATTTGTATTCAAGTACATAATGGTGGTAATAACACACACTCGAAGAGTGGCATGGCACTGTTCCAACACTGTATGCTTATTAATGGATCACTAAGTCTAGCTTCAATCAATGAACCGTGTGAATAGCACATTCTCCAAGCAGTATTGTGAGAGGAAGCCCACGTGGTATCCATTGGCTGCCCATGGAATCACCTTGGAGAGAAGTTAGCATTGATGTTAGAAACTGCTGGCCTCTTTGAAACTGCTCTAAGCTTGTTTCTAACATATCTGAGCAAATATTTCATTATTCTGTAGGACAGCCTTGCCCTGAAACAAAGCTTTACATGGGAATCATCAGTGTGTTTTCTTTAAAATTGTCCCATAATAGAATATATAATCTGCATATGTAAAAGTGAGATGACACATTTTCTATTAGTTGGGGAAGTGAGTGATTCATTTTATTAGAGTGCTTCATAACATATACATGTTAAATATGGTCATGCATTGCTTAATGATAGGGATACATTGGGAAAAATATCTTGTTGAAGTAATATTGTCCTTGTGGACCTCAAAATCTACTGTATTGATATGCATTTATTCAAGCTTAGGTGGCTTAGGTTATTCACTTGATGTGGCTTCTAAATACGGTTCAGAGATTCAATAGATACAGGATGCATGAGGCTACTTGTGGAGTAACATGGCATCCTGTTTTGCAGGAAACACTTAAAAACATACTCTGAAATAATGATAACCATATAGTACAGCAAGTATAAAAAGCTAGTAACATGTCTGTCATCATTATTGAGTACTATATACCATGTGTACTTGTATGTGCTGTATTTTATACATGGAGCACAGTAGGTATGTTTACACCAACAGCACCACAATACACAAGTAATATATTGTGCTATGACATTATGATGAGTATAACATCCCTCAGCAATAGGAATTTTTCATCTCCATCATAATCTTACAGAATCACCATTTTTTATGCGACCTATCATTGAATGAAATATATGGAACATAACTGTCTCTTGATTTTTTTAAATCCAAGAGTTGCCAGGAAACTGTAAGAGAACATGAAGGTTCAGGAGGTATGACTTCAAATTTCCAACTCCTACTCATTTGAGGACAAGGTCACAAGGGCTCAGGCATTTCCCTCCCAGTGATAAATAATTTTGTCAATTTTACTGGGCCACAAGGTGCCCAGATAGTTGGTCAAATATTGTGCTGAGTGTATCTGTGAGGGCATCTTGGGACGAAATTAATTTTTGAATCAATAGACTGTGTAAAGTTTATTGCCTTCCCTAATATGGTGAACAGGCCTCATGCAATCAGTTGAAGGCCTTTGTAGAACAAATGTCCAGTAAGAGGAATCTCCTTCTGCCTGCCTGCTTGAGCTGGGCCTCAACCTTTTCCTGCCTTCAGAACTTAATAATCATTTTTTTCTTGGGCCTTCAAATTACTAGCTTTTAAACTGGCAGTCACTGTCATGCCTCCAGAGGCACTGCATATCTTTTAGTTTTTGGTTCTGTTTCTCTGAAGAACCCTAATACATTCACGTTCATCCTACTCCTCACGGGACTCTGACTTCTAAACTTCCTTCTTTCCTGTCTTCACAGCTGTTCTGTCACTTACACTGTCTTCTGCCCACTGCCCTGGACAACATGCTTTGGATGTGCCTTCTCAGACTATTCAGGCCTCATGTGCACAAGGTGTTCCATGCTGTACTCTCAGGCTGCGTCTCCCACTTCCCTGAAAATCACAACCTGGCTGGTTGCCTTAAGACTTGTTGAGTGCAGAAGGGAAGTTTGTACAGCAAGAAATAACTTGATGGTTATAAGAGAATTGAAGCCAGAACCCTCAGAGACAGTGGCAGGACCCAGAAGGAGCCATTCTAGGACCTGTGCAGTAAAGTCTCTGTGCCACAGCAGAAAGAAGCCAACGGGGCCTCTGAAGCACTTGCTAATGCTTTAAACAAAACCCTGCCTTCCATTTATTATGGAAGGCCACGAGGTATGTGGTGTTCTGTCTTAGCTGACAAGAGTTTCTGAGCAGGTAGGATTAAGATTAATGAAACTCCTGAGCTATATGTTACAATACAGTGCAACCGACCTGACCTAAATTAAATTCAGGTTACTCTGAATATATGTATATATATTGCATCTGAAAATAAATACTTAATAACTTGGATTTTTATATGTTTCCATGACAAATCTTTTCCCTTGGGTGATAATCACCATGTCCAATATTTTCCCTCTCATGAGATAGCAAGTCCTGCAGGATGGCCTGGCAGTGATTACAGCCATGTGTGACTTAACGCTTTCACTTTCTAGTGTACATTCCAGGAAATAAGTTGCTAGGAGACTTTGTTATTGTGCTAAAATCATCCCGTGCGCTTACACAAACAGCATGGCCTACTACGTATGGTCATATGGTTTATGTGTATTAAATATACGAAGAGCATAACCTACTATATCAGAGGTATGTTTGAAAAATAGGGCAAATTAATTTTTAAAATGGTTATGTTTTTTAAAAAATTATTGCATTAGACTACACATTGACATTAATCCTCCTTAAAATACTGTCCTTCACTTGGAGAACTTATCCATCCTTCTTGTCATTTTCTGAAGCAGTTTGGAAGTCTTCTTTCATTTCTTTAGTGGTGCTGTTGTGGCTGTGTCCATATCCTGAATTAATTCAAAATATTTACCTTTCATGGTGATTTTGACTCTTCAGAAGGGCGAGAAGCTTCCCAGTGCCAGACCCAGTGAATAAGTAGAATGAAGGTACACCACAATATTTTTACAAGCCTACCTTTCCATTGCATGGCCCTTGGCAGGCAGCGGCATTCACCGTATTTTTTATCACACGTTGTAAAGACACTCATGAAAGAAGACTCTTAGAACTGCCTCAGAAAAAGAAGGAACAATGGGTTAAAAGTATTCAAAGTGAACAGGAGTGTTTTGAAGTGGCTTAATGGTGATATGTCTTTCACTACAATAAATTTTTCACTTAAACATTCATTGTATAACCTCTGGTACCTTACTGTATGTTATATATATTACATGTTATATACACATAAATATAAATAAACTTAGCCCACTATAGATAGTGTGTGTACATGTAAAGTATTATAGCCATGAATATATTAATACAGCCTATTCCTTCTAGGGCTATGATAAACAGAAGATTAAAAGAGAAAATTACACAATCAAGAAACAATAAACAAAAGAGATTTGAAGCTGCTATGGGAATGATTATATATCATTTTACATTGGCCTTTTACCCCAATATGTACAAGATATAGACTCCAAAATAACAATGAAAAGTGAGATAGCATCACTCAGTAATGTAATTACTTATTATCAAGTATCTTGCACTATACGTGATTGTAAAGTTCCATTCTTCTCACAACTGGCAACACAGGGGTTTCACCTATAGTAGTACCATTGTGCACTGCACTACACTACTTTGATGGCCCTGACATCACTAGGTGAGGCGGGTTCTCAGCCCATTCTCATCCTGTGGGGTCACCATTGTACATGTGATGTGTGGTTGACCAAAATGTTGTTCTGAGGCCCTCAGTGTCATGTTTTCACCATCTCCATTGCTGTCCTGATCACCGTCAGCCATTATTGACACTGCATTCCGAATAAGTGATTGGAAGAAGCTCAGCAATTGTACTGCCTGGATTCAACCCTTGAACCTGCCTGCAATGCTGTAGAATACTGGAGAAGTGAATGTACTCAGTATGGGTTTTTACATGTGGAAAACATGCATGTAGGGCTGAGGATGTAGATCAGCGGCAGAGTGCCTGCTTTGTGTGAGGCCCTGCATTTAATGCACAATACCACACACACACATGTTACAAATAATGCTTAGATTATAAGCTTATTGTGAGGATTAAATATAATAAAGAATTTAATCTATTAGCAAAATATCTGGCATGTGATAAACATTGAATAAATATTAGCTGTTCTTATCATTACTGAAGCTGATGTTGCATAATGCTCTGTAGTTTAAGCACTCACATTTGGTACAATTATTGGCATAACTGGCATATTTGATATCTTTGGTAACATTCTCCTTCTCTATGAGGTTTTGTTGAACATTTTTTCCAGTTTTCCTTTCAGTGTGTTCATTTACCATTTATTTGAATGAAAATGTGTTTGTGTTGCATTAGAGTTTTCAATGTAATTTATGTGGAC
>NW_004955431.1:11684298-11720144 GCF_000276665.1 Chinchilla lanigera | reverse complement strand
AAGCTAATATATTTGACATCTCACATAGCTATCTTTTCTTGTGTATATAGTAAGAACATTTAAATTCCATTTTCTGCAAATTTCAAATATATAATCTAGCATTATCAATAACAATCACTGTGCTATACATTAGAACTCTGGAATTTATTCATTCTATAAAATAGAAACTCAACATCTTCTTCATTTCCTTCCCTCTCAGAGGCCCGGAAAATCAATATTTTATTTTCTAACTCTGTGAGTTTAGCTTTTTTAGATCCTAAGCATAATGGTTTGTTTTTTTTTTTTTTTTTTAATTTTTCTCCGGTACCGGGAACCGAACTCACGACCTTGTGCTTGCCAGGCAGGTGCTTTTGCCGCTGAGCTAAATCCCCAGCCCCTAAGCATAATGGTATATAACATATTTATCCTTCTTTGGTTCAGCTATTTCCTAGAATAATACTTTCCAGGTTTATCCATGTTCTTTAAATAACAGGTCTTTCTTCTTTTTAAGGTTGAATAATATCCCACTCCTCTGTTACTAGATAATTTAAGCTTATTTTCAACACAAAAGTCATAGATTGACATTTTTTAATTTTAATTTTTTATTGGTCTTTTTGCAACAGAGTTTCACTACTCAGTTCAGGATGGCTCTGAACTCACTTTGTAGCCCAGACTGGTCTTGTACTTGCAGCAACCCTCCTGCCTCAGCCTCCTAAATGCTGAGATTACAGGTGCATTCCACCATGCCTGGCCATAGTTTGACTTTTAACTATGATTTTTAACTACAATACATCAAGGTGTGGTTTCCTTGGACTGGGGGTTTAGCTCAGTGGCACGGTGCCTGCCTGGCAAGTGCAAGGTCATGAGTTCGATTCCCGGTACCGGAAAAAAAAAAAAAAGATGTGGTTTTCTTTTAATTTTTCTTGCTTGTGGGTTGACTGAGTTCATATATGTGAGTTTATATTTTGTCAGTTTGAAAATACTCTTGGGCATTTTTCATGTTATTATTATTATTTATTAAGGTCTGCTTTCCTTGTTGGCAAATTGATGGGAGGAAGAAAAAGAGGATACAGAGAAGCCAGCTGAACATTTGCAAAGTTTTAATGGTTACGTGTGAACCTGCATAAAGATAGAAATTCCAGAGCGCCCCAGTCTTAGTTTTACACATACCCCACATTATCTCCCAGGGCCCCTCTGAGTGGACGTGAATAGCATGCTACAGGCACAGGGGAAGAAACAGCAGAACAAATGAAGTCTTCCACGGCATCCCTGGGTCCCACCAACTACACTGTAGTGGTGAGCTACATGGTGAGCTATATTCAACTAAGACAGCAGCAGAGCGCAGACCTAATTCCATCTCAGATTAAACAGATTTAACGCAGCTCATTCCTAATGCATACTAGTAGTCTATAAGCACGTTTCCTCCTATTTTCTAGAGTAAATATTATTAATGAGTTTTCTTTCATACATAAAGTCAGTTATAGAATAGAATGTAAGACACATGGGAACAAGAAAATGCAGATGGTAGTAAGGAGAGAAAAATGATCAATAGAAATTGACTCAGAGATTACCAATATGTTGCAATCATCAAACAGGGGCTTTAAAATAATAACAATAAATGTATAACAATAAATGTGTTAAAATGTACAGCAGAGAAGTGAACATGTTGAGGTGAGGAGAATTTTAGCAAAAGTGAAAGCATCAAATTAAAAAAAAATTCTAAATAAAATGCTTGAAAAATAGAAATGTAGAATTTGTTTAGCAGGCTAAACTGGTAAAATAAAGGTCAATTTTAGTAACTGCAGATTGGTGAATGAAAATTATGTGAACTGACTCACACAGATTTTTAAGAAAAGTAAAGAAAACAGAACACAGTTTCTGAGCTGTTTCCTCCCCTGTGCCTTTCGCATGCTATTCACATCCACTCAGCAAAGGCCCAGAAGGTAATGTTGTGTATGTGTAAAAACTAAGACTGGGGCGCTCTGGAATTTCTATCTTTATGCAGGTCCACACGTAACCATTAAAAATTTGCAAATGTTCAGCTGGCTTTTCTGTATCCTCTTTTTCTTCCTCCCATCAGTTTGCCAACAGGGAAAACAGCCCTGTATCTCTTCTCCAAGTCACCTTATAGGACGCGTTCATTTGAATCTTTTTCTTTTTTTCTTTTCTTCTTTCTTTCTTTTGCATACTCAGCCATCTGGTGATATTTAAAAAGCTGTGATTTTGTAAATTAACTAGCTTGTTCTAGTTGTCAGCTTAATGTTTTTATACTCATGGTCTCCCAGTGGATATAAAGAGAACGATCTTCACGTAAGAGACAAAAGCTTGCGGTAATTTTTTTAAATGAATAATGAATGAAGGAGTGAATGAATAAATGAATTAAGTGAACAGATGAATTATGGAAAGATCCTACTACTTCGCAAACAAGCGTTTTAAAATAGAAAGTACCTTTCCACTGTAAATTATGGCCCTAAAATACAAGGCAAATATCACGAAGCATGGAAGAGTCACCTGTCACCCACTTACACTACAGGGCTGTCCTTTAGTGTGACTTGTCTTGCCTATTACAGTCTTTGCCTGAGAATTTTGATTTGTCCCCAAGCCACCCCTAAGCACATAATTGTGCATTACAATAACCACCTCCAATACAATAGAAAAATATTATCCTGTGTTAACCCTGGGATATTTATTCATTTATTCAGTAAATATAGACTCACTGTATACTTTTAATATTAACCAACAGCTCTGCAATGGAGTGATGATTATCCTGGTCCATAAATGAGGAAGTGAAATTCAGAGACTTGATATCACTAAGATAGAATCACATTTATGCTCATTGTGCTAAATCATAAATTCCAAGTTGCTGTAAGTTTAATCCTTTGTAGCTAATGCTGCAAGTGTTTCAACAAGGACTATGCAGTTTGTTTCACACAGGCAGCCCTGATGATTCAGACAAGTATTATCATTTTATTTTAGAGAGAAGGAAACTGAGTCAGGCAAGGTAATAACCCTAATGGTTCTAAGTATGACGTTCTGTCTTAGTCCTGTAAAACTTCTGACTGCTGGGGGCTGGGGATTTAGCTCAGCGGCAAAGCGCCTGCCTGGCAAGCGCAAGGTCGTGAGTTCAGTTCCCGGTACCGGAGAAAAACCAAAAAAAAAAAAAAAAAAAAACTTCTGACTGCTCCCTCTAATACAGCTCATTGTCCCGTGTGCTCTTTCTTAAAGCTTTGAATGTTGACAGAAAGACCAGTACATTTACCACTCATGGTGTAACTCTGGTCTCTTGAATAAAGCAATGGAAATAAATGTCCTTTTTATAAGCCATTTTTGTAGTCTAGCCCCTTTACCAATTAGAAATCGACATCACAGTGGAAGTCAAATGGCCAAAGTACATATTTTATTTTGATAATATTATACTAGAAGGAATCTAGTTTTGTTCTGAGGGGAGCTTAGTAACCTCAATATTTTCTGTCATAAAAATTTATTTTGCCAAGTGCAAGGTTAAAAAATAGCACACATCATTTTAAGATAGCTGCAAGCAATTAGAATTCAAAGGTCAGCATCTTGCACAGATTTAGAGCGTGGTTCCAGCATTTTCCTCTTCTGTTTCACTGGGATTTTTATTTAGCGCTGAAAAAGCCATTCATTTTGTAAAGGTTAATTCACAAGTCTGGGTTTGATGAAGTGTGTTGCTTATATCACCTGCATTAACACAGCATCCGCATTGGTGTCAGTCAAGCCCCCTTCCCTGATGAAAACCATCTCTGTCAGAGTAAGAATTCACCTTCCTCTCTCAGTTTTGATCCCCCACAGGGGCCAATAGCAATCCCATTCACGGACTATGCCTGCCCCGTTTTAGTCAATGGGTGAATAGAACTATTGCCTTTTATATCATGAATTCACTTTGGCGCAATTACCTTTCAAATCCCCATAACTTATTGATTAACTGTAATATTCTGTTCATAAATTCTAATAAGCAAAGAAATGCTAATTTTCATTCATTTTCCTTTACCGGGTTTACTTTTTATTTTGTTTTCCTCTCTATTGTAGAGCAGAAGTATCCTAGTTATTCTCTTTTCTTTAAGTAATTTCTAAGTACTTCAGGTAGGACTCACAAGCTAACGTTCTGGAGCAGACAGAAAGACGTCTATACTTTGTTAATTCTTTAGCCATCTGTCACTAGCATTATCTTCTTGTCCCACTGAAGGCTTCCAGATGGCTGCCAGTTTTCCAAGTCATATCCACACTGTTTTTCATCATACGAATAATGAAGTTCTTCACTTTCCACAGGAATCAAGTAGGTTGTTTAAAACTGTCTTATGAATATTGCCTCAGGCTTCCTCTGCACCTAAGAGCCAGGGCCCAGGATTAAATAACTGGGTGGAATCCTTTTGTCCATAAAACTAGTTCATCTAAAATGGGTGTTGGAAGTATTTTGTCTGACTAGCACCTAAGCCTCCTTCTGACTTTGGGGAAAACTCCCATTTGCCATCAGTAAAAGAATATGACACAGCCTTAGCTAATCAGACCTTCCTACAGTGAGTAGAATTGGATGGTGTCTACGGCCTTACTTCTATTGGTTTAGGCCAACTTCCTAGCATATAATTCTTCAGATTGGCTATTAATCTTATGAATTTTATGCACTAGCTGCTGAACTTTTCTTTTGGTGCTGAGATTGAACTCAGGGCCTCATGCATGTTAAGCACATTCTCTACATGGAGCTACACCCCCATTCTACCTGTTAAACTTCTGATACATTCCTTTTGCTATTCAAATAACCAAAATCAGTTTCTAGGACTTCATCTGTAACTCCAACAGACAGGACAAAAGATGCTGTGAGGCCCAGGCAGATGGATCAGAATCAGCCTCAGAGACTACCCTCATGGGTCCATAGGGAACAGTAGGCTGTTTATGAAGACAGATATCATGAAAAAGAATATTGGTACAACTGCATCACCTTGTTTTGCAGATACAGACCTATACTGGGCAGTATCTGAAAACTAGTCAAGAATTAGGACATCTAAAAAGTGCCAGCGAGGTGTAGTAGCAATGTTTGATAAACAGACACCCCTCCCCATGACTCACTGCTATTATAGGCACCTCATCATTTAGACGGACCTCTAGCAGAAGATCTTTTTTTTTAGGTTGATTTCTCATACACATGTCCCCCAATTTAGGATGGTTTGATTTTTACTTTACCATGGTGCCCAAAGCGTACCCATACAACTATTTTGTTTTTCTTTCAATACAGTGTCCCATGAATTACATGAAATAGTCCACATTTTATTATAAAATATACTTTGTGTGAGATCATTTTGTCCAACTGCAGGTTAATGTGCTTGAAACCTATTTCAGATTGGCTAGGCTAAGCTATGATGATTTATTAAAGCAGGTTAGGTGTAAAAAATGCACTTTCCCTTCATGGTATTTCAACTTCCGGGTTTAACGGCACATAACCTCATCAAACGCCAAGGAGCTTGTGTATACTTAAAACTATGTACATCTGCTTTGAATGACTCACACTCTAGGCAAAGTTTAACCAGTTCCATTGAGAGAAAGGAGAAAAGTAGGTTTACATACACTAGCCTTTTCCTATTGTATTTATTTCTAATTTCAAGCTGCCTGCTTGCACAAGTGATTTGAGGCAGCTGAGCTGTGGATGACATTCTAATGAGGCGGGAGCTGGATGAATCACCATGCCTGCCTGCAGCGCTGTTCATTAGAGGCTGGAGGGAGGCTCGGGGCTGCTCCGGGCATGCCCAGCCTGCCGTGCCCATTAACCAGCTCAGCAGCTGCTCTCCAATCATTAGAGCCACGCTGCAGCTTCAGAGAGAGAAACTGTTCACAGCCTGTCCAGGTTCCAGAGTTTGATCTCCCAGGACCTCCTCCTCCTGGCCTTGTGTCAATGGAATAAAGTTCATTACCTTTCAAAAACACTAGCTTGGTCCATTTGTGGTAACAGGAACTTTCAGTTAACCAAGGCAAATGTGGAAGGATGAAAACAGGCTTTACTTAGACAATGTTACCAAGTCTACAATGCTCTCTTGGGAAGGAATTCTATTGGTTGTGAGGCTGGAAGGTGGACCAAAGGTAGTGCATGTTGGGTGGATATGTACATGAACAGCTGGCGTGCAGTAATGCTCACAATAATAGTAATAATCTGTGCTGATGCTCTATGAAGAATTTCATGGGTTTTTTTGAGATCAGTTGTGCTGTGCCTGCTCCTTAAACTCCAGTTGAAATTAATTTCATATTCTGTCCACTAGAAGTTCCATAGCTCAAGCATAGTCAATATCCTCCCATGATTTGAGACAGTTTTAACAATCTCAGGAGTCGATCTCCCCATACTGCTTTGTGTATTGTCTTTGATTTCCCAAATCACCTACATTAAGAAAGACACAGAAGTGATTATACATACCACTTTTCAAAAGGCAGCCAGCCTCATCAAGCATTTCAGGGTTATGTAAACTTTACTGCAGTTTTTTTTCCAAGCATACAACATCCTTTCTCTTTCTTTCTCTCTCTCCATCCATCTACTTCTCTCTTTACCTCTTACTCCTAGACATTTGCCCTACTGTCTTCCTTATAAATGCATTACCAAAGCAAAGTAGGTCTGTCAGTCAACAGAATAAATTTTTCTCCATCTTGGGTCATGGAGATGGCCTCCTTTAACCCATATCTTAACTGTCATCCTGAATTGCTAGCATTCTTACCTTACTTTAAAAAGAACAATAACCCAGGGATTGGAAAATTTAAAATAACTTATTACAGCTCAGAGACACATAGGGAGCAGTAGGGAGGAGTTTCAAACTGACAATATTTATTTAAGTTTCTGATCATAGAATGGTATTTGGTGGCAATGCAGCAAGTCATACTTATTACTGTATTACTGTGCTGTTGCTGATGTAACAATTTACTACAAGCTTACTGGTTTAAATAACGCAAATTTATTACCTTAGGGTCCTAGAGATTAGAAATTTAAAATAAGTCTCATTGGTCTCACTGGGCTAAAATTAATCAGTAGAACTCTGTTCCTTTCTGCGGGCTCCAGGAGGAATCTAATTCTTTGCCTCTTCCAGGTTGTTGAAACTACCTATATCCTTTGGCTTTTTCCACCTTCATCTTCAAAGCCAGTACACTGTATCTTTTTATCTTTCCACACCACTACCAACTTCCTACTGTCATCTTCTACCTTCCTCTTCTACTTCTAAAGAGCCTTGTGATTATGTTGGTCCCCACTTACATAATTCAGGAAACAATTCTTACTGTCTTGGTTCCTTTTCACATCATTGAGACATAATACCTGCTACCCAAAGTTAAAGGAGGAAAGACTTGTTTTAGATCAAATTTTATAGAGGTTTCAGTCCATAGTCAGCTGGATCCAGGGTCAAGCTAGGGGAGCATAGCAGAGGGGCACAGCAGAGCAGAAACAGTGACGGTATGGTAGGCAGGAGGCAGTGAAGCAGAGAGCCTTCTGGACTTTTATCCCATTGAAGCCTCAAGCCTATTGGATGGTTCCACCCACACTCAGCGTGGGCCCTTCCATTATTCACACCCAGAGCTGCGATAAACCAATCCGTGGACTAATCCACTCACCATTAATCACAGTATCACAAACTCATGATCCTGCCACCTCCCCAAAGTCCCTCCTGTGAGTGCCATAACACCTAAAGTCAGATAATTAGGAAACTTTGTGCCATCTGCAATCTCAACTCCTCTTTACCACATAACCTAACATCCTCATAGGTTCCAGGGTTTAAGAAACGAATGCCTTTGGGGAAGGGATTATTTGAGTATTCTTCTGCCTACCATTTACACTGAAACTTCTTAGCATCACTGAAATTAAAATATAAAAGATATTTTTGAGACTCAATTAAAAACACAATTCTTAGCAATTTCTTTAAAATAGATCATTGAAACCTCAGATAAATAAGAACCAAAGGTCAAAGGACACATGAGCTGTAGCTAAAATTTTATTGCCAGCATTTCTTAATGATAGTTCCTTGTGCTATGCTATTTATTTATTTATCTATGTATTTTGCAGTGGAGCAAGACAAGAGGGAGAAGGGTTCCACGATCAAAATCCAAGATCAAACAAATTTTGTACTTGTGAAATCATTTCAATTGCTTGGAGACTCTCAAAACAGATTAGCATATCAAAAGATCTATAAAGCCCCCTTTCTAAAATGTCCTTGGTAGAGATTAATACTGGTCTCATGAAATGAGTGAAGTCCTTTGTAAGTGAACTGTTATATAAAGAAAAAACCCGCACACACCCCCCCCATCCTGGGTTTCCTGGCTTCCTATCTCATCATGCGATTGCTCCCTCTCTCACACTTCCGCCATGATGCTATCCAACATGCACCCCTAACCAGAAGCTGAACAGATGCAACCACCCAGTTTTGGACTTCCAGCTTACCAAACTGTGAGCTAAATAAACCTCTCTTTTCATATGTTATCCAATGTCAGGTATCTAATTGCAGCAACAGAAAATGGACCAAAACATCTATTAATCCTTCAGTTCTAGAAATGCTTCCCTGCATCAACTAGAAGGAAAACGGTCAGGAGGGGACACAAAAACAGAGCATTAAAAGAAAAATTCAAAGATGGCCTCCTGAAGAGAGGCGATTCCTGAAGAAAGCCATGTCTAATACAAGCAAAACATTGAGCACAAATAAATGAAGACATACTTTAAGGAATTTGTGACTCACAAAAGAAATATTTTTATAAAATTATTAGCATAATCACTAATAACAATAATCACATTTTGGCTAGACAAGCAAGGCTATCTCCTGATAATTGACATTAAGAAAATAAGTTTCCAGAGAAAAGGTGATGGGTAGGAGTTGATGTATTGTTTTCTTTCTACTGAGGATAATTGGGGTGTACCAGTGTCACAAAATTGTCTTTCAAAGCAGAGGAGTTATAAGTGGTTGGATCAAAAAGTGGTAAATGAATACCACATGGTAAACCTGACTTGCTAACTCAGTGTGTGTCACCAGGGCAAGCCCTGTAAATGCCTCTCCAGAGTGGAAGACGCTCAACAGCAAACTGAGGACCTGCAAGTCTATTGGAAAACCTCTCCACCATGGGCCAGTGCGATGATCCAGTGTTGTCTCCAGAAATGCTGCAAAGGACGCCTTTGGCCTCTCCAGACTGGTGAGTGAGCTTACAGCTCATCTAACATGGAGACAAAACAAAGAAAAATGATTTGAGAAGACATGGTGACAGGTTAACCCTCTAGAGTGTTATGGAGGAAAGGAGTAGATTAATATATGAACAAGAAGGACTTGACAGATAGAAGATTTTAAATGCCATTATGAACCTTTTTCAAGGTTGTACAGTGAAAGGTCACTGACTTTGCTCTTTATTAGTTTTTAAAAAGACATGGTTTAGAAATAAGACAAAAGATAAGGGATAAACAAATACATCTTCAGAGAGAGATTTCTTGACACAGAAGCTCCAGGGATTTATATAGGACAAATCTTATATTTTATTGCTATAAATGATATGGGAAGAAAACACACAGAGAAATTTTTAACCTTGTAATTGATCCTGAAACTTTCAGGGTGAAATGCTGATTTCAAGGTAATGTACAACAAAATTCCTCAAGGGTTTAGCTGGGCAAAAAAGAAAATTAAAGTGAAGGCATTCAAGGGCAAAGTATATTTAGTAAACACTTATCAAATGCCTACTGTGTGTATTGCTACAGTTGATTTAGGGTCAATCAAGGTAAATTTGATATGGTGTCTGGCATCAAGATTATGATCTGGTGATGGAGATAAAGGTAGAAACAAGAAATTTTGGAAGTAAACTAGATATTTCTGGGGTATTGGACTGGTCTGAATGTAGATTACACATAGCAAATCTAAAGGTTCTGAAATAGGAAACGAATATTGTGCCTGTAGGGGCTGATTTAAAATCCCTTCCTATAAGGCCATTTCCTGAAAGAGAAAATTGTGGTAATTATCCATGTCTTGAACAAACTTCCTAAGAAGTCCTTGTAAATTTAGGAACCATTGAAAGTTTAAAATTCTGTAACAGTGATGTGCGGCATTGATGTGTATCAGATTCACTTGAGTGTTTACAATGAATCAGGCCATAGATATGGGAACCTTTGCCCGGACATTTTATTTAATCAATTCAAGGTGTAGCCTAGGCATGAATTTTAAAATACTCTTTGAATGATTCTGATGTACCCTCAATACAAAAGTGACGTCCTAAATAGTGGGAAAAACTATATGTCCTACCTGGTGCAGGTTATGCAATTGCTTTAAATCTTAGTGTTCTTTTCTGTAAATATAGTGAATAATATCTTGGAAGGTTTTTGCTAGATAAAATACACATCAAATGTGGAGGCCACTGGTAGAGATTCTGGCACATAAAAATTATTAACTAAGTAAAAATAATTTTACTATCTATATCAGAGATTAAAGATGAAAAGTCAAGACCTTGGGCCCAGGCCTGTGTCCAAAGTGTGAAATTTGTTTATGACAAGCTGTTCCTCTGTGCCTCTATTTCTTCATTTGTCCAGTGATAGCAATAATTATTATGAAGACTGGATAAAATTAAGATTCATTGCCTAACCCAAAAGTACATAGTCTGAATTCAGTCAGGAGGACGCATTAGACAAATCATACAAAATTCCTAGCATACACTTCATAAAATGGCAATGTCATTAAATAAAAATGTAAGATTTGAGAAATTTTCTAGGTTAAAAGGAACTAAAGGGACTGGGGATTTAGCTCAGCGGCACAGTGCCTGCCTGGCAAGCACCAGGTTGTGAGTTCATTTCCTGGTACTGGAAAACAAACAAACAAACAAAATAAAGGAACTAAAAAGGTGTAACAACTTAATGAAATCCAAGTCCTCATGTTTTCTTTCGTTATTAAAGACATTATTGTGATAATTGTTGATAAATAAGGCCTGTACATTAGATAATATTTTTTAAAATGATGTCAAATTCCTCATTTTGCTGTGCTTCTGTGACTGCATATTTTGATTTTAAGACAAATACATGGAACTAGTTAGGGATAAAAGAACATTCTCCCTGTAACTTATTCTGTGACACAGACAGAAATAGGAGGAATAAAGCAAGCATAGTAAAATATTATCACTTGGGAAAAGGACTGGGTAAGGTATATGCAGGAATTCTTTGTGCTACTTTTACAACCAACTTGTATATCTGAAGTTATAAACAACAACAAAAAAGAATGTTAAAAGTCCTTGGAACATATTATGCATCACATGAAATCAAACTAAATGTGCGTGGTGCAAGTGGACATAAGATGGAACAAATTCACCAAGAAGAGAAAACTCATGTGACACCCAAGGTGTTCTATCCAATGTGCATCCCTGGGTAAAGGGCCAGTCCACAGGGTTAACACTAATGTGATCAGCTAGGACACAAATGTTGGCAACGCCAGATTCAGCAGAGGAGTAGAAAGGAGAGTGCTAAGAGAGTCCCAGGTGCCAGGCAGATGTCAGCCAATTCAGCTGTGAATACTTGTGAATTATCTGTGTCTACTTTTGTTTGTTTCAGCACAACTTTTTTTCCAAAAACAAAATCACCCACTTAATAACATTCCAGCAGTATACAAAAATACTCAATAAGATTAAGTCACCTGAAATCCTACCACTCGGAATATTTTCTCTTCCCCTATTAAAGGACAGCTGTGGATCTCTTGCTTCACTCCTATATAGATTTATGTGTACCACTCACATAAATTGTCTCAAATCACACATGCTGTCTAGCACCTCTCTCTCTGCTCCACGTCATGGACACACTTCCTCAGTACAGACATAGACAAATGTCGTGACTCGCAGATACTGGGTTTCTGACTGCATGGGTCCATTGTGTGCATGGGCCATCATTTGTTAAACCACCAAACTTCAGAGGTTTGCACTTTTAAGACCTCCAGGGATAAATGTGTGTGGACATACATATTTTCGTCCTCATGTGATAATATGAATTGGAAAGTTTCTACAATTAAGGTAAAAGGGCTCAGCATTTTCAAAGCTTTTCTTTTATATTTACATTCCCATCCACAATGCGTGTTTGTGTCCTCAAAACTTGAGAAAACACTTTCCCCTAGTCAGTTGTTTGTTTCTTTGTCAAAAAGGGAAAACCAAAATTGTACAGTTTTAATTTATACTATGTTTTATATGCTATAAACAAAAGAATGTAGAAGTCCTGATCCTTTAGTACTTGCTACATTTGAAGCTAAAAATATTCATCAAAATAATGTCATTTTTCCCCCTAAAACATTTATAAGAATTTTTAGGCTGCTTCTCTCCCTTTTTCTCCTTTTATAATATGTATGCATCTGGTGGTTTGAATGTGGTTTGTCCCTTCTGAAGTTCAAGTTGAAATAGGATCATTGCTATGGCAGTGTTGGGAGTTGGGAGAGAAATAATGCCTTTATCAGCGGATGAAGGTAGGTTACTGAGAGGCGGGTTGTTATAAAGCCGGGCGGTCTCTAGGCTTTGCTGTCTTCTGCACATGCTTGCTTGCCCTTCTACTTTCTGCCACAAGGAAAAGCAGCAAAGACCCTACCAAATGCAGCTGCCTGATCTTGTGCTTCCCAGCTTTCGGAGAAATGGGAGAAAATAAATGTGTCTTCTTGAGAAATTTCTGTCTCTAGTATTGTCTTTTGCTAACAGACATGGGTGAATACAGTATGTATCTATAAGGCAAGTCTAGAAACCACATTTAAAAGTTCAGAATTTGGAACCAGACTACCCAAGTTTGAATATTGGTTCTGGAACTTAATCATTCTACAAATGTACCTCTGATTTCTCATCTATAATAATGGCATTTACCTCTTAGGATTATAGTGAGTTTTAGAGTTAATTTATGCCAAGGGCTTAGAATAGTATCTCACAGATAGTAAGTCCCTGAAACATGTTAACTCTCACCTCTATAACCAGGTGGTTACAGAGGCAAGATATTGTTCTTAGGCCTCAATGGAGTAGAGAATGCTCTAAGACAACATGGGGCTCTGATATTTGAAAATGTTTTTGTCCCGATGTAAAACACCCTGACTTTTTTGTCCTTAGAGTTCTGAGGAAGAAGGGCCAGGCAAAATTTCAGATAAATCTGTGCAGAGAAACACCATGCCAGCAGGATCTTTTTAAAGAATTCCAGTAGGATAAAACAAAAATCCTTACTAAACCCACAAGTACACTATGCCACTCTTACTATTAAAGATATGATCCTCCCTGGATTATTGGAGGAAAGTTATATTTAGCTGTCATTTCTTTGAGTGCAAAGGAGAAAGAAGCAGTATGCTATTGATTGATGATTTCTTTTACAGTCACCTCTTCTTTGGTTTACTTTAAATTATTTACGTAAGTTTGACTTTTATTTTCAAGGTGGTACTGCAGCTTTCGTTCATGTTTGTATTGGCCAAATTCTTTTCATGTGAAAATTTATACAAAGTGAAAACCTTGTGGCCCAGAAATGGAGTCTTACTGGTTATATGGTACATAAATAGAGACCTTGAGGAGAGGGTGCACTTTCCTCCATTCAGAAGGGCATTCTATCCTTTGGCAATCCTCATGCTCTGGTACAATCTATTGGCAGATGACCATTCTAACCAAACGGGGTACCTATTATACCACAGATCATACCAGAGCCTGTCAGAGAGGAGTCAAAGAGAAAAGAAAGGAAATGAGATGGGAAGAAAAATAGATTTAAAATGAGGCCAAAAGCCAGGCACAATGGCACATTTCCATAATTCCAGATACTTGGGAGGCTGAGGCAGGAGGATCACAAATTTAAGACAACTTAGTGAGCTCTGTATTGAAAAAAGTGTGTGGGGAGGTGTTACTCAGCAGAGAGAACCTCTGGGTTCAATACCCAGGACTGTAAAAAAAGAAGCAGTAAAAGTTGCTTTCCTTGGATAATAAAGGAAATGAATAAAAGGAGCAAGGAGAAAGAAAGCAGATGCACTGTGAGGACTTCCGGGAGAAGGGAGGACCTTTGCAAATATTTACCCTGTATACCAGAGACAGGAGGTCAAGTTTCTCTGTTTAAATATATGCGTACGGCTTTGGTCCCATAAGAGAAGTGTCAGTCCCTTGAAAAGATGGCAAGACCCATGCTTGTAGACTTATTTTAAACTTAAAAAATAGGTGACGTTTAAGTACAATGTTTGAAACGAGCTTTCTGTTTCCCTGCCTAACATAAAAATACATATTATTAAAATAAAATGCAAATTTCTTATGCCAAAAATCTCCTTGATAGAATATTTTAATTAAGAAGCCTTGGAAATTGCCTCTTAGCATGTATCAGTTGTGAATCTCAGTCTGAATATGTTTGCTGGGAAATGAATTTAGCGAGCAGTTGTCAGATATTAAATTTCTTTCAGCATCAATAATTCTGCCAATATAGTTGTTTTCAAATGTTATTCACCTTAAGGCAAAGTAGGTATCATAAATTTAAACAATGTGTAATATGCACAGATGAAGTTTTAAAGAAAACCTACAATATTTGCTTGCAGAAGTTACCGGAAATGTTTCACAATTTCAAAGTTCAGTCTTTGAAATGTGGTATAATCTCTCACTTCTTAATATTGCTGCAGTTTATTATTCTCTTCGTTTAGTCTTGTCCATGAAAATTTACAAGATGACATTTTATCTTTCTTTAGCAAGCTCTGAACTAAGTACAGCCCTCTCTCAGCATCCATGGGGGAAATGTTTTAAGCATAACAAAATCTGCAGATGCTCAAGTCCCTTATAAACATGAACGTATGCATATCTCCCCATAAACTTTCAGTCATTTGAGATCACAGTATTTACAATACCTAGTGCAGTATAAATGCTAGGTACGTAGTAATTATGTTGTATTGCTTAAGAAATAGTAACAAAAATATAAATCTACCCTGTTCAGTACGAATGCAAGTTTAAAAAATATTTTCTATTCACTGTGAGTTGAGTCCACCCATGTACATAGGAAGCTATCTCTATTATCTTTGTGTTATAAAACAAATTGTGTCTGCTTCACATTCATAAATTGAATTGCTAACCCTCAGTGTGACTGTATTTGGAGACAGAGCTTTTAAAGAGCCAATTTAAAGTTAAACGTGGTTATAGGAGTAAGACCCTAATCCAACAGGTCAGACGTACTATAAGAAGAGGCAGACAGAAGGCCATGTGAAGACACAGTGAGAAAGAAACCATCTGTAAGTCCCAAACCAGTTCTGTTTGCATCTTGATCTTCGACTTTGTAGTGGCTGATTGATTGTGTCAACTTGAAAAGTTTAGAAGCTTAACTCTTTCGGCTCAGCATTCTACACTCTGCAGTGTAGAGGATCTGCCCTAGGATGGCTCGCCATCACTTAGGCAGTATAAAAAGGAAATGAGTATGGACAGACTGGCTGCTGTTCAGAGGAGGTCCAGTCTTCACGTTTAGCTTGGACATTGTCTCCTGGCTTCTACTGTAGACTCTTTGACTTCTGCCTTGGATCCTTCAACCTTCCAGCGTAGACTCTTCAGCCTTCCTTCACAGACTCATCAGCCTCCTGATACACACAGACTTACATGGAACACTGCAGTGAGATCCAGACCTTGTACTGAACCTTTCAGCCTCCAGTGCGCAGACACCCTCTGCATGCTTCTTCTTCCAACTCTGTGGCTGACCATCCTAAGCCAATCTTGTAATTGCTTATACATTTGTATATCTTGTGTTATATCTGTTTCCCTAGTAAACCCTGACTAATATAGAAATTCAGTCTCCAGAATAGTAAGAAAAATAAATTTATGCTGTTTAAAACTTCACAACATAGTTTGCATTTTATTATGGTGGTCCTAGAGGAGTAATAGACTTTGGTTTAGCTAAAACAAATAGCTACTCCTTCCAGCATGCAATAACTAATAATATCCGTGATACTAGGCAAAGCCATCATCTTTCTATTCTGTGGCATTGTGGGAAGAATTTTACACAGACAAGCACATCGCCCTTTACTAGAAAGTGCGTAGTTTTTATACTGGCTATGTAGGTGGGCATTTGTTTGCTTGCGCTTTGAATGATAGTGTAAGAAACAATAGAGGATAACCAAAGCTGGTATTAACCTAGAGGGTTCATGTGAAGAAGGCCAGCAAGAAAGCAGAAGCAGAAGGAGCCAAAAGGAATGTTAGCAAGAGGCTGCAGAAGATAAGAAGTAATAAGAAAATCTGTTCTCCTGAGGGCTCTCTGGGCTGTGTTATTTTAGATATGGTCACCAATGGTTTTTCTGCACTTTTTGGGGCACAGTGAATGCAGTCAGAGGAAGTAGACTTTGAAGACTTTCTCATACAACTCTTTCGTTTTACCAGTATTAAAACTATGAAGTTTCCGGGCTGAGCATTCAAGCAGACCTGGGATGGAATCCTAGTTCTGTCTCTTCTTGCCTGGGAAGGTTGTTTAACCTCTCTGAGCCTCTGTTTGCTCATCTACAATAAAAGCACACTACTAAGAAACTTAAAACATTTATTGTGATGCTTCAGTTTATTCACATGCATAAAGTGTCTGGCACATAGTTACAGTACATTTTAATTCTTGCACCAAGTCACCCTGTTAGTCAGGGACACTGCTGTACAAAGACATAATGTACATTTTACCAGCTGAAATGCAGAGAGAATGAACACTTCAAAATACTCCCTTGGAAAGTGGTCCAAGAATATGTGGAAGAATAAAAACAATAACCTCCTCTTCCCTTCTTTAATTGAAATGAGTAAAGTTATTCTTTGAGGATCACTCGGGAAAACAGAATTCCCCTGGAGAATAGGGATGAATCTGTGCAACTGAACAATTTAACTTCGCCAAAAAAAGAGGAGTTGTACATATTGCAAGGAAAGGAATGGAAAAAATGAGGCTCAGGGGTTGGCTGGCTGAATGATTAACACAAGGGTGAGGGGTAAGCAGCTCTGGAAGAACAAAGATCACTTAAGATTCAATTTTGTTTTTGTTTTTTTTTTGTTTTTTGTTTGTTTTTTGTTTGTTTTTATTTTTGGTTTTTCTCCAGTACCGGGAACCGAGCTCACGACCTTGTGCTTGCCAGGCAGGTGCTTTGCCGCTGAGCTAAATCCCCAGCCCAAGATTCAATTTTGATTAACTTCACTAGAGGACCTGCACTCAGTCTGGAACCAGAGAGGGAGGTTTAGTGCTGACTTTTGCATAAGTTCATTTTAAAGCTACAATGTAGATATCTTAGTACATCTTGCGCTGATTTAATAGAATACCTGAGATAGTAGTTTAGAAAAAATCAGATATTTATTGACTCTTAGTTCTAGAGGCTGAGAACAAAGATCAAGGAGCTGGCATCTAACTGGAACCTTCTTAACATACCAGTTCACAGTGGAAGGGCAAAGAGAGAGTGAGACAGCAAGAAGGAATTCAGACTCATCCTTTTATAAGGAAGACACTGCTGCAATTACAAGCCCACACCCACGATAGCAGCATTGATTCATTCATCTGTCTTCATGACCTAACAACTCTTAAAGGTCCCACCTACCAATGCCCCTGCACTGGGGATAAAATGATGAACATTCAGGCTAATGAGGACATATTTAAGCTATAGCAACTAACAGAGTTGAGATCCAGGTTTCATAAAAGAGAGATGTGCTGATCATTCACTCATCCATGCATTTATTCCAAAAATATTCATTTGTAATTTACTTTATGCCAAACAAAGTGCTAAAAGCTTAGGTACACAAACATGCACAAGACATAGTCTTTTCCTTTTAGGCAGGGGAGAGCAGTATATTCCGTCTAGTCTCATTTTTCCAGCCTTTAACATCTGGGCTGTTTGGGGAGAGGGTGTATTAAGGTGCAAGTTCTTGTATACGTAAGTCATAAACATCTTGGCTTTCAGGCAGTAGTTGGAGCAAGTTGATTGAGAGTTGAAACGATGGTTTAACATTCCCCTAGCTATCCTTCATAGCATTAAAGAGTGAGAACATTACATGTACAGCATCCCCTTCCACAACAGTATGAGCTCCTTTCTTCATTTCCCCCTTAAAATTGCACCTACTTGAACTAAAACCAGCAATAAGATTGGAATCCTTTTCTAGTTGTATACCTATTGCGGTTGCTCTTTCAATTGCAAAGACCCTGAAGAGTTTGTGGCCTCAGCACCTGCAAAAGAAGCATTAAATTCCCAGACACAGGTTACCTCGTTCTTTCTCTACGGAAAAGCCAGTTATGTTTTTCTTTCCAGATAATTACCACAGAATGGTCAGTCAACTGAAGTAGCATTGAGCTCCCAACCTTCTCTCTTGACCTCAGGAGCTTTATCTGCCTCTTTGGTAGCTTTTGCCTTGTGTTTGGCTTTTCCTTGGGACTCATGCTTCTGAATGGGCTAAAATCTAGGATATCCTGTTCTGAGGTTGACTTAATTCCAAATGAATAAGGTAGATGTTCAAGCAGGGGAGTGACATAAATAAGACTGAATCTGGAATCTGCCACAGTTAATCAGTGGAGGGCAGAAACATATTAGGAAGAATAATTAGGGTGCATTCAATAGCTTAAATGTTGTGATACTGAAGGAGATAAGAAGCAGTGGGAAAGGACAGGGAAGAGACAAAGAGGCAGAACCTACAGATTTTGCAAGAGTTTTCATAAGGATACTGAGGCTCAGGCCTGGGGAACTGGGATGATGTCTGTTGCAGAAATGCACATATTATTAGCAATGTGTGTTTATTTATTAAACTTTCATACTGCTTTCCTTTTCTTAAAAACAACTGATACTAGCAGAATTTTCCACTGGACTGTTATTTTTGTTTTCTTGGATTCCAAGGACCTTGTAAGCACTATCTTATTCATCCTGAAAGCTTTGTGAGGTAGGTACTGGGGGTTTGAAAGACCAAATACACAAAAGATGGCTTTTAAATTTTCTTTCTCTAAATGTTTGAACATCTCAGATTCTAACTGAGATCTCATAGACTCTTGGTAGCAATTAGTAGCGATCAGGCTTGGCAAGTTCTGTGTTTCCCAGTTATTATCAATAGGTTCTAATTGAGAACATATGCTCATTTTCAGCTGGGATTATTGTCTGGCTAAGCACAATGGAGACGCTGAAAGACAGCATCTGGCCAAGTTATTTTCTGTCATTCACCTCTCAATCCCATCTTATTTTATCACTGCTTTCATTTGGTGTGTGACCCAGGAGGGTAGGAGGAGGTCAAGGTTGTACAGCACCTGCTCTCGTGTGCTAATTGGTTCAGCAATGCATTCTTTGCATAGTTACTCAAGAAGCATGTATGGTTACTTTAAGCAGATGCTAGCTCCATTTAGCTGTTGCTACATGACAAATCATCCCCGAATGTAGTAGCTTAAACATTAATCTAGATTTTTTACAGGACTGAGGTGGCATGGCTTTTATCCACCCCATGTGATGGTACATGGGGTGGTTTGGCTGGGCGAAGAGCAGTGATGCTGAATCTTTTAGAGATTTCAATGAGAACAAACAGCCAGCTATCTGTGGCATGCACACCATAGGTTTGCCACCGCTGACCTAGAGGATCCAGTTCCAAAATGCCTCTCTCATGTTCCTGGAAAATAGGTTCTGGCTGTCAGGTGGAAGCTCAGCTGGAGCAGTTGGCCAGTGGCTTCAGTTAGCGTTCTGGTGGGTCTCTTCACAAACAATTGGCTAAGCTTACCTACTTACAACAGGAGCTGTTGATTCCAAGAGTGACAGTCCCAAGAGACAGGAAGTTGATGCTGCAAGTCTATTGGGGCTCAAGTCTTTGATTTTCATAGCATCACATCCCACTGCATTTTACTGGCCAAAGCGGTCGAATTCAGAGATGGAGAATACATGGCACTTTTCCACAAGAGGAGTGTCAAAAACTGGGTGACCAAATTTAATTTACACTATACAGATTATATTACAAATTTTGTGTTGAGAATGCCCATCACCTGAGAAATGGATAAAAGAGTGTGGTATTTTTACATAATGGAATATTACTCAGCTATAAAGAAAGATAATCTCAAGATTTTTTTTTTATTTTAAAGAAAACAGTACAAAAAAAACAATAGCACAATATAAACAAAACAAAGTAAGGACATTAAAAGTGATACAGGTTTTCAAACCAAATGATAGATATTAACAGTGCTTATTATATTACATATTGTTATCTTCAGCGAAGTTGCTCAGATTAACAGATGTAAGAATAGAAGATTGATCAAATCATTAAAGGGAATAAGAAAATAATAATTTAAAAGAACATTAGAGACAATACATAGTTTCACTAGACAGGATTGTAGGAATTCACCAGTGGTTGTTTTACTGCAAATTGTTGTCATCACGTAAATTGCTCTGATTACCAGATATAAGCATGCATAGGAAAATGAACACAACTATAGACCATACTCACAAGTGAAATAAATCATACCCACATGTGTAAACACCATATTGTCTCACTAGTGTAAGAACCTGAAAGAGTGGATAAAATCTAAGAGGTACAATAGACATCGTGAAATGAAAGGCAACTGCTCAAAAGGAAAGAACAACTGGGATGAGGGAAAAGAGAAGAGAAAAAGGGGAAAAATATGTATATATGTATACACAGGATAGCTAACATAGTTGTACTATTGACTTTTATTGCTTGATTGAAAGGAACAGTTAATGTTTAAGTGTTTGATCAAGCTTACATGTCTATATTTATTTATCTAAGTATTCAAGTTAAAGATATCAATATGTAACACAACTACCATTGTTAATTTCCTATCACCTTGTCCGAAATTCTGTGTTGCTTGTATTGTTTTCGTGTTATTTTCTCAATGTATGTGTGTTTGTTAATATGTTTCTATTCTTTTATCTTTTAAAATAAAAAGAATTTTTGAATAAAAGACAGGAGTTTGGCGGCTCAGTAGGCAAAACTTTGTATTCTTAATATATTTTAAACTTTTTTCTTAATCTCTCTACAACCTCATCAATACCAATTCTGTTGTTTATCTCTGATCCTTATTTTGCCTCAAGTGCCATGATATTTTATCTCTGGTTTACTACATATGGTGTTGCAACTCTACTATCCTGGCTACCAGCCTTTTGGGGAGGTTTTTTCAAAGTCTCATATTGCACAAAATGTCGCTATTAGGTGCCTCTATAGTTTTGGAGGCTTTCTATCTGCAAGGCTATCACAGCAAGTGTTCATCAGACTGCTAGTCTGGCTTTTCTCCAGACTAGGAACTCTGAGGGTAGGTAATCTACCTTATTCATTTGAATCCCCAGTACAGTAGATTGTTTCTAGAGAAAAATACTAAACAATATTTCCTTGGTGAATGATTATCATTCTACCTTAAATATTTACATTCTTAAAATGATATGCTATTAACATTGACTTTTGCAAGTCACTTGATAGGGTTAGAACACGTTCTTGTATTCTCCATCTCTTGAAAACATGGGGTTCTGTGGGGTCAAAACTGAGTGGAAGAAGTGTCACTAATGTCCAATGAGGAGGTACAGTGGAAGAAGCACAAAGGAGTTAAAGATGATTCTTTTCATGATGATTCTGTTAGACTACATTTAGCAGAAAAGTTCATCATGGTTTTCTATGTCAAGAGAAGCTGTACAAAGCAGCAGAGACATTAACTATGGCTCATTCATCTCCATTGGCCCCCTGGACATTTTGAAGCAGGATATATAAGTCCTGCTGCAAATTGATAACAGGTGTCTGATTCCAAACAAATATCACCAATCTTGTCCTTAATGCATTGTAGCAGAACATGATAGAGCATTAAAAGTTCAGTAGTGCGCATCTGAAAGAGGAATGAACATGAGATTGAGCAACACTATCTTATCAACTGAATTTAAAATGGATATTAATCTTGCCTCTTAAGGATAAGAACAGATGAGCCAAAGAAATCTCCAATTGTAAGCTGTGGGTGAGACGTATTGTCTTCTACTTTAGAGAGTGAGGACATACTGATCACTCTGGAAAAGATCCTTCGTTATAACAAAGAAACTCTTGAAGACTATATCTTTAGGGAGGGATGCCGCTATGGCTTTTACTTCTAATTTATTTAACCACAAAATATGTATTGAGCCATAAGGACATAACTTAATATGCTGGGTGGTATAAGGATGACAGAACAGACCTTACAGACCCTACTCTCAGACAGCTCCTTACCCTTGAGAAGTAGACATGAGAAGAAGGATAAAGAAATAAGGTTGAGAAAAGTAGAATAGATGGCACAAGGCTCTGGAAGTAGAAACAAGTGCAAACTGCATCTTCTATTCTTAAGAACTTGCAAAAGTTATTTAAATTCTATAGCCTCAGTTTCCGCATCTGTATAATAATGCCAAGGACAATAGAACTATTATGGTTGATGCATTGTGTCAACTTGGGGAGTATAGAGGTTTGGCTAAGTGATTCAGCAGTTCTGCATTCTGGGGTGAGAAGGACATGCCCTTCCTGCTCGGGGATGTTGTTCATTGTGTCAGTGTGAGAAGTTTAGAAGGTTAACTATGTGATTCAGCAGGGAGCCAGGATGCTTACTTTGTATTCATCCTGAGCCTGTGCAAGAGGAGGGCATGGAGATTATGTGAGTGCTGCACACCCCTGGGTGGGAGTAGCCTGCTTACAATGTAAGGGAGGGAAAGAGGCTTGCTGCTCTCCCCTTTTGCTCTTGTTGCTTTGCTATCTTCTGCTGCCATGAACGTTTGCCCTCTGCATGTGCCACTCTGCCTTGGAACCAGCCAACTATGGACTGAAACCCCCACAAACTGTAAGCTAAATAAATCTTTCCTTCCTTAATTTGGGGCATTGGGTATTTTGTCTCAGCAACAAAAGAAAAGTAACCAAGACAAGTACCTATCTCTAGAAGCATGTGGCGAGGATTAAAGTAGGTAAGGAGTGAGAAGTTCTAAGCTCTATAAGCATAGGAGACAAATCTCTATCTATCTCATTGTCCCTTTGACATCGGTAGTATGTAGTATGGAGCAGCGCACTGCAGGTGGTCAGTGATTATTTGTTGAATGCCAGTCCATAGAAGTGAGTACGGGTGGTATTTGGCACATAGCATCCATTAAATTTTTACCATTTAGATACACAAGAGTGTTGCAATAGTCATGGTAACATCAGAGATAAGTAATGGTAGCAATAGTTGTTAGTGGTAATAGCAATAGTGGCATTAGTCGTGCCTGACTAAGGGCACAAAAAATAGATGAATACCAAGAGATAAAGCTACAGCAGTAAGTTAGCTACGTTATGACATAGAGCAGAACAATGGAGAGTTAGTCCCTCATTGAGAAAGTGAAGCTGCAATCGACTATTTCTGAGTAAGGAGGCACATGATGAAACCTGAGGGTTAGGTGCATTAGGAACAGGAAATTTCTTAATAATCTTTTTATTTGAGTCTATTACAGGAGTCAGGTAGAATGTTGTGCTGAGCTAAGATAAAGGCAGCAAAGATGGAGAGGAGGAAAGTAATTAAGGGAATCTAGAGGAAGAATTAACAGCAAGTCATTGTACAGAGGAGGAAGCATGAAATGACTTGAAAAGTCCATGGCCAAAGTGTGATGTGGCCTCATCAGAAATGGAAATGTCAGGGGTTGCAAGGAAGGTGATTTCTTTGGTTGAACATGCATTTGTGTTTGCGCTGCTGGTAGAAGTCTCAGTAAGAAATTTCCACAAGCAATTGAAGTGAAAGTGTGGCATGTCCAGAAAGGTTGGATCAAAGTTAGATGTTTTTAAAGACAGGGAGATTAAGTTTGAGGAGTGCATGACATTGCTAAGGGAAAGGTCATGAAGAGATGAGAATCAATATGGGCTCTTGGAGAAGATCCATCTGTAACTGATAGAGAAACATCGATGTTTGTGACATTGGAGGAGAAGTCAGAGAGGTAGACTGATGCAATTCCACGCCACCCCATAATGAGACAAACCCAGTTACTTTGAAAAACAGAATTAAAAGTTGTGTCTGGCATTTAAAAGATGGCAAAAGGCAAAGATCTGCCTCCAAAAAACCACTGCAACTTTGCTAGTGTGCAGCAGCTATGCTTATACATTCTCTTGTGAATTCATAGCTTCCTCCAGTTCCTCAGTAGAGTGTTTGATATGAACATTTATTAGAATATTGACTTGCAAGTAACAGAATGCCCGATATGGACATGAGTATATATATTGTTTGCTAAACAATAAGTCTAGATAATGTTACCAGTGATGTTTTATCTTTTTGCTCCTTCATTCTCACTGTTTCAACAATGCTTCTTCCCACAATTAGAAAAAATATGGCTTTTGTACTTCTGAGAATCACATCCTCAAATAGGAAAGGAGATCAGACCAAAAGGAATTTTGTCCTCAACCTAATTTATCATGGATAAAAATCTTTCTGAGTGACGGCAAGCTATTTATATGTCATTGGCCATATCCACCTTATACAGCATCCTCCAGCTCTGGGCAGAAGGAAACAAGGACCACAATTGACTAAACCTTAGAACAACCACCACCGATTCTGGTCCAGGCTCCCTGCTGTCCAAATAGGATCAGAATTCCATTAGTAAGAACTGAGTGGTACAAGTGATGAACAGAAAACCAACAGTATCTCTCAGGCAGAGTATAAAGTTAGAGTTCCCTGTGTGTTGAGGGGGAAAAAATGGCAAACTGTGTGCTGGAACCTAAACACCTCTGTTCAATTAGAAAATACTACAGATATAAAGATATATAAGGGATTTATCAAAGGAATGAATATTCTTCCTATGGTTGCCAAGGCAACCTGAATAACCCCCGCAGAGGAAAACCATCAGTATATCTTTTAATGGAACTGTTCATTCCACTTAACTAACAGCACACTTTCCATGTGTGCCTGACGCCACATCGCACCCCTCTCTGCAGTACTGGGAACTGCCCTGACTAACACCTGTGGGGCATGCGGAAGTCCAGTGGAGCATGTGACATGGACGCTCCTACTGTCACCTGCCTCTGAGTTCCTTCAGCAAAAAGAGCAAGACTTCCAAGGTTCTGTGGCTGCCTCTACCACATCTCTGGCTCTTTTGTCATGGAAGCACGGGAGCATTATCTCTGCTCTATATGTCACCTTTGCTCCTTTGCCCTCTCTCCTATTTTATCCTTCAATTTTATATTTATTTATGGTACCAGGAGTCGAACTCAGGACCTCACTCTTGCCAGGCACGTGCTTATACCACTGAGCTATATTCCCAGCCCCTTACCCTTCAGTTTTAGCCATTTATAATAATGTACTAATAATATCAATTCTTGGTACTGGTCCATGGTTTTAGAACTGTAGAGAATATGTTTAAACCATCTCCTTTGTTGCTTCACCCACTTTAAGTGATGACAACCATAGGTCACCGAAATCAGTCCATGGCTTGACTATGTACATGAGCTCCAAGTCTAGATTATACTTTGCTATTAGAAGCACAGCTGGCAAATGAAGGCCTACTAGGATGTCTTGCCCTATGTTATCGATAAAAAAAAAAAATAGGTAAGAAGGCAAAATGGGTAAAATAGCTACTTTTCTCCTTATTTTTCCCAAGTTATTTCTGCATAGTCATTTATGTCATGAATGGTTATTTTTATATTAATAAGATTTCAAGTATGCCAGACTTTAAATAACTGGCAAAAGTAGAATCTCCCTCTTGTTAGTCAGCAATACATTAACTCAAAGTTATCAGGCTAGTTATTTAGTTAGTATAGAAAGAGAACTAAAGAACAACCAAAGGATCTTTCCACCCATTTTATGGTTGTCAAGAGGATGGCTCAGGTAAGAGTTCTGAGCAAGAGTCCAGTAAATGGTGCCTCTTAGGCTCTGTCTGGATGAAGTCAAAGGCCATCATGGCCTGGAATAAAGGCTCCTCTATGGTCTCCCCCTATGCACCATATGTCTACTGGAACGCTAGGAGATATTATTTACACTTCATGCTTTGCATGATGACTATTTGTTTACATGCTTTATTAGCTACATTTACACAGATAGTCCTTGTTTATGTGCATAATGTGCCCTACAAGAATAAACATCATAAACAGAATTCATGTGTGATTTCTTTTTATCGTCTTCAGAATGCCTTAATAATGCCTTCATATATATGCTCAAAATGCATTTTTGATTAACTAAAAAGTTTTTTTGAGAACGCTACCTACCTTCTCAATTTTTATTGCTTTTATTTTATTCCTTTAATGATTTCTTTAGCAGGCAACTATAAAGCCACACTAAAGACGGCTTAGGAAAAGAAATGATGATTTAGAGTGTGAAGCATAGGAAACGGAAAAATTATAAGCTTTTCCCCTTTTATTTCAGTGTGTGAACACGCATATATACATGCACACAACCATCCTATAAAATCCGAAAACAAGAGAATGAGGTTGGCTTCCTTTTCCATATTCCCAAACACCTATGATTCCTGGTCATACCTGGAGAAATAGTTGACATAACTGGAGAAATAGTTGACAACTGACATGACACAGCTACAGCACACACACCTAATTCACTGTTGCGCTGCTCAAACCAGAAGAGTTCCAAGCTCCAAAACAGTGCTGGTCCTTTTGGAAAAGCATGAGCTGCTCACCCAGGTCATCAGGAACACTGAACATTTTCTTTCTGCATTTTCACCTGGGGCTGCTGCAGAATAGAAAGTGAAATTTAGGATAAAGACTCTCATTGAATAATTAGACTTTTCACAGATTCATTCATTATGAAAACAACACTGTGAAGTCCTTTTTGTGATCAGGACTTTAATTTTCATATTACTCAAAGATTACGAGCACAGTTAATATAGCCGTATATGACTCTAGGTAGTATTCATTTTTGTGATTTCAGTTGATAGACAACGTTTTCTTTTTTTAAGGTAGTCCATGTATCTGAGCCCTGAACTCTGACGCAAACAGCACACAAACAACAAACTTCATTCCAAAGGTATAAATGTTCCTCCAGGCCCTAATCCCTTCTGTGTAATGTGGCATTTGTTTCTCTCCAGTGAACAGTAAACCTGTAATTCCCTTTAATCCTAAGAAAGGTTTAAAGGGCAGAGATTTCAGTTATTCACTCCCCACTACCTTCTATGGGCTTTTCAATGTCACAGACGACCCTGTAGGATTTTATAAATCCCGAGTATCTGTCGAGTTAGTCTCTAAAAAGATGCAGCAAATGGAATTGAGACACTAAGCTCACACTATCCTTCTGAAAGGAATTCAGTTGTGACTGAAATTTTGTAACTGGCTGATGCAAAATCCCATTCAATCCAATCATAAAATATTTATGGCTAGAACTGATTAAAATTATGCATACAATGAAATATATTGACATAGTTATGAGCATGCATAAGTGCACCACTTAATGACAATAACACATTATGAGAAGTCCACCACTGGGTTATTTCACTCTGCAAATATTTATATATTTGTATAAACCAATGCGGTACAGGTCAGCCACTCAGCACAGGCTCGTGATGCAACCAAAACTTCTTTTTTTTTTTTTTTTTTGGACTGAGAATCAGACTCACGAACTTGTGCTTGCCAGGCAGGTGCTTGTGCTGATGAGCTATACCCCTGGCCTGATATACTTTTCTTTCTTCTTTTTGAGACAGGGTCTAGCTATGCAGTTCAGGCTGGCCTTGAGCTCAATTTGTAACCCAGGCGGGTCTCAAACTCCTAAGGATCCTCTTGACTCAGCCTCCCAGTGCTGGGATTACAGACGTGCACCACCACTCCTGCCTAATGAATTTTCTTCTACCCTAGTTCCTTTTTTTTCTCTTTTTGATGCTGGAAACCGAATTCAGGACCTTGTGCTTGCCAGGCAAGCTCCTGTGCCACTGAGCTATATCCCCGGCCCCTAAGACTTCTAAACATGAGATTCATGAGGCTGCCACTGGGGTAACATGGCCTATTGTTGGTTTGTTTTTTTTTTTTTTGGTTTTTCTCTGGTACCAGGAACCGAACTCACGACCTTGCGCTTGCCAGGCAGGCGCTTTGCCACTGAGCTAAATCCCCAGCCCCATGGCCTATTGTTGTACAGCAAACTTTTATTTTAATAAGTAGAAGGAGTACATACTAAAGCAGAAATATAATATAATAAGTATACAAACCATGAAGTCATTTGTTATCAGCATCTAGTATTACATAATTTATATAATTGTATCTACTATAAGTTTATAAAACTAGCAGCACAGTAGTCAACTTTATGCCAGCATGACCATGAACATATGAAGGATGTGCTACACCATGGTACGATGAAGTTTGGACATCTGCAGATGACAGGAATTTTTCAGGTCCATGCTAATCTTATGAGAATACCATTGTATGTGTGGTCTGTCTTTGATCAAGTGTTGTCATATGGCCATTTATAGTATATGGAAGAAAACTGTTTTCTGATAAAATCCCCTCATCTACTTTAAGCCGACACAGAAGTGTTGATATAATGAAACATGGAAATCCACTAGTAGATGAGATTTTACTTGTTATTGAATGTAGTAATAGCAAGGAAAGAAAAATGCGAAAGAAGAAAGAAAACAAGTGCTTTAAAATGTCCTTCCGCTTAACAGATTTTATAAGCAAAATGTCATTCTGTCTTGAAATAACATTTCTGGCCAAACACATTTCTTACAAGTCTGTTGCAAGCATGTTTTTGCTTGGTTCTAGAGGGTTTTAAATCTAAAGTTTCCACTGTTTCGGGGGCCAAGAATCTGAAAATATTTAGAACTCTATCACTTTCTTATCTAATCAAATAGAGGAATTTTTATGACTTTTGATTTGATCCCTGCACAAATTTACCTTTCTGATTATGATGCCTGAGAAGTCAAATGTGTAAAATTTCTTCCCTAAGGATTACATGATACAGATTTCAGGTAATTCTTCCCCTGAGTTCAGTGCAGCAAATTCTCTCTTCTACTGTAAAGTGCTTGCTAGAAAGTGATTTTTATTTAAATTTCAGGAAAATGTAATTCATTAGCAATGTCAGAGAATTATTAAGAGGAAAATATATTTTATCAATAATGAATTGCTCATTTTTTATTTATAGATATGAATGAAATACTTCCTCAAAGCCACTAAAATTTAATTTTAGTGACATGCAACTCACTGAGAGAGGATTTATTGTAACTGGCAAAAAAGACAGTTTGGTTTTAGACTGATGCTTTGAATTTGCTAATCTAACCACTGATTGATTTCTCTTGGCACAGAACTAGACATGTAAGAGATTTCTACATGGGTGTTAATTAGGATCTTTACCTTCAGTATGCTTTTAACAGTGTTTGCACAAAATCTTTACTAATAGAATATGTCTGAAGTCTTAAGTACTTTTACATTTTATACATGCAGCGGGAGAGGGGAAGGAAAGAGAATACCCATAGCCAGATGCAGATGTCAGGGAAGGTCATTAAGATGATGAGGAAGGAGGAATCCTTGGACTGAACCAGGACAGTAGCTAGAGAGTAAAAGGAGAAGAGAGGTCCTTTCTGGTTCAGAATGAAAGTCAGGACATGTGACAAAATTACACTGCTTCTTAAACACTGATTGAATACCCTTTAATACCCTTTAATAACAAACAAACAAACAAGATAGGGGTGAAGTACAAATGGACCCTGGAAACAGTGGAAGAGTGGATGGTCCAGGGTCAAATACAGTGAGGAAATCGTGTAAGATGTGGTTCAATAAAGGCAGCAGTGAGAGAGGAACTACACCGCTGGTGAACTGGTGCTTGCAAGGCAAGTGATTGCTTGGGTGCAGTCCAGAGACTCTTAGCTGTTAGGTGCAGCCTAACAACTTCTGGTTGGAAAAAAATGAACTAAATAAAATGAGGAACAACAGTATAACACAAGGCGGCAGGTTTGGGTCTCAAAAAAGAAGATTGAGAAATTTGCTGCATGCTGAATCACACAAAGGAAGTGGAACAGTAAGAACAACAATGACAGTTAACGCATAATGTTGGACACAAATTTAAGTAGATATGATGGACACAAGTTTGAGTGCTGTGTAAGTATTAATCATCGCAACTGAACTGTCAGTTTATCCATATTTAAAGAGTTGGAGAAACTGGGTCATAGAGAGGTTATCATGATAGGCTAGCCAGAGATGATATATTTATTTCCCAGGACAAATAGATTTAATAAAACATAGTTAGGACATCAAAGAGCTTTAATTATGTATCAGTTATTTAATAGGTTTCCTGTCATAAGCAAACTCTAGAAAACTTCATTGAGAAAAAAAGCCCTTTAACAGCGACATATAAACCATGTAAGAATACATTTAATGAGAATATGCAAGATCTATAGTGAAATACACAATTTTACTAGACATAAAATAGAAAAGCAAATGGAAAAAGAACATATTTATTGATGGGAATATTTGATACTTTAACCATATCTGATGTTCTTGTCCAATTTGTCTATAAATTAAATGTGCTATGAAATGTTCTTGATTATGACTTTGAAAGGGAGGACAAGAGGTAATAAAAGTATTAAATTTTATTTTTAAAAGTGGTAATAATGCACAAACATGTAATCAGTATAAATAGTGATAGCAAAGCTACTTCACATTTTTTTTTCTTTTCATATTTTTATGGATAGATCCATCCTAGATTTTAGCAACCCTTAGCAAACAATTATCTTTCCTATATTCAAGAGCTTTCACATTTTCGCATATAGGAAGCACTTTAAGACTTTTGCTTGGCATATCTGAGTTGCCAGCATTGTTTATCTTATACTTCTGAGCCACTATTAGGTAAAATAATTGTTACTTGAATACAAACATTATGATACCATGACAGTCAATCTGGCAACAGAGAAGGCAACTGGGTGGTTTGTGTGTGTCATGTAGCTATGATAGAAAGGAAGGTAATTAACATTCCAGACAAAAGAGAGCAGGATGGGTACTCAGAACAGCATGCAACTTAAAACATATAAATTGTTCATTTCTGGAATTTTCCATATAATATTTTTCATTCGTGGCTTGCTATGGGTTACTGAAAGCACAGAAAGCAAAACTGTGGATAAGGGAGGAAGCACAGTACCACACAGAATGCAAGGTGGAAAGACTGCGAGAGCCAGAGATTCTGGAAATTCGTCAAATTTGTGAGAAGGTGTTTCAGAGTTCAGAGGCCAGATGATTATCCAGCTCTCACTCAATGACTCAAACTGACTTTTGTAATCTTAATGAAATAGAGTAAAATAGACAGTTTAGTTAGCTTATAAGTAGGCAGTCTGTAAAGGGCATCCAAAGATAAAAAGAAAATAGTACACGCACTGAGTCAAGAGCTAATTTAAGCCATGTAGTTTGTTAAGCTTAGAAATATAAAAATAAACCCAGGAAAATGGTTAAAAGTTAGGATAAAAATGGGCAGATAAGAACTCTTCCTCCAAGGAAAGATACTTAAGCTGAATGTGCTAAGTTAGGTAACAGTCCCTCCTTACCCTGGGCTGATCTGCTAGGGACATTACAAATGCAGAATAATCAGTTTCCTTTAAACTCACTTCCTTTAAACTTGATCAGCTGGAATTTAGCTCAGTGGCACAGCTCCTGCCTGGCAAGCGCAAGGTCGTGAATTTGATTCCCAGTACCGGACAAAAATAAATAAATAAATAAATAATATAGTTGACCAGCTGAATAATTGACTCTTTAAAACTATAATACACTCCCCTCCCAGCTTGTCTGTATAAGACAGGAACAAAAAGAGTACATTGGAGTTTTCACTTTCTGAATCACTTCCTAGAAATCCAAATGCAGGACTTTTCTTGTTTTGTTTTGTTTTCTCTTTTTGAGACATGGTCCGGCTATGCAGTTCAGGCTGACCTCGAACTCACTTTGTAGCCCAGGTTGGTCTGAACTATCCTCCTGCTTCAGCCTCGGAAGTGTTGGGATTACAGGTGTGTGCCACCACGCCTGGCAGTATTTTTTTATTATTATTATTTCTGATAAACACTCTCCTAAATTCTTCCCTTTGTCCATGATTTTATTCTTTGAACTTTTGAGACAAATTTGGGTTTAAGTGGTTTGTACAGAATTAACTTTTTCATTAGCATTTTAGTATGATTGTGTTTTATCTGATGTGTCCTTTTTTTGAATAAATATCCTTTATCTTGAAGAGTACAAACCCACTGAAAGAAGCAAATTACATAGTAAATATTTCCTGCAGGGCATTTTACAAGCCACTTACACTACCAACTGCATTTTCTATTTTTCCATATGCAGATTTTATTTAGCACACTATGCCTACTGCCATTTCTTAATAAGCCCCTGTGTTTAGTATTTGACCTTCTGGTTCATTTGTTGGTGGTGGTTTGACTGGTTTAGCAAATCAAAGCCACATTTCTATCTGCAGTCAAATGGCTAACTTCATGAACATTTCAGTTCTGAGGTTAGGTGCAGTTCAGTTAGAAATAATTAACAGCATGTATTATCAATTATGCATAGCCTTTACTCACTGATAGTTTTTAACATGCACTATTATGTTTCCCATGGGTTAACTCAGATTCTTCCTAAACTCCTTTATGAGTAATTTTAAAATTAATCAAACTCCAAGGTCAGTGTCCACGTAGCTTTGCTGATTCCATAGATGTTTAAAAGTTAGATGAGAATACTCAAAGAACTAAAAAAGGATTATAAGTACAAAGTGAATTGAAGAAGATATGGCAATGACAACACAATTTCTGCAGAAAAAGCAATAATCATATATTTTTGATAAGCAAAAACATTTTTAGTAAATAAAAGATACTTCAAAGGAGTCTGTCAAAAATATTTGTTTAGTGTCTATATTTATAAATTACAGTATACTAACCCCTCCCCTCAAAAACAAAGTCAGTGCCTCTAACATAAGGATCATCAGTTTCCATACAGAATCATAAGCAACTGGAAACCTTTGGGGATATTTTTTTCCTGAAGTGAGATTTCTGTTGCTCTTATAGGAGATGACAGTAAAGATCTGTGGTCTCTTAGCCCTCAAGAAGTAAGCTTTTGCTCCTTTATTTCCCCTTTATCTAGATGTAAAGCTGTAAGCTGCTCCCCCTTCAGTAAGGCAGCCGATTTCATCAGTTTGTAGCACATATACATTCTGTAGCACTTATCATCTGTATTCCATAATGTTACATGATACCTATACCCCAACCTATATAGTCAATCTATATAGATCTATATAGACAATCTGCATGAAACATGCTTGCTTAACTATCTTTAAATTATGATTTTCATATGACATCTTAGTGCCTAGCTCCTAATGTTCTTTGGAAAGTAAACATAGAACTAAAGAACATTGTCGAATGCAACAAAAATCGAACCAACTCTTGTATCTTGACTTCACTTTCTCTATACACTGCACAAAATGCTTCCTGTGGAGTAGGTCACTGGGTACTGAACAAGTTGCCTTTTTGGTCCTGCAGATACAATCAAGTATGCTTGAATGCTAGGGTGAACACAAGCTATGACTTCTTCTTCCCATTTGCTCATCTATGTTTTCCATCCAATACTTCATGGCACATTTATTCCACTATATTAGGTGCCATGAAGATTAGAGAAGATATAGGCAAGATCAAGGAAGAGAAAGTACCTGCTGTAGCACATATATTCACATGTCCACGTAAGAGCCAGACAATTCAAAAAGATGCAAATAAACAGCCAGAAATAATCTTGCAAAAAAGATTTGATCAAGGATATCGAGAGTGGGTGGAAGGTCAGAAAACAAGATATGAAGAGATGTGGTATGAAGAGACGTTATTAACGCTAACACTGAAGGGTTAAACCAATCCACTACAGTTACATATTTTAGTAGCAAAACTCTTTCCTTAGTGAAATAATTAGAGGAAGACCATTCAAAAGCATATAAAATATACTTTCTTTTATAGAAGCTAGTTAATGCCAGAGCTCTGCTTGCTCAGCTCCTCGAATTACGATCCTAACTCCCACAGTAAACCCAAATAATCTGAAAGAATACCTTCTAGTACGAAGATAACTTATTGACTCATTTGAATAATAATCCAAAAAAAGAAAAAATGATGCATAGCTCTCTGGAACACAGTTTGAAAATCCTTCATTTGGGAGCCAATAGACAAGTATTCCTGCATATTGTCTGCCTGTTTAATCAGACATGGAGATATCATCCTTTTACTGAAAAGTTCAGTCTCTGTTGATTCCCAGTACAGATTTCAATCTTTTCCCTTTATGTCCTAAAATTACAGATACACAAAGCACTGCAAACCATGTCTACTATGTTCTTTGTCTAAAGGTTCAGTAATCTCTACCCTAGCTGGAATGCTGGAACTACATTAGATCATTAATGATAATAATGAATGCTTCTTAATTGTATCTAAATATAGTTAGCTTTAATTAAATATTGAGAGACTAAGCATTCACCTTGGATGTCTCCTCCTGGATATAATGGAAAAGGGAGGGCTTTCATACACTGTGTATTTTGTCAATTCTTTCCAACTCTGTGTTGCATGGAACAAACACAAGAAATTGATCTGTTTGAGTATCTGCAAGGATTTTCTTTCCTTATTTTAATTCTATTGCAAAATTTCAAAGAATGAAAACCTTCAAAACAGTAAAGTACTTAATTTAGACTTGTTGTACTTAATTTAACTTATTGTTAGTTGTGACAGAAGTATTCAAGCATAACAGAGAATAACAACAAAATTACTCCTGCTATGGTATAGAAAGCAATATTTGCATATGTGAAATACCTAGCTATTTACTAGACACTAAAATAATGACTTGAAAGACAAACTTTCCGATTATTTTTATAGAATCGGGTCAAACTATATTTGTTCTGAATTTTTTAAGTCATGAATGATTCAAGTCCATCAACTATGAGATAGCAAAGGACTCACAATTTTTTTTTCTTTAGAATCCCTGGAATTTAAATAACACAGAATGCTGTGGTAAACCTGTTATAAAAGATCATAAAAGCATCATCTTTCATATGTTAGAAAGTGCTAATGTTCCCCTGGCAAAATCCAAATAAACATAAGCTATTTTCAGCTTTGATCTCTGGTTTAATTTTACTAGAACTCCATTTTAACAGCTTGTGCCTAGCACTTTAAGGACCAAGCTGCAAGTCACTATATCAAACATACAACATAAAAGAAAATGCAGTGAATTAAATCACTATTCCACTTGATACATGCTCAAGGTCAGATAGACCTAGGAAAAGAAAGCAGTACAGAGAATTGGTAGAAAGCAATGGAAGTAAAAAACAAGATCTTTAATAATCAGGAGGTACAGTAGCATAGAAATAACCTAGCTTACCTATTGATTTATACGTCTATCTTTTAGTCAAATGAATTCAGCAATTAGAGAAAGTTCTTGGGTTCATATTCTGATTTGCCTCTTTAAAAGTCCTATGACCTTGGACAAATTTCCTACGTTTCACTAAACATCTTTTCTGAAAATCATTTTAATCAGTATATTAGATAACCTACAACATTTTTGTGAGTATTAAATCACATAGTACTCCATAGAGTACTCAGCTCCATTACTTTCATAAATATTTATTTATAAAACAAACAATAATGGAAGGTTATCAAAGGCTAATCGTCAAGAATGCTTCTGGAAGACTATACTTCCGGGGACCATTTCTGTAGTTCACTACTGGAGAGGCTTCTCTGAACGTATAAAGCACAGGGAACTGCAGGGAAGAGTGGGATGCTCTCTGCTGGTACTCTAACTGCATTTGCTGCTGAGGATTGCTCTTTATCTTTGACAGAGTAAGAGGGAGAGGACACAGAGTGATTTTGCTCATCAGTTTGATTTCTTGAAGGTGCTATATTTTAGCTTTATTCTTTCTGCCATTTCTCCCAGTGTTAAGTTTTCTGCAACTGTGGGGTGTTTTAGGTTTATTGTTTTAAAAGAGAGAGAGAGGGGCTGGGGATTTAGCTCAGCGGCAAAAGCGCTTCCCTGGCAAGCGCAAGGTCGTGAGTTCGGTTCCCGGTACCGGAGAAAAA
>NW_004955431.1:11669145-11684198 GCF_000276665.1 Chinchilla lanigera | reverse complement strand
GGTACCGGGAACCGAACTCACGACCTTGCGCTTGCTAGGCAGGCGCTTTTGCCACTGAGCTAAATCCCCAGCCCCTAGTTTGATTTCTTGAAGGTGCTACATTTTAGCTTTATTCTTTCTGCCATTTCTCCCGGTGTTATCTGCAAATGTGGGGTGTTTTAGGTTTATTGTTTTAAAAGAGAGAGAGGTTCTGTGAATATGACTGTGAGTAGAACTGTGTTTTCAAAGGGCTACCAATTTCAAGCATTGAGACCACTACAGAGAACGGGTTAGCCAGTATCCCCACCCAATCCAAAACACTGCTGGGAGACTCACCCCACTTTCACTACCCCAGAGTCTAGAAAGTCAGAATCTCTCACCATTACTGGCACGATGGATGTGCACCCTGCCTTGAGGTTTGCTGACCGCAGAATGCCTTGGTTGCTGAGGAACAGCTGGGCTGGCAATATTCTCTTGACTATCCTGTGAGTTGCTGCTTCTTCCCCTAGAGTTCACTCTTCTCTGGACATTTAGCAGTGTCCATGGGAGTGGAACTTTCAGAGGGGCAAACTAATTTTTTTTTTGGTCTATGTGGGCTGGAGGGGTATGGGAGGATTACTACTGGGGATATGACAGCAACTTCTCTCTTCTCCTTCCCATTTATTCTTTCTCATTTTTCTTCTTAGACAGGGATTTCACAACATTGGCTGCTTTCATGGTTTTTACAGGGTGGTTTCGAGCAGCTGGAGTCTCAGAACTTGATATAGGCTTCATAGTGTCGAGTTTAAGACCAGCTCCCCATTAGGCTTTGCTTCATATTTCTGGAAACAAAATCATCCAATAGGTTTTCAGTGCTTTGGGATCATGAGATTAGGTTTTTACTCATCTCAGCAAACAGTCCATGAAAGGGGCCCCAATCAGTTTCATAAAGCACTGACTATGACCAGTTCTCTGTTTTCCTTTTTCCTGGCATTCATGGTGCTGCTTTGCTGTTAAGGAGTTAACTGAAGGTGTTTTCCCAGGGCTTCTGCCGTCTTGTTCACTTCTGGCTGTGACCTTCTCCTTCGGCCAGGTGTGAAGCTCATTCTCACATTGTTTCTTGTAGCCTTTCCCTTCCTCTTCTTTATGCCAATGTAGACATGGAAATCAATCCTTTTCTTAGCCCCACCCCCACCAAAAAATCACTGACCCAGGGATTTTGTATGGGATAGATTTTTCTAAAGGTTTAAGCTAACAAATGTTTGTGCTATACAAATGCCAAAATCTGAAATTCAGTATTAGACTTTCCTTTTAAAAAATATTTCTCTTGTCATTTCTCTCTCTTCTCCCCTTATTATGTAAACCTTAAAAAAATACACCACCCATATAATTCAGATGAAAGTAACCTCCTCAAATCCTACCAGCAAAGTAATCTTTTGCTCTCTGTATGTTTAAACTTCATTATTGCGCTCTGCCAAATACTGTCCTTTCACTGTGGAAGAGACCAATATAAGGATTTATTTCTCAGTTGATATGAATTATGTCACCTTTCCCTTTAAAAATAAAAGCACATCTTTTAAGCTTAAACTTTTAATAATTTTCCCTATTTTTACCACCTACTTTTGAATTATTATTTCCACCTAATCTTGAGCCTCAAGAAAATATTAATTCTTGTGAATTTTACAATTGATTATCTGAAGTGTTAGAATAGCTGAAAAAAAATCTATGTTTATTACTATATAAATATCTCAGTTTGACGTTCTTCTATTTTAGTAGAATTACCACAGTTGAATCCTAGATTCCTTGTACTCTGGATATCAAATTCAGGATCAGATATTTATCTTCTAGGAGTTTCCATTTCCTTATTAGTGATGAGAATAATATGAACCACAGGATTTCTGAGGTTTAAATGAAGTAACACAGTCAGGAAGTATTGATATTCAACACGTGAAGGGATGAGGTGAGTACCAAACAGGTCTTCAGAGCTGTGTGCTTGTGGGATGGATTGGCTGCTACACCAACAACCTATGTATGTGCAGAAGAGCTTTAGGGTTAATCTGGAAAATGACTCCCCCTTATTCAGTATAGCCCACAACTGCCTTTCTTCTCAAAGTAGACATAATTAGGTGGGTTCGCAGTTTCACTAGGAACAGGGTCCTTCTCACAGAGATTTTTACAATCTTTGTACTTTAGACCATTCTTTTTTTATCAGAAACAAATGAACAAAAAAACCCAGAAACTCTTCCTGACATTCCTAATACACTCACTTCAGAGAAAAGGGTGATGAACCTTTCCAAACCCTATTCCTCATCTGAAATTGCTCTTAATTCTCACTCTCCCAGTGTAAACCCACTGTCTTTCTCCAGTACTCAATCCAAACTTAGGGTGTGGTAGAGTGAGAAGTCCCCCAAGGAAAACAGAGCTGTGTGGGGTCAGGACAGCTGTCGTTAAAGAGAGAGCTTGGAATTCCTGACTCACTAAACAGAATTATATAATCTCTCACTAATTTACCAGGAAAATGTGTCAGCAGAACTCATTAATTTCTAAAATTAAATTCACAGGGGAATAAATTTAGGACACTGTATGTTCATGAATTTCTAATAGTCTCTATTACGTATTTTAGAAAAGAAATGGAATCAGATAACAAGTCTGCCTCTTTGCAGAAACAGTGGAGTAGGTTGGGGAAATAGCGTCATAGTAGAACACTTGCCTCGTATGTGAGAAGCATATTCAATCCCAGAACCATAAAAAAGCAGTGTGATTCCATGTTGTTTAGCTTTCCTTTGCTGAAATAAATATTTGTCAAAAACAGCTTAAAAGGAGGAGAAGTTTATTTTGGCTTATGGTATCAGAGGTTTCAGTCCATGGTCACCTGGGTCCAGGTAGAAACAGCATATGAGAAGGATACGGCAGAGCAAAGCTGCTCAATTCACTGTACCAAAGTAGAGAGAAGAATTGGAGAGGAAGAGGCCGGGGACGGGATGGGCTTCCAAAGTTCATGTCCCTATGGCTCATCCAGGGGCACCCACCCAGAAATGTGTTTTACTAAATTACATATCTCTCAAGCCAATTAAGTTGACAATCAAGATTAACCACCATAATTTCCATGAAATCCAACTGGAAATTACCCAATGCATAAGACTTAAGAGTGTTAGAACTCTTACCTCTTATTCTTCTTAGGAGGAGTTTAACAAACACTTGCTATAAACCTGTGTACATGACATTCCTTATTTCACTTAATTGGCCCAGGATTTTAAAGAAAATTTTAGAAAGAATTATTCATCATACTAGGTATAATAGATCAAAAAGATCTGACTTACATATGTCTTTTTTGTCATTCAGAATGTGAAGGGCATTGATTTAAAGCTGAAATAAAAGCATTTACCCACACAGAGGTGAATGGCCAGTGTGGACTTCATTTCCATTAAAGATGAAGAAAAAGTATGATTATTTTGCACATGGGGAGTTAGGGTAAATAGGTTAAATATTTGGGACTATGAGAGTTTCAATAGGAGTTTTCTGTAAGTTTCCAAAGTTCCCAAGCATGGTTGCCTTTTAACATGTTAATATTCCATTTGTTGAATATTTACTATATAATAGGCTCATTGTGAAAACAAATTCTCATAATAGCCCTGAAATACAGATATAGCATTTGAGATGTGAATATATTACCTAAGATACAAGGTCCAATTTTGGAACCCAGGTCTCTGTGACTCCAAAATCTACATCTGTTTTTTAAACAGTTGAATCTTTAAGCATATATACTGTATGACATCATTTATTTATGTTTGACAATTCTGACTACTTCAATTTCTAGTTTGAATGCTGTGGAACACTGGCGCCTAAGTCAAACACTGTGACCTGTCTTTATTCAGGGATATTGATGTGTTTTTCATTAAAATTTTCAAATTATTTAAATGAAAATGGGAAAACACTGTGGGTCTTAGGTCAAGTATTTGTCATAATTGAACATGGAGATCTCAATGAACTGTTACGGACAAATTCTACTTTAAGTGCGGTCACCGTCCCTACATGCAAACAGAAACCATATAAACCTTCTTCAGTTCTCTCTCTCCTTCTGCCCCCTAAACCAATGTTCCTGATTTTCAGTTATTTGGCTAGATCTCCTGCTACTTCTGGCTTCCTTTACATCCTTCCAGATTGCTTGTTCTGCCCTTTTTCCTCCTGGGACACAATAGTGCAAAGAATGGTGCTCAGCGTGGCGTGGATCTTCTCTGCAAAAAGAGGAGTGAAAGTTCTTGCTGGACTATAGAGCTCCAGTCCTGAAGATATCGGGTGTGAGCATCCCTAGGGTAACAAACTCCACTCAAAACTCTTGTCAACTCCTGCTGAGAAATGAAAGCAGTATCCAAGACCCAGTTACTTCTTTAGTAACCAATTCCTGAGGACATAGATTATATCTGCTTCCTTCTTCATCACTGCAGACTATCACGGTGCCTGTAACATGTTATGTGCCAAGGATCCAAAAGCAAGATCCTCTCACATTTGAGTCCTTCAATTAAAATTGTGACTTTTAGATCTTTTCACTTATGTAAGCATCATTGTGGAAAAATCTGTTTTCATTATGCAGTATATATATATAGTAGAGTTGTGTTGATTTTATATCCTTATATTAAAATTAAATACAAATTATATCCTTTAAATATATATATTATATACTTATACACTGTCTGTGTTAAATATCATGTTTTTCCATAAGTTCATTGGAGTGTATAATTTTGAGAGAACTAATAAACTACGTTATAAAATTTTTAATAAAATTGAGCTTATCTGATGTGAAAATTTACCCTCAGTGTAACTTGTGATATTAAATAATGGAGATATATTATCAACCATAATATTCAGTATAGTGTACAGAGTAAACAAGTATTTGCTGAATTTTATAAGTATAGATACAAACATTTATAACCTAAAATGTATGTATCTATACTTATAAAATATCTTGAATATCTTTTTATGAAAAAGAAATTAACTCACTCTGGAAAAAAGAAAAATTTTGGTCACATGAATCAATGATGTCTATAGATTACTTTTCCTCACAGTTTATGCCATTAACATGTGAAATATACAACTTTTTAAAGTTTAGAGGTTTTTTTGTTCAAACAAGTGAAAAACAAAATGGTTAACTCTTGACTGAATTTGCTTTGGTCTGTTGATGCTGCTCAGAAGAAGAAGAAAGACTCATGATCTGTAAGAAATAACTTTATGAATTTATTGTGCTATTTTAATATTATATTAATATAATATTATATTGCATCTATTATGAAATTATTATAAATTGATTATCTATTTTTTATTATTAAATTTATTATTTATTTATTCATTGAAATAATTTTATTGATGATAACTTTATTGACCAATAATTTTATTTGACCATAAGGTGTCAAATCAAGTCCCATAGAGGTGTAAATTGTGTGATTCTATGATTTATTTCAATGTTTTCCTGGTTTCTCAAATATGACCATAGCATGCCTCCATGTTTGTGTGGTGTGTCCATTGCATTTCTCAACAGATTTTGAAAGTTTTCAGGGGAGCTGTGGATGATCAACAGCTACTGAGTTGTGAAATAAAAGTCCAGAGACAGAAGAAGGGTATCACTTGCTACAACAGCCAGTGTTGTGTGTGCTAGTGGGGAGCTGTGTCACAGTGGTTGTGATGGAAGATCATGACCCACGAGGATTGTGACACTTTCCCTCCCTCACACAAAATCACCAGTGGTGTCGCAGGCAGGGAGTTAGGAAGAATTGCTCAGCGTACAATTGTTTGAAGTCAATCTTCTGCATTGACTTAAGCTTGAGTTTTTATCTCATTTCTGCCAGTTTCTAGCCTGTGACCTTAGGCACGTGACTAATCATGCTCAGCATGATTTTCTTTTGTTTAATTTTTTAATCTGTGAAATGAGACTAATATTTTTATCTAGTACATAAGCTTTTGTAAGACTAAATAAAATGATTAAAGAATTTCTTTGTGAAAATGCATCTTAGTCCACTTGGGCTACTAGAACAAGGAACCATAAACTAGGAAGCTTATAAAAGATACAAATTTATTTTTCACAGTTCTAGAGGCAATGGTCAAGGTTAAGGTGTCAGCAGATTATGTCTGGGGAGGGCATATAGATGTTCCTGATGCACATATAAATGTCCCCTCTCCCTGTGTCCTTAAGTGGTGAAAAAAGCAAAGGAGTTCTCTCAGACTCTTATTATTTGTAAAGGTTTTATAAGACCTTTATTTTATAAACCAGTAATAAAGTAACAGTGCAAGCAAAACAATTAATGCATAATGCTTTGTTATGACCTTTGGGAGCTATCTAATTTTTGGAGGTGTGAAATGAAGTTTTAAAAATGCACCTTAAAATCAACAAAATATTGTAAACCAGCATGCTTACAAAGTATGGCATGGTAAGCACCCATCAACACATCCTTTCTTGACCCAAATACTGCCCTTCATTCATAACTTATATTTCCTCCAAATCTCATACAGGTAAATCACTCTCCTTCTTAATTTTGATTTTATTATTCTTTTACTTCTTAAACATATCTACACTGTTTCTTTGAAAACTATGAACTTCCCAAGGATACAAGCCATTTGGGTTTTTTTTTTATTCTTACATATATATTCTTTTTAATTAAAAAATTATTAGTGCATGTTTATAGTACATAATGATTGTACTCATTGTGGGAAATTACCCATGTATGTAAAATCTCAAATTTTTCCTGCTTCCCTTCTACCCTCTCTTTTAAAATTCTTTTTGGCCAGCATCATATATATTTACATTTTTATAAGTCCTTATCAAGTCAATTATCATAAATACAGATTAACAGCCAGACTACCATGCCAAAAAATATATAAAATATATAAAACTGTTACATTAATCAAGGTATACTTTTAGATACATTGTCCATGCTGGATTATAATAAATTTTTTTCCTCTCTATTTATTCCTGTTTTCTGTATTTTATTTTGCACTTTACATATTGGATTTCTCATGTAAGAGAAGCCATGTGATACTTAAGTTTGTGTGTCTGCTTTACTTCACTTAGTATTATGGTCTCAAGGTGCATCCAGTTTCCTACAAATGACCCAAGTTTATCCTCCTTAACGGCAGAGTAGCACTCCATTGTGTATAAATACCATATTTTCTTTGCCCATTCAACTGTTGATGCATATATAGACTGTTTTCGAGATTTAGCTATGATGAATTATGCTGCTATAAACATCAGTATGTATATATCACTGTGGTATGATGTCTTTTTTCAGGAAGCTACCTAGTAGTTGGGTCAAATGAATTTCTGTTTTCATATTTTGCAGAATCTCCACACTGATTTCTGTAGAAATTGTACCAGTTTCCATTCAAACCAAAAATAAAGAAATGTTCTTTTTTTTTTTCCCCTTGCAGCTTCTCCTGCATTTATTATTGGTTGATTTCTTGGTGATAGCCATGCTTCCTGGAGTGAGATGAAATCTCAGTGTTGTTTAATTTGCATTTCTCAACTGGTGAGCGATGTCAAACATTTTTTCAGGTGTTTATTGATCAGACTCCTATTATATGGGCAGCATTTTCATTTATAAGGGCTCCAACATCATGTCCTGGTCATCTCCCCAATGCTTCACCTTCTAATACCATTTCTTTGGGGGTTGGGATTCCAACATGTGCATTTCGAGGGGACAAACATTCATCCATAGCAGAATCACGTTTTTAGGTAATGGTTGCAAATGTGCTTCTGAATTTTGCTATTCAGTTGAGAAATGGGTTCTCTGTGAAATAATGAAGGAGGGAAAGGAAGGAGTGGGCTAAATACACAGCACTTAGGAGGTAGCAGACAAGACTGACCATGCAGACAGAGGTGAAAAAGAAACGTGTCTACTGGATACGCTTTCCTCAATCCCAGATAAATTCACATGGCTATCAGAGCTTCTTTTGAAGTGTGTTCCAAATATGATCTTACCTTCTACCCTTTTTACCCCCAGTATCCTACCAAAGTCAGTAGCAATGTAAGCATAGAAAGTAGAGTATCCCTGTCTCCAACATGGCCCTGGAGAAAAATCAACAAATGTTCCCTTCTGAGGGATCAAGTACTAGAACTGTAGTGGGCCCACCATACAGATAATGTAATTTCTTGACTTATAGCCATGTCTTGAATGGTGATTAGCAGTGCCCTAGTTCTCCTGGCTGCTGGCTGGGTGGCTTCAGAGAGAACATTCATTCCTCCCAATCATGGCATTTCTGCAGACTGCATTTATATCTAGTGAGATGCAACCCATATTCCTTGGAATATAAAAAGATCCCGTTGAATAAATGGGTTTTATATTTCTCTCTTCTCGCCTCCCCTCCCCTTTCTTCCCCTCCTGCCCTCTTCTCTTCTCGTGTCCTGTTGCAGTATAGGTCACATTCTACTCTTCTACTAGGGAATTAATGAAATGTGAAAATAATATAGGCAATCCTCTAGTTCTGCCCATAATACCTTAAAAGGCATGCAGGTATGCTCTAGTAAAAGAGGATCCCTAAGTATATAGCAAAAGTTTCCTCTATACTTTGCCAAATTGGGTAAAATTGTTTTGCAGTTTGTTGCCCACCTCTCTTTCTTTCTTTCTCTTTCTTTCTTTCTCTTTCTTTCTTTCTTTCTTTCTTTCTTTCTTTCTTTCTTTCTTTCTTTCTTTCTTTCTTCTTTCTTTCTTTCCTTCTTTCTTCTTTCTTTCTTTCTTTCTTTCTTTCTCTTTCTTTCTTTCTTTCTCTCTCCTTTCTTTCTTTCCTTCTTTCCTCTCTCTCTCTCTCTCTCTCTCTCTCTGAGTGGAATCACCTGTGTGCATCATTTTGCTCTGGTAGCCCTCCTCTTCTCCTTTGGCATTACTCATTTCCTTTTGAGTCTCTCCCTTCCTCTCAGGGCTTTAAATATCTCTAGTCCATTTTTCTGAGATTCCTAAAGACAAGGAAGGGGCTCTTCTGGGCATTTCAGTTCCCAGGAGTTGCTTGAGTCGCCCCAGGTCCTTCAAGTTCTTACCAAGGAACACCACTAAACAGGACTGTTTCTTCCCACAGACATTGCTCACTTCCTGTGTGTCACTGTTTCAACAGGGACATTTTACCCTGTTTTACAGTGATGGAGGACAAGGTTACAAAAAAACTGGATTCATTCTTGTCATGTGCTATGGTTTGTGTCTGGGTGTCCCCCCAAAGCCTCATGTGGTCATGGGGCAGGCTTTTAGAGTTTGATTGATTATGGGTGTGAGAGCTACACCCGCCCTGGGGTGGATAGTTTGCATATGTAAGGGAGAGAAAACGGGTGCTTCTGGCCATTTCCTCCCTTGTGTGTGCTTGTTGCTTTGCTGTGTTCTGTCGCCATGAGCTGTAGCCCTCTGCCATGTGCCAGTCTGCCTTGTAACCTGCCAAGTATGGACTGAAACCTCCACAAATTGTAAGCAAAATAAACCTTTCCTTCCTTAATTTTGGGTGTCAGGTATTTTGTCCCAGCAACGAGAGAAAAGTAATCAAGACACCATGTATAAGAGGGAACTACCATGTTTGTATTTTCCTAGGTCACAGATGATAAATGCTAATAAATTACCTATGAACATTTTATTTCTATTTAGTTGAGACCTGAATATTGGATTTTAGTTTCTCTCTTTATAATGTTTGAGTGAGCCTGCATGCATCACAGGAGGGATGGATGGTAGACTGTGGTTTAGAGGCACCGTGCCCACAACTGCTTACTCTGTGGATTTAATAATATACTATTTTCCAAGTAGTATTTGCCTTCAGTGTCTATGCCAGACACCCACAGAGTGACAGTCTGATTTGCAACACCTGTAATGAAGGTGAATGGCAACTAGCAGCAGGCAAGCTAGTCCAGCTTCCAGCACCACGATCAAAGCAAAAGGTCTCACCAACGTTCATCATCACTTCTGACAAACCATCACTTAAAAAAAGAACAAAATACTCAAACTATTGTCAAGATAACCAGCAGCAATGAATGTTCTATGAGCCTGTTCCTCTCTGTGTATAAACTCTCTCAGTTCAAAAAGCCCCTGCAAGAACTCCTCTCAAAAACCTTGCCTTATTTTCAGGCCAAAGAACATGATTTGTACCTTTGTATGGTGCCCTATAAAACCAGGGAGCAGTGACCTATAGCCTTTGGGTTGGAATTGGAGCACTTTAAACTCCAGATAATAAGCTATAGTAGTTAAGAGGGTAAGGAGAGATAGGATTGAGCTTCAGCTGTGATTCTCCCAGAGTGGATTTGTAAAAGCTCTCAGGAGCCGCTGTGTAAAAGGTTTATAACAGCTGGAACTCACTGACACAGAAAGGGAGATCTACAAAACTTTCTATAACGTCCGGATGAGGCCACACAAGATACAAACAAGTTATGCTGTCTTTCCACAGAAGTTCAGAGCAGCTTGAGAACTCTTACCCACAAGGTACAGCTCTTTCCATCGAAGTCCTTATAGGTCAGTGTGCTCAGTGGTGTGTAGCTCTGTCAAGAAAATGTACTGGACTAAGTTGCATTCTTGACATCCTTGACCACAAAACTAAATGTGTATGCTAGCAAGTGACTGAAACCTGGAACATAAAGACGTATGTACCTTATTGGATCTTCTTTGCTAGGTTGTGGCTGGCCAACTCAATTATATTTTCTCAGCAGTCTGAATGCAAGCTGGGTGCACAGAAAGCTGGGTGCTCTATAATTCAGTACACAAAGGCATGAAAACCAAGAACATTGGATCTCCTAGGCTGAGATGACTAACTGGAAAGATATTGGATGCCCAGGATTGATTGGAGGCTAGCGGGCTGGAACTGGCACATAGGCAGGATGTAGGGGTCCTTAAAAGACAGGACACAGAGAATCACACAGCAGGGGTCGGGTTATCTCTGAGACACTGCACTTTAGAAACTGAAATGACACCCAGTCATCTCTTGCAACACTAATTTTCTTGCTTCAAGATTCTAGGACTCTAGGCTCATGGACTGCCTCTTCATCAGATGTTACTACCTGGTTGCCCAGGTAGGAATAGGACAGGCTGGTCTCAGTAGTTCTTGTAGTGAGAATTGGTCAACATGTCCTTCGGTGATCACACACCATGGAAGAGTACTCAAAAAGAGAGGCAGAAGTGCCATTAGAGAGTGAAATTGCAACACAGTCAACTATGTCAAAGGGTGCCAGGGATATAGCTCAGTGGCATGGCGCCTGCCTGGCAAGCTCAAGGTACTAAGTTCAATTCCTGGTACCAAAAAAATAAAATAAAATAAAATAAAAAGAAACTATGCCAAAGGCTGTCTGCAGCTATTTCTTTTATTATTTAATATAATCACTTATACCTTTCTCCCCAAACCTACATAAACAATATACCTATCTACTTATGTGGCCTTGGCCATTAATGGGGTGACAGGTGTCACAGCCAGATCATCCTCAAATTCCCATCTGCTTATACAGTGCCACTCTTTGTCACACTTCAGCAAGCTATTTATTTATTCCTTATAAGGATTCCCCTCACATTCTTAGCAGTTATTGAGGTGAGAATCTCTGCCTGTTTGTCAACCCTTAAGAGAAACTGTAACAACCAAGTGTATCACAACATTCATGTACATTTCCTATGTCTAATAAAAGAATAAATAGAAAAGAGAAGGGAAATTACTTAAAATATATCAATACATTCATTAATCACTAAGGTAGTATAAATAACAGAGATAGTCCTTGTTTTTGAATTTATCATGAACTATGTGTATGACTTCCACCTTCCTATATTCCCCTTACTTTTGACAAAATCTCAGATAGGAGTCTCTGATGATTATCAATTTAATTTCTGATGGATCTGAGCTCCAGATGGACAAAAAGTACCCTCATCTTCCTAATTAAACAATGTCATTGCTATCTTTCCTGAGAAAAGCATTCTTTGGTTAGGTACTAAAGCACCTAAACTTGTGGGGCCCAGATTTGCATAGTCACTAAAACATACACTGAGGTAGAAATTACTTCTTGAGAGGATGCAAGAGGGCACGCCTTTGTTCTAAAAATAGATGTTCCTTGAAGTTTCCCCGTGGAGCCCTGCCATAGACTACAGTGCATCACGAGGTGGCAAAAATACTTCAGACAACATTGAACCCACTGGGAATACAAGTTCAACATCATAGTCTGCATCTATTCAGACTTTTCTGTTGCTCCAGCCCGTTAAAATGGAAAGGCTTTGTCTCCTAGAAATTTTCATGACCATGAAACACAAATGAAGAATTAGTTCTGACATTTAAACAAGACCATCTAACTTTTTGTTACAGAAGAGTCTTTTTTTTTTTTTTTAAATTCTGGAGTTTGCTTTCCAAGTCCTATTAAGATATTATAAAAATATTAGGCAGAAAAACCTAAGATTTCAATTTATTTAGCTGAAGTATAAAATTAGATGTTTGCCATATCCCTAAATTAAACCTCTGCTAAATTAAAGAAAACTTTTGTTGATTTTTTGCCTACTGGCACAAAAATTTTAAAAATGTCAACAAGATCAAAGTTCTCTATCAAATGCTCAAAAATATCACCACATCTGTAATGTGAGATCTGGCTTCCTTAAGAAGTTTAACTTAGTTATTTGTAATGTACTATATCACCTCTTAACTTTTATGAACACATAGTATAGAGTTACAGTGCATGTTTTAGTGTTCTATATGATAATTCAAATATCTACATCAGTTCTAAAACAATTTTGATTGATTTTTCTCCTTTGGTGCATCAGTTTTCTGCTTCTCTCTCTGTCTAGAAATTTTTTACTAGATGCCAGACATTGTGGTTTTCACCATAATCACAATGATGGATGATTTTGATTCTGATAAATACTTTTTTCTAAAACAGTAACTAAGTTTATTGGTACACTTTATATATAAATAATTGCCATATTAATCATAGGGAATTTGTACCCCTACATGATATATTTTGATTCCTCTTTTTTTCTAATCACCTCTCCTCCCTTCATTCCCTCTTCCCCTCCTTATTTACAAAGTTTTGTTTCTATTAGATCCTTTTTAAATTTTTTTTCCTTTTCCCTTCTTTCCTTTCCCCCTTCCCCCACCCACATCCTCCTTCGCTTTGAACAATTTCTTCCCATTTCACAATACCTATTGTACATTCCAGTCCTTATTAATGTTTCAGTCTTTCACACCAGGGAGACAATGAGCTGTTTACACATGTGAGTCAGATTTATTTCACTTAAGAGTGTGATCTCAAGTTGCATCAATCTATCTAGAAATGTCTCAAGTTTAATCTTTTTTTATGATGGAGTAGCACTCTATCATATAAAAAACCCCACATCTTCTTCATACATTCCTCAGCTGATGGACATTTCAGTTGTTTCCAAGATTTAGCTATTACAAACTATGCCACTGTAAACATGGGTGCACATATATCACTGTGGTATATTTTTAATTCTTCCAGGAAGATACCTACCAGGGGAACAGCTGGGTCAAATGGAACCTATAATCCTTGCTTTCTGGAGAATCTCCACACTGATTCCCATGGTGGTTATACCAGAATATTAGTCCTTTGAAGGACAACTAGATAAAATTTTTCCCCACTCTGGGTGTTGTCTTTTCACTCTATGGGTGACTTTATTTTTTCACCATGCAAAATCTTTTAATAAGATGAGATCCCAGCTATTGATTCTTTAATTATTTCCTGTGCGATCAGGACTTAGTTCATGCAATATTTGCCTACACATATTTCCAAAATTGTTATAGAGATTTAATGCACTCTCCATCAAAATACCAGCAGCATACCTCACAGAACTAGAGAAAATATTCCTAAAATTCATTTGGAACCAGAAGAGACCTAGAATAGCAAAAGCAACTCTGGGCAAGTTAAGGGGCCCAATCCCAGATTTGAAATTAATACTACAAAGTTACAGAACATAAAAACAGCATGTCACTGGCAAAGAAAATGTATTCATCTGTCTTTATGATAATTTCACACTTTCTTGGTGTGTGTGTGTGTGTGTGTGTGTGTGTGTGTGTGTGTGTGTTTAGTTTTGCTTTTGCCTTGTTTGTTTGTTGTACTGGCAATCAAACCCAGGCTTTATACATGCTAGGCAAGTACCCTACCACTGAGCTAAAACATCAAGCAGTATATGCTCTTTAATTATGATTTTCTCTTTAAAGATATTTCCAGTATTCCATGTCTTCTGGTTTTAGATGTAAAGTTTGGATTTGCTTATCAATTTCTGTGAAGTAGCCTTTGGGAATTTTGACTAGAATTATATTGATTTTATAATATTAGGAAAAAAAATGCACACTTTGACCAAGTTTGAGTCTTTCAGTCTATGAGCCTAGTACCCATTTCCATTTATTTAGGTCTTCTTTAGTTTATCTTGGAAACTTTTACAATTTTCAGTTCACAACTATTGGACATTGTTAAATTTATCCCTAAGTATCCTATTATTTTAATAGTAGTATACATTTTATTTTATTTTCTAATTTCATTTCAGATAGATAAACATTTAATTGAATTTTGGATATTGATCTCGTATTCTATCACTTCATTATACTCATTTATTAGTTAAGTAGCTTTCTAAAAATTTCTTAGAATTGGGGCTGGGGATTTAGCTCAGCAGCACAGCACCTGCCTGGCAAGCTCATGAGTTCAATTCCTGGTACCGGAAAAAAAAAAAAATTCTCAGAATTTTCTGTAAAATTAATCATATTATCTAGGTAAATATTTTACATGTTTTACTTTTTATTGTATTATTTAGGAATTTCTTTAAAATATTAATAAAATGATGAGAGTGAATATGTTTGCACTTTTACAAATTTTAACAAATAAGTTTAATATTTCATTATTATGTATGCTATTTGTTGTGGGTTTGTAACACAGCAGATACCTTTTATTTTGCTGATGCAGTTCAAACAGTTCCTAGATTGCTTGGAGTTTTATCATCATCTATTGGAATGACAATATGATTTTTATTTTTTATTCTAATAATATGGATATGCTTTTTTCTTTTATTGTCTGTTAAGATGGTATATCACATACTGGTTTTTTAATATTTTATGAGCCTTATATTGTTGAGCTGAACCATATTTTGTCTTTTTTTTTTTTTTTTTTTTTT
>NW_004955431.1:11614056-11669045 GCF_000276665.1 Chinchilla lanigera | reverse complement strand
GGGAACCGAACTCACGACCTTGCGCTTGCCAGGCAGGCGCTTTTGCCGCTGAGCTAAATCCCAGCCCCCATATTTTGTCTTGATAGATCATCCCTTTTATATTTTGCTATATTTGTTTGGATGATCGTTATAATTTTTGAGTTTCTACTGATAAGGGATGCTGATGTGTAGTTTTATTTTTTCTTACAATACCTTTTCTGATTTTAATATTAGAGTACCGCTGGCCTCAAAAGATGAGTTAGGAATTGTTTATACAATACCTCTCTATGTTATGGAATGCATTTCCATAAGTGCTATTTTTGTTAATAAATGATAGAATTTACCAGTGAGACATCTGGATGTAATTCTTTTGAGACAGGGTCTTTCCTGGTAGATCAGGCTGACCTTGAATTCCTATGGGCCTACTTTTTTTTAAATGGAAAGTTCATATAAATTGTGAATTCAGTTTGTTTAATAAATATAAGACTATTCAGGTTGTATGTTTTTTCTTAAGTAAGCCTCAGTGGTTTTCATCTTTCAAGTAATTTGTTCATTTAATCTAAGTTTTGGAATTAGCAATACCATTTTTTTTAATATTCCTTATTTTCATTTGCTTATAGTTTTGTATTTGCAGACTCTGTAATGATGTCATTTCCTACATTCCAGACTGAAAGAAAAAGAATGCCCTCCCTAGTTCTTATTCATATAACTGAAGATGTATTAGTTTTATTGATCTTTTTAAAAACTAGCTTTTATTTCCCTGATTTTCTCTAGTGTGATTCAGTTTTATATGACATTAATATCCACTACTGTTTGCATTACATCCTTCCTTCTTCCTTCCACTTCTGTTGAGTATAATTTGTTCTATTTTTTATGGAAAAATCTTATATTACTTGTTTTGAAACTACTTTTCCAATAAAACAGTTAAATGCTGCACTATTTCGTTGACGTACTTCTTTAGCTACATCCTGTGCATTGTCATATTTTGTGTTTTTAATTCTATCCTGTTAAAATATTTTCTAATTTAAATTAAACATAAAAATATGATTAATTTCAAAATATTTTGAGGTTCTCCAGATATCTATTTTGCTGGTTTCTATTTTATCTTGCTGTGGTCTTAGAAGTTACTGTGAAGATTTTGCTTTTCAGTCCACTGAATCTTGCTTTATGAGCCAGAATATGAAGGGAATATGAAGAAAACAATATGAAGAAAACATATTGTACTGTTGTTGGCCAAAGCTGATAATCTTGACTAAATTAAACTTGATGGCTATGTGTTTAAATCTTTTATATATGATATTTTCTCACTTTTTCCAGAAATTATTTAGTAATGACTATTGAAATACCCAAATCAAATTGCAAAGTTTTGCTTTATGTTTATTTTTTATTTTTGTTTTGTTTTGTTTTTCTTCCAGTACCAGGAATTGAACTCACAACCTTGCACTTGCCAGGCAGGCGCTGTGCCACTGAGCTAAATCCCCAGCCCCATTGCTTTATGTTTAATTTGTATTAGTTTTTGCTTTAACTCTTTGAAGCTCTGCAGCTAGGTGCTTGCACATTAATTATTATGAGGTTATTACCACTATTCCTGTAGCATTCTTTTCATCTGAATTACTCTTTGTCTGGTACTAATTTTAAAACTCCAGCATATTTTAAATTAATGATCAAATAATATATCCTCCTTTTTTCCAAACTATTAATGGCTTCAAATTTGAAATGATTTTCTTGTAAAGAAGATAATGATATCCATTTTAGTCTTTTACACAATGAAATCAATCTGTACACTTGAGTTGGTATTTTTTACTCAATTATATTTATTGTAAATATCAGTGTGTCTGCATTGTAAGCTACAGTTTTGCTATTTACTTTCTGCTTAATAGACCTGTTTTTGTCTCTTCTTTCCTCCCTTCATATCTTCTGTTAGCTAGAACTCCAAAGTTGTGTTTTACTTTTAGAATTATTCCATTATACCTCTACTATTGATTTGTAATATATGCTTTTTAGCTTATTATTTGTTGGAGTTTATAATGTAAATTTTAACTCATTACAGTGTATCTTTAAGCACTATTGTACTGCAAAATATACAATGCATAAATCTTTCAACACTACACTGTCATTCTACCCTTTGGGCTTTGTTTTGTTGTTTTCTTCTATTTTTTAATATCTTTTACTTGTGCATATTCTTTAAATTTAAAATATGTTATTATTTTTGTGTTAGGATTAATCTTTCAAAAATATTCAAAAAATGTAAAACTCTTTCATATTTAAATAGAAATTTACTTTTTCTATTGTTGTTTAGTTCTACATGTAAAGTTCTGCCTGAGGACCATTTTCTTTCAGGCTAAAGACTTTCTTTTAACATTTCTCATAATGGAAAACCACTGTCAATAAATCTTACCAGATTTGGATAGTATGGAAAAGAAAAGTTGACATCTAAATTTCAAAGGTATTTCTATTGCAGATAGAATCATTGGTTGATTATGTCCTCCAGTGGTTAAAAGATGTTGCTCTGATGTATTCTGGGTTTTATTATTTTTTTGAGAGAGAGAGAGGTTCTTGCTACATTGTCCAGACGGGTCTTGAACTCACTATGTAGTCAAGGGTGGCCTCAATCTCATGGCAATTCTCCGACCTCAGACTTCCTACTGCTGGAATTTTTTTCTTTTTTTCTAGTACTGGGAATTGAACTCACAACCTTGTGCTTGCCAAGCAGGGGCTGTGCTGCTGAGCTAAATCCCCAGTCCCTCTAGTGCTGGAATTACAGGCATGGACCACCATGCATGGTTTCTGAGGTATTTTTGGATGACATGCTTTCTGAGGAGAAATCTACTATAAAACTTATCTTTGTTTTCCTATATATAACGTACTTTATTTTCTGGTGGCTTTAAATACTTCCTCATTATCTCTGTTTCTCAGGAGTTTGATAATAACGAGTCAGTGTCATTTTCTTAATGTTCATTTTGTTTGGGATTTATAAATTTGCTTAAGTCACGAGTTTGTACTTTTCTTTTTTTTTTTACAAGTTTTTACCTCTTTGTTGTTTCTTCAAATCTCTCTCTCCCTCTCTTGCTCCCTCTCTCATTGTACTGACAATGTCTCACAATTTCCTACCTGTTTATTTCTTTAAATCTTTTATTTAATTTTACTTTGCTGCTTTATTGTGAATAGTTTTTATTACCTTGAAGTTCACTTATCTTTGCTGTGTGTAATCTCCTGCTAATTGCTATCTGTCTATCTGTCTATCTATCCATCTATATATATATAATCTCTAGAAGTTCATTTTGGAGTTTTAGAAAATCTTCCTTTTTTCTAATCATTGTACTTATGTTTTCCTTTACATACTTACACATATTTATAAAGTGTATTTTAAATTCTCTGAGAACTAATTTCCCCATGACCAAAAATTATGAATTTTTTTCTCCTTACTACCTACTTTCTCTCATGCCTGAAAATTTTTTCTGCACTTGACATTGTAACAGTAACTGTGTGTTTTGGTGAGGTATTTTTCACTACTTAAAATAGTGTTGAATTTCTGGCATATATTTTAAGTTATTTACAGATCAGTTTAATCCTATCAGTGCTTGCTTTTAAAGTTGTGTCATGACAAGTCTAAAGAAACTTTTATCTAGATATAACTTCATGTACAGTGAAACATTTGCTCAAGGGTTCAAAGGCATAGGCAGAAGATCTCTGAAGCTTTCCCTCTATGTAGCTTTCTCCTCTTTAGGGTGATGCCGTATAAATCTAAGAATACTGTCTTAGGTCTCAGTTCCAATCTCAGGCTCTGTTCAGCAAAAGCATTGGGTTCTATTTTTTCCTCTTTCTGCACTGCAGTATGGAAACTTGTTTGCAAGCAATGTAAGTTCGCATTCCCTTTTTACATTCACTCCTTGAATAAACATTTATTGAGCATCCACTTTGTGTGAGGCACTGCTTGATACACCAAACACAGCAAATAAATTAGAAAAAATTTCCAGCCCCATGAAAATTAAATTGCAATATTTTACAAGAAAAGTGAGTTTATTGGACAGCGATAAGAGGCACAGAGAAAACAAAGATGCATAGGAAATGCAGAAATTCATGGAAATGAGCATGGCTTGAGGTCATGCACTGGAACAATATACACTTAGCATATGCCGGTACTTAAGATAAAAAGGTCTTGGATCATTTTCAAGATCTTATATTATTTTCTCAGTCTCTGAAGTTTCAGGTAATGCAGTGTTCAGGCCTCGAGTTCTCAAAGGCAGGAGAGGGAGGATCAAGACCCCTTAACTTCTACAGTGAAAGTGAAGCATTGTGCAAGAAGATGGTACACAGCCAAGAATTACCTATCAGGGAGATTAGGTGGTGAGGAGATGCTGAACAATAAGAAAAATGACAAAACTGCACTCCTATTGCATGGGAGAGCGAGACTCACAGAAATAGGAATGCACAGAAACCAACAGGAAGTAAAAGCCGCGCTCAAGAGGAGTGGAAGAATAAGGGTCAGTTACTCATTAGCAGGAGAAGAGAGAGAGTTCAGAGCAACTGGAGTGGCTGCTGTGTCACGAGCAGAGCTACAGTGTAATGAGGGCTGCCGCTGTGTTCTGGATAGCAATGACTCACTCCTGCTGTCCAGGAGGACCGGATCGATGACAGATGTGACATTTTCTTTTGTTGTCACATGTATTTGCAAGGAACTTGTCCTTAACCAGACAGACTGGAGTGTGTCTGTCTCTTGACATCTGAAGGGGCTGCAGAAACACAGCTCTGCTCAGTAATGAGGAACTGTACAGAAGCCAGAGAATGCTGGAAGTTTTCCAGCCTGTATCACTTCCTCAGTCCTTGCCCCGAGGAGATCCCACCCTTATTCTCACTGGGAACCTCCATATCTCCACCTGTGCTGGGCCTGCTGTTCTAAGACTTTCAATTTTAGGCAGGTTCCAGAAGATATCCTTGATTTTCCTCTTTTTTCCCCCACTTGACATCCCATCAGGCATGATTAACTGAAAATAAGGCACTGAGCATAAAAGGTTTCATTCTCATATTTAAAGAAATTCAGCATCCTATTTTGTTTTTCAAAATGTAGACCATTTTTTTGCCATCCCATAGGGCTGAATACAGTGGATTCTCTCTCCCATTTTCTCCTCAAGCACACTCGACTATGAATCAGGAGTTGTGAAGGATCGAGAACAGTTTAAATCAATGACATTATAGCATTTAGTTTCCTGCCAAGAGTAGCTTGCGCAGTTAACAGACTACACTAGGATGCCTGCGGTGCGTGGAAAGCACCCTGGGCAGGCTGGCTGCTCAGCTGGGGATGCACTAATTGCTTTTATTAATGAGGAGAGCTCCCTTTCCTTCTCTGATACTTCTTGATCTTCCACGACACAGTTGGTTGGTGAAGCATACCTTCTACAAGGCAAACCCAAGCTACAATATTTCCCTCCTGATTGAAATCAGCAGAGCGTATTCTCAAGGAAGAAACAGTGGGAAAAAATTGCTTGAGTCCTAATAGTTCTTTTAAACCGTTATCATTTTAAAATAATATCAAGTTCTTTTTTCAAATAAATTTAAAACGGTGACGATATGTCCCGTTCAAATTCTAGATGTTAGAATCTGATGGTCAGATGCTAGGATTGAAAGAAAGAGCTATGGATTTGGAGTTGAAAGATCAATGCTCCTGTACCAGAAATGCCCATGATATCACTGGAAATTCCTACACTTTAATCTCTTTCTTTAAGAAAACCAAGTGCTCCAGGATTAGACTGACTCACAGCTCTGCAACTGGTATCAAATGAAATTCTGAAAATGAACAAGATAAAATATTAGGCAATTACATGAGAACAACCTGAAAAGTAAGTTCTTGCATATGTTCACTATGTTTATCCTACCAGAAAGAATTCAATTACCAACCAGAGACTGTTGATCTTCTACCACACGCCCACACTACACCAGGTAAAGTTGTAACTTCATGTGTCTGCTCTTACCATTGTTAGCAGCTCTTTATTGAGAAAGACCAGCAGCTTTGTGAATAGTAATGAAAAGCTCAAAAGGAAGATATTTTCTTGTTCCTGTTTCTAACATCCGGTGTTACCCAAGGGGGAGGGATTATTTTGATGAGAGTACTATCTTCATAATATTTTTCCAGCAAAAGAAAATTGGTCTCTTTACCAGTTGGATAATAGCACCACGGGAAAAATCACTGGGTGTGGAAGAAGTTATTACAGGCACAGGATAAGGTGAAAAGAAGAACATAGAAAAATAGAACAAAGAGGGGAAATAGATAAAGGTTGGTTAAAGGCCAGTGAAATTGTGGGAAGGTGAATAATGGATAAGTATTAACAAAGAAAATGACAGTGTCAGAAAGAGACGCTAATTTAACAATAAAGATCAAAGGAGTTTTCAAATCACCTTAGAACACCATCCTGCAAAGAGATAATTTTGGAAGAAATGCCAATCAGAGCATCGATTTATGTTGACTCCTTTGTGCGGGAAAGGGATGGCCTACTAGGCCATTTGACACCCCTGAATGTGAAGAACAACTGATTTGATACCTCTGTATCAAATATAGTTGACACTCTCACAATGTTTTCTTTATTTTTTCAATGTTCTGTTTATTACAGACTGTCTCATCTTAGTTATTTATGTTTCTGTCCTTTACCCCAGAGCAGAATCTTATGGACCTCAGCCAGGTTTACTCAATTCTGCATTATCAGCAGCGTGAAGGACAGGATCTATCACACACTCGACATTTTATAACATTTCAAAGAAATTATTTCAGGACTTTATTATATCTTTTATGTGTGTGTATACATTGTTTTTCTGGAGAATTGTATTTTGATTAAACTTCTCAAGTCAAAAATGTCACAATAATACACTAAAATAAGAGGACTGATAGTCTGTTTACAATAATACTCAGGGGAAAATTACCTATCTGTTTTTGATGGGGGTCTATCCACTACTAAGCTTAGGAAAGAAGAAGAGAAAGTGTGGATTATACAACTGTGACAAAGGCAATTTTCTGTGCTGTGGGGAGAACAGATGGAAGGAAGTAGAGTTGTATATAGAAAAATATAATACAAGCCATAACACTTGTCCCTTACAAAATTTAAAAACTATTTAGAGAATATAACAAAAAGCAACTGAAACAATTAAGCAACTATAGGCAGTTACGCATTTCTTCATTTGAAAGGGATTTTTTGACAGTGTGTGATAGAAGTGTGAGAATTGTACCAACTCAATGCGAGGAATGCATTCATGATGTATCACAAATATGTACTATAAAAATAATAAATAAACAGAAAGAAAACTGTAGTAGATTTTCATAGACAATAATATTATATACACACATAACTACTTCAGCCTCAGTATCCTCCATTTTTGTTTATTATTATTTCTTCTACCCATTTAGTTTGAAAATTCTCTAATACTGGGACCATGTAGTGGGTTGATAACTGGTGGTCAGCTTACAACCCCCAGCTGAACTGAGTAAGTGTGGTGCTGGGTGAGGGAGACCCAGCTGGGGATTATTGCCCGCAGAATAAAAGGCAGAATTGGAGGAGAAAGAGGCTGTCCGGACTGGTAGAGGCTGTTGGGAGCTGTTGGTTGTTTTGGAGGAGCTCGTCATGCTGGCTTTCCTGATGAACTGGCTATTTTCATCCTTTAAGGAGCTTGGGGCTTCTTTGACACTGAAATAGCTTCGGTTCACTTTGGGGGAGCTCTGATCCTCACTTTGAGCATTGCTTCTTGGCTCCAGAGGGGAAAATGGTGCACTGCCCCTGTCCTGGAGGAGCTTGCTACATTGGCTTTCCTGATGGGAACTTGGCAATTCTGATCATTGGGGGAGCTCAGGACCTCACTGTTGCTGAGGATGGCTGTGGTACCTTTCAGGGGAGCTCTGGTTCTTACTTTGCATGTCACTTCCTGGCTCCAGTGTAGATCCCTCAGCCTGCTAGCATAGATCCTTCATCCCATGGGCACAGATTTCCCAGATTCCACCCCTGACCTTTGGACCTTCCCAGTGCAGATCTGTGAAACAGCTTGCATGAGATATTGTTATGGGCTCTGGGCCTCCAGTTGGACTTGTGGGAGGCACTGTTATGAGCTCTAGGTCTTCAGATGAACTCATGGAGGACATTTCTGTGGGATCCAGACCCTCAGCTAGTTTCCTTAGTCTTGGTGTGTGGACAGGTTTCCTGCACTCTTTTGTATAGCATTCTTTGGGTGATTATTATAAATAATCTTATAAACTATGTGTCCTATATTATATATTGTTCTCCTTTGCAAAAGCCCAAACCGTAACAGACCAAGTGATGTGGCAGAAGTTCGTATTACATTAGGCTGAACTGGTGAACTGGATCCACCAAGATGATTTTCAAATACACTGGAGAAGTAGCATTTGAAATTACTTGCAGTATGACTTAGTTGAGACAAATGAGAAAGCTGCTTTTCTTCCTTTTACCTATCTGTGAAAATTTTTCACCTTAATTGCAAAGATGTGCAAAGACCAGGGAGTAACTATGAAAATGGTCACATTAGACAGAGGGGAATGTTGGAAGGCCAAGAATACTTCATCTAATTAGTATTTTGCTAGCTCTCTTTGCTTGCTCTAGCTCCTTATGCTGAAAGAAGCCACCATCTCCTAATCACTAATTTTAATTCTCATTACATTTATGGCAACTTTTGTTTTTCAGGTTGAAGAGATATCAGAAATTGTTTTTTATTAAGGGGAAAATGGTAAAGAAGAAAAATTATTTCATTATATGAAGACATATAACAAGAGACATTCAACACTCAGGGAATTTTAAAATTTTCTTCCCTTAGCAAATGCAGATGAGGACAATAGAATACCTTAAGAAAAATGAATAGAATGTCCTATGAAAGAATTTACCTATTTCATGATTATGTCAGTCATTGATTGTGTTTACCTCTGGAGTTGCTAATAAATTGTGTTAGTACCAGAGAAAATAACTATCATCATAGAGGTTAATACTGGAGGCATGGGACCTACTAAAATTGTATGAAGATTTTTAGGAAAGAAGGAAGAAAGGAAAGAAAGCAGGAGGGAGGGAAGAAAGGAAGGAAAGAAGAAAGGAAGGAAAGAAGGAAGTTTGTTTAGTTTTATGCTTATGTCCTTGGGATCTTGTAGCAGGAAGACTTTGTTGCTAGTGTGAAATTTTCTTTGGTTAGTCTGCTTTTCAGTGACATACTTTACACATCGCTAACTATAGCCCTTTGCCTCTGCTCCAAGATTCAATCATTTCTGTTAATTTGGAAGAGGAAGAGGAAGTGCACTTGGCCCAACAACCAATTTTCTGGGAATGAACCACCATATTGTTAATGGATCAAGAAATAAAATCCAATTCTATGTGGTATATAAAAAATACCCATTTAATTCAAAAGAAACTCACAGACTAAAATCAAAAGATGTAAAACAATATTCCATGCAGCAGGGCCTAGCCAAAAAATAGAACTAGAGGCCAACCTCTTTAATGAACATAGGTGCAAAAATTCTCAACAAGATACTGGCAAATAAAATGCAACAAATTATCAAAGTTATCATACATTATGACCAAGTGGATTCATTCCAGAAATGCAAAAATGGTTTAACATAACAAAATCAATAAAAGTAATAAATGAGAGACAAAGGAATAAAAATCACATAATCATTTAAATAGACTCAGAAAAAGTGTTAGACAAAATCCAACATCCATCCATGATAAAAACCTTGAAAAAAATAGCTATGGAAGGGACTTATTTCAGTCTTATAAAAACCATCTTTAACAAGCCAACAGCCAACATTGTATTAAATGGGGAGAAACTGAAAGCCTCCCTTCTAAACTCAGGAACAGGACAAGATATTTTCACTATCACCACTCCAGTTCAATATAATTCTTGAAACATTAGCCAGAAAAAAATAGGCAAGAGAAGGAAATAAAATGGATATGGATAGGAAAGAAGGAATCTAAGTTATTATTTTCATATGACATGCTCTTTTACATAAAAGACTCAAAAATTTCCACCAAAAGACTCCAACATCAATCAAAATACCATAAACAGACCCCACAGTCCTAGAGAAAATAATCCTGAAATTCATTTGGAGCCAGAAAAGATCTAGAATAGCAAAAGCAATTCTAGGCAACAAAGGCAAATAAGGGGGCATCACAATCCCAGACCTGAAATTATACTACAAAGCTACTGTGATAAAATTAGCATGGCATTGGCAAAACAAACAGGCCTGAGAATCAGTGGAACAGAACAGAAGATGCAGACACATTCTCAAACACACTCAGCCACATTATTTTTGACAAAGGAGCCAAACATTTCCCTGGAAGAAAGATAATCTCTTTAATAAATGATGCTAGAAAAACTGGCTCTCTACATGCTGAAGAATAAAACTAGATCCATGTCTATCACCATGCACTAAACTAAAGTTAAATGGATCAAAGATCTAAATATTAAATAGAAACAATAAATTTCCTGGAAGAAAAAGTAGGCAGAAATCTCAAAGATTTAGGTGTAGGCAGAGACTTCATGAACAAAACCCACACCACAAGGGAGATAATATCGCACCTTAATAAAATGCTTCTGCACAACAAAAGAAATCACCAACAGAGTGAAAAGACAACCCAAAGAATGAGAAAAAATTATAGCCAGTTGTCCCACACACAAAGGACTAATATCTAAAACATATAAAGAAATGAAATACCTGACCCTCTAAATTTAAAGACCCAATCCATAGATGGGCATCTGAGATGAACAGGCACTTCTCAGATAAAGAAATACAAATGGCAAATAAATACACGAAAAATGTTCAACATCATTGGCCTTTCAAGAGATGCAAGTTAAATCAATACTGAGATTCCATCTCACTGCAGAAACAATGGCTATCAACAAAAAAATCAACCAGTAACAAACACCAGAAAGGCTGTGGGAAAAAAGGAACATTTATCCACTGCTGGTGGGTGTGTAGACTGGTGCAGCCAATGTGGAAGATTCCTTTAAAAACTAGGATTAGAGGTACCATTTGACCTAGCTATTCCCCTTCTAGGTATCTTCCCAGAAGAATTAAAAACATCATACCTCAGTGATATATGTGCACCCATGTTTATAGCAGCACAATTTGTAATAGCTAAATCTTGGAAACTACCCAAATGCCCATCAACTGAGAGATGGGCATTTTCTATTCAGAAAAGATGTGGTTTTTTTTTTTTTTATAAAATGGAGTAGTACTCAGCCATAAAGAAGGATAAGTTGGAGATTTTTATAGGTAAATGGATGCAACTACAGACAATACTCATAAGTGAAATAAATCAGACCCATATTTGTAAATATCATAGTGTCTCACTAGTTTGAGAAAATGAACAAGCAAATAAGATCCAAAATGTATAATAAATATTGTAGATTGGGAAGAAACTGTTCAAAAGGAAAGGCAGAGTATGATAGGGGAAAGGGGAAAGGCAGAAAGAAAAAAATATGTATACACAAGGTAATTAAGGTGGTTATACAGCTACTTTCTCTTAGTTCATTAAACAGAAAGTTTTGTGCTAATATTGTACAGGCAAGATATCATGTCTATATCTTCTACTTTGAATAAGTACTACAATATGCAATGTATCAGTATTGTAACTGTCTCACTAACCTGTTTTGAAGCTCCATTTCATTGGTATGTTTATCTTCTTTTCTCTTTAAAATAAAAAAAGACTCCTACAATTAATAAGCAAATTCAGTAGTGTAGCAGAATACAATGTTAACACATAAAACTCACTGGCATTCCTGTACAATAATAATAAACTCACTGAAAACGAAATTAGGGAAATAATACCTTTCACAATAGCATCAAGAAAAATTAAATACTTAGAGATTAACCTAACCAAGGAAAGTAAAGTCCTTGACAAAAAACTACAGTACTCAAAAAGGAGATTGGAAAGGTCATTAGAAATTGGGAAAGGTATCTACAGTCCTTTGGTAGGCAGATGAATACAGACAAAATAACCAAACTTCCAAAATTGATATGGAGACTTAATATAACCCAAATCAAAATGTTGAAAGCATTTCCCACAGAGCTAGAAAGAAGAATTCTAAAATCCATATGGAACCTGAAGAGACCTGGAATAGTGAAATAAATCCTAGAGTATAAGAGCAAGACAGGAAGAATCACAAATTGGACTTGAAGTTATACTACACAGGTAAAATGATGAAAAGAGCATGGTATTAGCAACAAACAGACAATAATGTAGTGGACTGACAACTGGTGGTCAACTTATAACCCCCAGAAGAACTGAGTAAGTGTGGTGCCGGGTGTGGGAGGCCCACCTGGGATTGTTGCCAGCAGCATAAGAGGCAGAACTGGGGAAGGAGAAGTTAGGTTGTAGGGAGCAGAGAAAGGCTGTTGGAGCTGGTAGAAGCTGTAAAGAGCTTCTGGTTGTTTTGAAGGAGCTTGTCATTCTGGCTTTCCTGATGAACTTGGCTGTTTTCATCCTCTGACAAGCTTGGGGCCTTGTTGGCACTGAGAATGGCTTTGGTTCACTTTGAGGGAGCTCTGGTCCTCACTTTGAGCATCGCTTCCTGGCTCTGGAGGCGAAAATGGTGCACTGCCGGTCTTCTGAGAAGCTTGCTGCATTGGCTTCCCTAAATGGAACTCGGCCATCTTGATCATCAGAGGAGCTCAGTACCTCACTGTTGCTGAGGATGGCTGTGGTACCTTTCAGGGGAGCTCTGGTTCTTCTGAGCATCGCTTTCTGGCTCCAGTGCAGATCCTTCAGCCTGCTAGCACAGATCCTTCATCCTACTGGCACAGACTTTCTAGATTCTACCACTGAGCCTTCCCAGCACAGATCCATGAAACAGGCCTGCATGAGACACTGTTATGGGCTCTGGGCCTCCAGCTGGATTCATGGTCTCCAGCTGGAGACATTGTTATGGGCTCTAGGTATTCCGTTGGACTCATGCAGGACACTTCCATGGGATCCAGGCCCTCAGCTGGATTCCTGGTCTACAGTGTGTGGACAGATTTCCAGCACTCTCCTGTATATCATTCTTTGGGTGACTATTATAAACAATCTCATAATTATGTGTCCTGTATTATATTGTGTTCCCTTGCAAAAATAAGCTCCAAACCAACACAAACAACAATAACAAAAACCAGAGCTGTGAGTTAATGAAATAGACTAGTGCAGTGGTTGTGAACCTTTTAGAGCTTTCAGTGATACAAATAGCCTGCTGCAACATGAGTGCCACAGGTTTGCCACCACTGGAATAAAGGACGCAGAAACAACACAGGCTTACTGAGCTACATGACCATTGACAAGGGAGCCAAAATCTGTTGCTGCAGGAAAGATAGCTTCTTTCACAAATGGTGCTGGAAAAACTGGCTGCCTACGTGCCAAATATTAAAGCTACACCCATGTCTCTCACCATGCACTAAACTAAATCATAATGGATCAGAGATCTAAATATGAAAACAGGAAATCTGAATTGGCTGGAAGACAAAATAGGTAAAACTCTTGAAAGCATAGGCATAGATGAGAACTTTCTGAACAGAACACTAGCTGTACAAGAAATAATGCCAAGGATCAACAAATGAGATCACATCAAATTAAAGAGCTGAATAGCAAAGGAAGGGGCCAATAGAGTAAAGAGCCAAATCACAAACTGCAAAAATCTTTGCATGCTATTCTTCAGACAAAAAGCTAATATGTGGAATATATGCATAACTCAAAAATTTAAACCACCCAAATTAGAATTAAAAAATTGGCACCTAACAATAGCTAAACCTTGAAAGCAACCTATATGTTCATCTGCAGGTAAATGGATAAGGAAAATGCATTTCTATACAATGGCGTACCACTTTGACATAAGGAAAACCTCATCGCAAAGAGACAGTCTACTATTTTTTTTTCCCTATTGCCTCTCTTTTATTTTACTCTTCATTTACATTTTTGGTTTCTCATACAAGAGAAAACATGGGATATTTACATTTGTGTGTCTGATTTATTTCACTTAACATTATGGTCTGAAGGTATATCCATTTTCCTACAAATAACTCAAATCTATCCTTCCTTATGGCAGAGTAGTACTCCATCGTATAGAAATACATTTTCCTTATCCATTTTCTTGTTGATGAACATATAGTTTGCTTTCAAGATATAATGTTGTAGCCAAGGAAGAGATGGGATCAAGGGGTGTTTTGTTTTAGTTTTGTAATATGGGAGGTGTTCTGCGAGGTTGGCATGAAGATGGCAGGGAGCCCACAGGGAGGGTAAGTAATGTGGAAGAGAGAAAGTACAATTGTCTAAGCAAAGTCCTGGGTAGATAAGAGACAATTTGAGTTGCCCAAGTAGCAACTCACTATAGATAACATCAAAGTTCACTCATCTATTGCTTTTGTTTATTTTGATATATGGTCTCCCTGTGTAGTTCAGACAGACCATAAACTCACTATTTATTCCAAGATGGCCTCGGACTCATAGGGATCCTCCTGTCTCAGCCTTCTAAGTGCTGGAATTCTAGGCATGAGCCACTATTTGTAACAGGAAGCAACAAGGCAAAATATTCAGGTGTAGAGCAAATGGATTAGGCACTCTGTTGACCAGAGGACACTGAAGTTTGTTCTGATGTAGTGATTCTATTTTCCCAACAAAATGAAGAGGTCATGATTTGAGTATGAGGAGAAAGGAGTAGGTTCTACGGGTTTGTAAAGAGTGAGGAATGAGACAACTATATGAGTTAGATATCATGATTTTGGTGTGAAATTTATAGGACATGCTGAGAGCTACTGACAGTGTGTGCTTACATTCACATCTGGTGTTCTATTAAGCCACTGACATCGCCAGCCACATGGTTAATGCTCCATATGGCATTTTAATCATATACAAGAATTTTTCCTCTCATATACTTAAATTTTCTAATTTTTCCTTTATGAATTCCTTTATGAATTTATATGTTCTTAAGAAAGCCTCACTGCCACCTTAAAAATGCATTTTAGGAAATGCATTTAGTGAAAACGTTCCACTATTTTCTTGTAATACTTCTTGGTAAATATTCACATTTAGCTGGACATGGTGGTGCACCTCTGTAATCCCAGCACTAGGGAGGCTGAGGCAGGACAATTGCTGTGATTTGGATGCCATCATGAGCTACATAGTGAATTCAAGACCAACCTCAACTACATAGCAAGAATTTGTCTCAAAAAATTTTTAACATTTCCTTTCTTTTATTATTAATAAATGTTTATTGAACAACAACTGTACTTCCACTTCATGGTGAGAAACAAAAATGAAACACATCCTTTAAAAGAATATTAAAATATGAAATAGTGGGAAGTCTCACCACAAAATTCACAAGACCTACACACAGAAAACGAGAGAACATTACAGAGGAATTGAAGAATTCAATAAACAGTGAAAGATAACAATTTTCCAAAAGCTGATATAATAACCTATTCTAATGAAAATCCCAGTTTATTTAAATTGGCAGACTTTTCTCAAGTTGAAATGAAAAACCAAGAGACTTGAAATCATTAAAATAATTTTGAAATGGATGAAAAAACTTTGAAAGGCTAACATGACATTATTTCCAAATTTAACAGAAAATTTAGTAATAAACATTGTATTTCATGTGGAATATTTTGTGTATATTACTTTCTAACTTTATTTTTCTCAGAATGGGGAATACTGTGTTCCAAGATCTTTTTTGAAAAATGTAACTCATTCTGCTCCAAAACACCACCTTAGTCAGAGTGCTGAGTGTATTTTTGGATTTCCATTTTGTCTCATTGTTCCCTAATCTACTTCTGCATTATTGCCTGTCTTCAATTACTATGGTATTTTTGACTATCTGCTAGCAAATGTCACCATGAAAATCTCTTTTTCAAAAGTTTCACGGTAAGCCTTGGGAATTTTATCTTCCAGATGGAAATTATCTTCCAGATGAGTCTAATTCAACACAATAATTCCCTTGTAAAATATCATTTAAAATCTGGAAGGAATTTTGGTCTAAATCTAATTGAATTTATGGATTAATTTGGGGAAAATTAACATTTACAATCTGAGGCTTTTTCATAGCAAAGCCTGTTATTCTTAATATTTATTTGGAGTTTCTTTTTTGTGCTTTGAAAGGATTTTCAGATTTGTTCAGTGGAAAAATTAAAACTCCATGCCATTTTCAAGGTATTTTCTGGTTCTGATCCTATATGACAAAGTTCATCTATTATCTTTTCCATGACACCTTCATATTAATCTCTGTGTGGCATAGTTTCCTTTTCTATTGAAAGAAGATTGACAGGAGAAACAAATGACAATAAATGTGAAACACTCAAAATAGTGTGTGCAGCTACCATTATTTCTCCTTTGAATCCCTAGTGAATCTACATGGTCTCATGTACTCTAACTATATAAAATCAATGTACTTCTGCAAAGGAGCATGTGCTGAGGCCTTTACATGTCGTATATCAAACTTCACATGTAATTTAAAAATATGTACAAAATTATTTTGGGACTATGTTATGAATGGCAATATATATTTGACTTTCTATTTTTTAAAAATCTTTTACAAAATCTAAAAACCGATAAATATTTAAACTTTTAAGGGTGGGGAACTTTGCAATAGAACCAAATCAGTGTATGTATGTATACAACCAATAAAGACGTCTTGTGCCTGCTATGAAACTATAAAACACCTGTTTCATAGTTAATGAGTGCTACAAGTTGTATGCCCTCACCCAAAGCCTCATACATTCATAGGTGGAGCTTTCCAGAGATGGTGAGATTGAGGGTGAAAGAATACAGATGATAAGTGAGATAACTGGATCTGTCCACTCATTGGATTAGCGTAGTTCTAGGTCTGTTTGAATGGACCTACTGAAGGCAGAAGATCCACCCTGGGTGTGAGTGGCACCAACCAGTAGTGCTGTAGCCTAAATGAATCAAAAGGGAAAGGGAGGAACACTCCTGCACCTTTCTGCTGCCTCCTACCTGCCCTGCCATGGACTGTTTCTCCTCAGCCATGCCCGTCTGTCATGCTGCCCTGCCTTAGAGCCAGCCAACTACGGACTAGAACCTCTTCAAAGTGTGAGCTAAAATAAATCGTTCCTCCTTTAACTTGTGTGAGTCTGGTATTTTGTTCTAGTAATGAGAAAGTAACTAAGACAGCAAATGACAGTTAGACCATATTATTTTTCACATGTACACTATACTACAGAGGTACCAGTCATCCTTAAGGGAACGCCATGCCTCATCTATCATTTTTCCTGATGCCTTCATTATCACAACCAAAGGACTTTTTAGAGCCTTTTGTTAAAATACATTTTTATAGAAAATTCTACGTATTTTTATATCAAAAGTCTCTCACAAAAAAAACATTACTAGAGAGAATGTACATAAATCACATCAAAAGTCTTCTATAAATCCTCTATGCCCTTCTTAAAAGGCAGAGATTTAATAAAAGAATTACAGAGAAGGCATATATTACCAGAGCACTTTGGATGCATGTATAAAAACGTCACAATACAACCTATTATTTGGTGTTAATATGTGCTAATAATTATAATTTTAAAAAGTAAAATTAATTTACAAAGCAAACACAGAGAGAGAAACAATCAGACATTTAAACTTTCCCAAAACTTTCAGGCTGGATCAGCATTTCCATTGACTAATTAAGAATGAAAAGAGGCTAAAAAGAAATCTCTCCCTCCATTTCTCATGCTCTCTCTTTCTCTGTCTCCCTCTCTCTCTCTCTCCCTCTCTCTCTCTCTCAGATTTGTCTTTCCCTAAAATTAGGCAATATACCTCATTATAGAACATGCTAGATTCTCCTTCATCTATTACCAGTATCAGCACAATAGTTTAAGAGAGCATTACTGAGATATTTCTAACCACTGAATCTTAGGGGACCATATTTGTAGGCATAATCTCACTTCCAAAGGCTCACCATGCCCAATAGTGAAGCATACAATAAAGCTTCATTCTCTAGAGAATGTCTTAGAAGCACATGGTAACTGGGCCAGTAGGTCACTGCAAAGCCACTTCTTAAAGTAAGTGAAACAGATGGAGAAAACAGTCCATGTAATATTAATGCACATCACATTCGTGAAAGAACTATGCTCCAACTGAAGTGTTTCTATGAACTGGTGGCCTAATTATACGAGGGCATATGCACTCCAAAATGATTTGCCTCTGGTTTCTTTCCTTTTCTGTCCTGACTTCATCTTTTTTTTTTTTTTCTAAAGCAGAATCATGAAGATGTAAGTAAATTACAGTGAAAAACAAAAAAAAAAGATTTAAATCAAAAGGAGAGAAACAAGTCTATTGAAGTTGCTCAGATGATTGCACAGGAAATCTCATTGACCAGGGGGCCACTTCCTCCAAGGTTTCCTTTCTGGGATGATCAAGTCTGCAGGGGCAGGAAAGAGATGCTCTTCTTGGTATCTGCCATTGTGGTCTTTCCTGGTCACTAGGAATGAGCTCCTGGAGGCTTTTCACACAGCAGGAGAGCTAGAAAAGAGGCCTTGAAAACAGTACTGTATATTTGAACCCCAATACAAATCCAGGACCTGGGACAGTGTGTAAATGCTTAGCACATTTGCCTATATGCAAAATTAAATATGTTTGTCAAATCAAAGCATCCTTATTGACTTAACCATTGTAAACAACACATCATCGAGGTGTGAATGATGGCAAGGTGAAAATACAGCAGAGAAAGCCTCCAAACACCTTAACCCACAACATGCAATAAGGTAACAGGCCCCCAAATACCAATCCAGAAAATACGCTACCACAGAAAACCGGCAAGTCTCTGCAAAACACCATTTGTTAAGAGAAAAACCCTGTTGAAATTTTTGTTCAGCGCTTGGTAGTGTACAGAATTTTCTTTTGGCCTTTCTAATTTCACTGTATTTCATTTATAAGAGAGCCCTTCTCAGCAAGTTTTATAATTTTTCTTTTCAGATAGAGGAAACGATTGCCACAGTTTGGGTTGCAGTATCCTTCAAGAGCCCAGTGTGCTAAAGGCTTGATTGCCAACTGTGGTACTGTTGGAAGGTGGCAGCAGCTCTAGGAGGTAGGCACAATAGGAGGAAGTTAGGTCTCCAGTGCACCCCTCTCTTTCCTGGCTTCCATAAGGTGAGCAGCTTTACCTGTGGGATATGCCACAGGATCCCTGCCATGATGTTCTGCCTCATCAAAGGCCTAAAAATTATGAAACCAACAGACCGTGGACTGAATCCTCTAATACTATGCCAAAGTAATCATTTTCTCTTTTGTTCATCTCAGGTAATTAAAACCAAGAGCCGAAATACGCATTTTTTTCTTTTAAGTTGTTTATCTCAGATATTTTATCGCAGTGAGGCAAAGCTAACACAATGTTAATAAAATGTTCTCATATATGAAGGTCTTAGAGGAACCTCCTCCTGTAGGACAGCCTACTGAGGGATCAGGGGAGACATAGTATGTTAAGGAGAGAGAGCATGCCCTCAAATATAGCTCATTCTTTTGGAACTTCTACTGGATTTCAATTTATCTTTCCATGTAAATCCATAAAATTTAATCCACATAATTTTGAAATAACTTATAGCAAAAAATAAGCTATATAATTTGCCATCTCCCTCACTCAAACATGTCAATACTTTTCACTCCTTTTTATTTTTAGTGACACTAAGGTCAACAATGGGTGGCATCAAAGGGTAGCGTCAAAGTCAACAATGCCTAGACGTCTAGGCACTCAGCAGAGAGCTGATTGATTGGAAGAAATGACAGGCTATCTGCCGAGAAACTATGTGGACAATAAAAAGCATTGATTAAAACAGCATCATCATTTTGGTACTTATAGTTTACTAAGGTGAAAGCATTAATAAAATCAAGTTTTACTTCAATTTATGGAAAATTCAGTGGAAAATAAAGATCTATTATCTTTATAGACAAAGAAACAACTAGGGAACAACTAATCATCAGTAAGGGAAATGAAACGTGATTAAAAGAAGGAAGCAAAGTGTGTGGTAGGAAGTAGTTCTACAGAATATAGTGAGTTATGACAGTGAAAATGTTCCTTGTGGGGGCATGAGGAAGGTAGTATTTTTCTAATTTTCACTGGCTTTCTTGAAAGATGCCATTTTCATTCTGGAAAGGTTTCTGAAATGAGGGGAGCTCCTAAATGTAGGATCAAGAGAAGATGGTGAGGTTGGCAGTCAGAGTAGAATGCCACCTCTCTGAGAAGAGCCCTTGTATGCTAAAACGACTTGAAAAATGACTAAGAGGAAGAGACACCAGAAGGGCTGAAGCAGGTGATAAGCAGCTGCCTCTGCTGGTGACAGGCCAAGCAATAACCATGTAAAAAAGCAATCCCATATCGAGAGAGAAAGATTTTTGGGAAGAATTTAAATCAAATTAAAAAAAAATCACAGAACAGAGAAAAGATGATATTAAAACAGCTGTGTTATCCTACCTCTCCCTCCTGAATGACATGATGTCACCCTTCAACTTCCCTGCTCTAGATTCTAAGGCCATTGAGGCCAAGGGGACCCTACAGCAACCTCTGTGCTTCCAAAAGTAGCAGCAGGTAATACAAGTCTCCTATTGGGAATTAGCAATTTTTATCCTGTCATTCTTGAGGAAATGATAAAAGTAATCCTAACTTGTTTTATTGGGTGCTTCTGATTCGGCAGGCACTGCTCTGAGGAGTACTTTCATAAACTTATCTTTTGAAAAACTCTATGCTATTATTATCCCCATTTCTCAATTGAGGAAAACGAGGTTGTAGAGAAGTCACTCTCCCAGAGTCATGGAGCTGGTAAGAAGGGAACCAGGGTGCAAATCTAGGTAATTGGACTGCAGAGCCCATGTCCAAATTATTCTTTCCCAAGATAGCAACACTGACTCTGGGTATGACTGAAAAACCCTGGGCTGCCTTCCAAGACCTTCATTGTTGTAGTTAGACAGGACACGTAGGTACAAATGGAATAATCTCTGCTTTTTTTCAGATGCTCACATTTAGAGACAGGTCTAAGAGACAGAGTTTGGCATTTTTATCCTTCACATTCAGTTATTTGTAAGAGCACTAACCCAGTTCTTAGGTCTTATAGAAATTACTTTCGCCTCACTTCCCTTTGCAAAGTTGAGCACATAGTAGGCTTTTTTATACATCTTATTTGCTTTTGGGTTTGATTTTAAAAGTGATAGGCTGATCACAGCTGCCTAAAATAGCTAGTAAAGTACACAGTGTTTGCATGATCTTGCCTGTATAGGTCAGTGTTTAATCTTCTCTGGACATGTTATCACCACTTACTTTCCTAATGCCTGATATTGGGTTCCTGTAGCTTTAAGTTTGTAGAACATGCTCCTTTGTGTTTATCCTTTTATGAGCAGTACAGTCTCACTGGTGAATCACAGCAGCAAGCCCTCTGTATAGGCACAACATTAGGTGCAGGAAGGCCAGCACTGCGGAAGAGATAGAAAAATCGGTTTTGTGCTAACAGAATATGTGTATAAATAAAATATCTGAGTAAAATATTTTCTGAACAAATCATTTCTAAAATGACCCTAATTTTTCATGAAGAAGAAAAAGGCTGACAAGAATACAACTTGTTGAAGGCACTGTTAAGCAGCTTTTGCTATTCTCCAGCCCTCAATCCATCCCTGTCTTGGCAATTTGGGAGTACAATACGGCATCTCTTTTTTTGTGGCTTCAATAAATTGCGGTGTTCGCTGCCCATCTTCTTTAACAAGCGTTCTTATTCTTGTATAAAAATGGACATCGGAGTGTACCAGGCTGTCTAAGCCCCTGAAGATATCATGTGTTGAAGAAAGAGAAAGACTTACAAATGAGGCAATAAAAAATAAATTACACAACATTAAATTTACAAAGTAAGCAAGACAATAGTCTAAAAACCAAAGGTGCTGAGTGAGCAGGTTTCCAGCCCATTGAGAGCCAAGCTTTGTTGTGACCTGCATGCTAATACTCCCCTGTGTGAACGGCACTGTAGAGATGACATTTGTTATTGGCATTAGTTATTCAGTTTGTATGACATTTTTCATTACTAACCTTCCCTTTCCAAAGCCTGGAACACAGTGGTAAAAATTTATATCTTCCGTTATTTTTAAAGGACCAAATTTGGCATACAAAGTCTAGCACTTAAAATGGAATTTCATTTCAGGGGAAAATTGGGCTGCATTTGAGTGAGGCTCTATTAAATATTACAGAGGGTTACCAGCTTAACTATTAAATCTGAAGATGAGAAGAGCAGCTGATACCACAGCAAATAATATTTTTATTTCTGTGTGCACAGTACGAACAGACTCACGACCACATTAAAGTACTGGACAGGCAAGTGCAGAGCCCTCAGGAGATTGAATTCTTTATTGGGTATTTAATGGAGATGTTTCTGGAAATTAATGTTTAGAAGAAAGCCTTACAGTATAGTCTTCATGTTTTAAGGAGAGCCAAGAGACTGGTAAAAGTGGGGGCCTCACAAGCAAAAACAAAACTGAGATGGGAAAAGATTTAGTACCTAACACAAGAAAAGAAAACCTTTGTTTGTTTCCAGGAAAGCAAACCTTAGTACACTGTGGTGTCTTCCCAGGGACCTGAGATCTGCGATACCACCATTGGACACTGAGTAATGGACCAAAACAGTAATCTTCAACATTTCAAAACTTATATACTTTTCGTATACACCTGGTAATTTTGTCATTTCCACTCTATTCTAGTTTTCCTGCAGTTAGGAAGGCAAATATTATGTACTGAAAACATGTACAAGAAAAAAAAAGGAAGAGGATCAAAGTGGGTAGAAGCAGAAGGGAAGAAAGAGGAAATGTATGAAAAAGGAATTAAAATGTGTTATGTACATGTGTCAAACTCTGACAAGAAATGTAAATATTATATACTACACTCATGTACTGATAAACTAAATTTTTTTTAAAAGATGGAAATATAATGGCCACCCAACACTTGATTACTCTCATTACTTCTTGCAATAATTAGATTTACTTTCTTTTCCTCTAACAAATTAGTGGCAAGGGACTTCAAGTGAAAATTTCTTTTTGAGGGTCCTATCACATGGCAAAGCCTCAAAACTGTTAATTCTTTAGCTAAGTTGCTGATGGTAAAGGAGGAAAAACGAAAAGTGTATTTCTACTGCTCCTGGATTCTGCACTTGGAGAGTTTTAAATTGCTCTTGAGTGTAGGTCTGCAACTATGGTGGAAAATCCTAATGGTCCAATGGTCCAAGGTGAGCTACAGTGCTTACAGGCAAAAAGAAGAGCAAGTAGGAATACAAGAGACAAGTTCTTGGTAGAATTATTGACTCTAATAGTTTTCATGAAGCTTTTTTTTCAAGGTGAATCTTTTTTTCAAGCCTGAATCTTCACACATTAATTATTTTATTAATTTTGTATGCCTGTTTCCTCCATGATTGATTTACAGGCAGTCTCTTTATAGTTTTAATTAGATCTCAACCACTTCAGTGCAACCGTGTCTCAACAGTTATTTACATTCTTAAAAGCTTACTACGTCTAAAAGCATAAGACTACAGGTCTATTTCCTATCAAAAGAGCTCCTATGATGCTCAATTTATTATTTATACTTCCTTTAGAAATAGAAATTCCTATTAAAGTAATCATTTTACTTCTTTCTCAGAATTTAAAGTGAAAGGAAATGCTCATTAGATCTAAAAGACAATCACCACATATATGTGGGTTAGATGCACACTAGCAAATTTTCGCTTCACATTTCTCTGGGCTTACATCAGCCCCAGCCATCCAGCAATACTTGGCTTGAGGAATGGAAAATCACACTAAAGGATAATCTACTCTACACTCAGAATGAAAAAGTGTGGCCACCTGTATTGTCATTATGTGGGGACCTCCCCAAGTATCTCCAGAGAGGAAACCAGCCTCCAAAACGCTGTTACATTGGACCTATGGCCAAAGTCACATCTGCCTTCATGGCTATCAACCAGGAAGGAACAGTGACATAAAACAAGAAGAGATCACTCAGAATGTGTTAGAATACCAGTACCACCCCCACTCCCGGAGCCATGTGACACAACTCATAAGCTTCTAGGCATTAACCAGTGCTTGAAAATGGAGTGCAGGGGCTGGTGATTTAGCTCAATGGCACAGCGCTTGCCTGGCAAGTGTGAGGTCGTGAGTTCGATTCCCGGTACTGGAAAACAAACAAACAAACAAACAAACAAAAAATGGAATGCAGCAAAAACTTAGTATGGTGAGACTCTTGTAGACCTTCTCCTCATTATCTGTTATCCTTTTTCTGTGTCTCTGTTGTTCTCATTTTTCAGTGTACTTCTGCTCACAGAAGAAAACAAACTCACTCATTCACTTAGTCAACAAGCGTTTACTGAACTAATGTGTGCCAGGCTCAAAATCGGCTCTCTACTAGAAGCTCATTTTTTTGCTGGGAAAATTGACCCAGAAGCCACTGATGAAGCTTTGAGTTATGAACTTGGTTAGACATCTGTCTAAAGTGCTGATGATGAAGAGAGAGGAGTGAACAATTGTGCAAAGCAGGGAAACAGAGGAACAGGAGAGAATATGAGAAAAATAAAGCAACATCAGAGCAAACTGAAGAGAGAGGCAGATTTGCTAGGCTTTCAAGGATGCAGAGGAGTTTGCTAAGAATTTAATTATTAGTCCACACTATGAGTGATATAGCAAGTATTCTGAGTGACTCTTAGGAACTGAGCCAACTCCCTGAAACCGTGATTGCTTTTCCTCTTAATTTTCTATGTGATTTTTGGTATCATTAATCAGCCATATCCAGTCCTGGAAACTGAGATTCGGCTTTGAGTCCTGTCTCTCCTTTACACATGAAATGATCAGTAGGTTGAATGTATTAATTGATTTCAAGACTGACTCCACTTTATTCAAGAAACGTACATTTCTCCATGCTCTCACCTCCTTCCTACAAGCTCTTGTCAGCTTTGCCCTGGACTCGTCACTATAGATCCCTGGGCTGTACGACATTACCACCCCCACCACAATGTGCCCCATGAAGGTCATGGTTAAGCCATGCAGCACCACTGTGGTGCTCTAGTGTCTTGTCATGATAATATACCTTATCTTAGTGTACCAAGCTCCTGCGCTTCTGCTGAGTTGTATTATGTTGTAGTGTGTGTGTGTGTGTGTGTGTGTGTGTGTGTGTGTGTGTATCTGTAACATTCATGCTGGCCATGCAGCCTAGAAATTCTTCCCTTTATTTCAGTCTCATTCAGGGAACTTTTGTTGTGGAAACTCCCTAATCCTGATTATAATTCAGCTTAAATAGTGTCTCTATATTTGTTCTTACTTCTTTTATTCATTTCTTCCTTAAAACACAGTACAGGGGAGAAAGGAACCTTACTCCACTGATGGTGAGAGTGTAGACTGGTGAAACCACTGTGGAAATCAGTTTGGAGATTCCTCACAAAACTAGGTTTGGAAGTCCCACTTAACCCAGCTATTCCCCTTCTGGGTATTTTCCCAGAAGAATCAAATATATCATACCACAGTGATGTACGTACACCCATGTTTACAGCAGCACAATTTGTTATAGCTAAATCTTGGAAACAACCCAGATGCTTATCCACTGAGCAATGGATAAAAAAGATGTGGTATTTTTATACACTGGAGTATTACTCAGCTATAAAAAAGATAAACTCGAGGCTTTTGTAGGTAAATGGATGCAACTAGAGATCATACTCATAAGTGAAATCAATCAGACCCAGATGTGTAAACATCATATTGTCTCCTTGGTGTAGGAACCTGAAAGACAAGGTAAAACTCAAAATGTACAATAGAAGATAGGAAAGGGAAAGAAATTGCTCAAAGGAAAGAATGACTGGAATGAGGGAAAGAAGAAAAAAGAAAGGAGGAAGGCAAAATATAAATACATATATGAATAGCTGCAATAACTGTATTGCTGATGTCCGATGGTGTATTGAAATGAACATTTAATGCTCACAATTTTTTATGTTCTGATTGATTGTGCATGCTTGTGTCTGGTAATCTGAGCAATTGATTTGAACATAACAATATGCAATGGAATTACAATGGTGAATTCCTACCATCTTGTCTAGTGAAACTCTGTATTATCTCTAACGTTTTATCTACTAATTACTTTTTATTCTCTTTAATGGTTTGAGCAATCTTCCATTCTTACATCTGGTAATCGGAGCAACATAGTTGAGGATAGAGATATGTAATGTAACAACCACTGTTAATTCATATTATTCTGTCTTGAAATCCTGTATCACTTTAAATGCTCTTGCTTTGATTTGTTTATGTTTGTGATACTAGTATGCTGCTACTGGTCTAGTTTTTATTTGTTTGTTTCTCATTTACCACTCTCTTTAAAATAAAATAAAAAATAAAATTCCCACATTGAAAAAAGAAAAAAAAACAGGAAAAGCACAGTACAAAGAATTATAACAAATTATGTAAATGAGCTGGACTAGTAGGTTACAAGCAGAAAGTAACATGAGTTTTCTTTTTTATGACTGCCTGGTAATTTTGCCCTTTTCATATGTTTTTCCTCCCTATTTATCTATATAATTTTGGGGAGATCATACAAATTTCTAGACACTCTCAGATATTAACAAATAATCTCTTCTACAAGTTAAAAGTTTAGATCAATCTACCATCAGCAATTGATCAATCCTGTCATTCAACATAAGGCAGGTCCTACTTCCTGATAGCTCAGGAAATATGAGGGCTCGCAATTCTGTAGCAAGACATGGTGTTTGGTTTCTTCTCTCTTCTTTGCCTCTTCTTCTCCTTCGCTTGATCACTAGTATGTTTAGATCCTGGGTTTTGGGCCTCAAGAGCACAGAGTTATGGAAGGGATGGAAGTGAATTTTGAAAAATGTCACAATCTTAGGTGGTCACTGTGCTTGTATCCAGGGTCAAGGCTGATTATGCCTGTTAGATGACCAAATATTTTATTTCTTCCCTAGGGGCTTGGTAGGACCTTCCTTTCTTCTGCCACCCAGGACACCTTACTATAATTTCCCAGCAAGCTAAGCTTCTAGCTCTCCATGAATGACGTCCCTCCACTCCCATCTTCTGGCCATCCCTTCCAGTGAGTCTCCTTCTGATGGTCACCTTGCCTTACAGAAAGACAACTGAACAGAACTACTTTAATACCTTTAATTTTAAACAGTTTCATATTTACAGAAAAGCTGCAAATATAGTGTACAGTGTTCCCACGTATCCCACACCTACTTTACCTTGTTAAAACCTTCTGTATGTGTGATATGCTTGATATAACTAGCAAACCAATATTGATAATTTATTATAAATAGAAGTTCATACTTTTTTCAGACTTCTTTAAATTTTATCTAATATTCCTTTTCTCTTCCATGATTCCATCTGGAATCCCACACTACCATCTGTCCTCACCGCACCCCCCTTAGTTCCCCAATGGCTCTGAGAGTTTTTCAGACTTTCCTTACTTTTCTGACCTTGACGGCTTTGAAAAGTCATGGTCAAGTACTTTTTAGAATGTCCTTCAACAGGGATTTGAGTAATGTTTTTCATGATAGTGCCGTGGTTGTGGGGTTTTGACCACAGACATAAAGTACCCTTCTCATCATATTATATCAAGAGTGCATGCTGTCTATGTGACTTATCTCTCTGGGTGTGAGCCGTGAAGTCTGGCTAGTAATTTCCAAGTTTCTCCGATACACAGTTATTCTTTATGTTTCTCCATTTCATACTCTACTCTTCTGAAGGAAGTAACTGCACGGAAGCCTATACTTAAGGAATGAGGAGTTTTATGTCCCACCTGTTGAAGTAGGGTGTGTCTACAGAAAACATTTGATTGTCTTCTGCATGGACTTAGGTCTGTTATTTATTTATTTTATCTACTGATTTAATTACTCAATTATTCATTTCTAAGGGTATATATTAATGGATAATTATCTTATATTTTAGGTTGCAATCTGTAAGGAATTTTTTAAAGACAACTCCAGGCTAGCAGATTTATGCAGGTGCTTTTGATTCAGGGGAAACCTCATTCATGTCGGCAAGTCTTGGAAATATAGGTCATTCCAAACACAGCCTTATGTCTCTGCTTAGGTTTCTCTATCAGCCTCATGTCTTTAGACTTTCTAGGCCTGAGCCAAGGCACCACTTGCTACCTTCCCCAAGTTCCAGGACACATCTGCTATGTGGATTTCTTGAAAGCTTCTTCCTTTGGGTAAGATAGTCTTTTGGTTCTCTGACAAGGTCCCTACTGTGGGCTTCTCTGGTCCATTCTCAAGCCTAAGGTTAAATAGCTTTGAAAGCTTAGTGATCTGACTGCTCCAAAGCCAGCTTTGTATGCTCTTAGTCTCTGCTGCATCGATCTCTGTAAACTGGTCTCCGATCTCTGTGTCCCAGAAACTATGGGAACAGTCATGTTTAGTGTTTTACTAAAGTGTAGTTCATTGACTCTCGTGCATTCCAGAATTGCTATATCTGTTCCAGTTACCTTCTTGTCACTGGGACACAATAACCAGCACACATAAGTTAAAGGAAGGGAGGTTTATTTTGGCTCACAGTTTATAGAGGATTCAGTCCATAGTCAGCAGGCTCCAGGGCAGAGGAGCATGGCAGAGGAGAGAGCACTCATGGCATGATAGGCAGGAAGTAGAGAGGTGTCAAGGGAGAAGGGATTATATATATATACACCCTTCCAGGCCACGCCCACAGAGACCCATCTCCCAGCATCACACCCACCTATTAACCAATCAGCGGACTAATCCACTGATGAGTATTATACTCCTGTGATCCAGTCGCCTCTCAAGAGCTCCTCCTATGAGCACATGAGCCTTTGAGGGAATGTCAAGATATAAGTGGTAATACAGCATCACCAGCAACATTTAGAAACACACAACAGAAAATTCTCAGGCCCCTCCCCAGAGCCACTGAATCAACAGATCTGAAGTGGAGTCCGGTAGTCTGTGTTTTAACATGTTCTGTACTTGATTCTTATGCTCATGAAAGTCTGGCAGCCACTGAAGTTAGGAGTTTCTGAGTTCTCTCTCCACAACTCAAACATGAGTTCTTTTAGAGCCATCACACACTCCAGCTTGACATGACACAGTGTAGGAATTGAGTAATGGACTGACGCTGTGTTCTATTTTATGCTCTGCTATTGAAATTGAACACTGTTATTTTCTAAGGGTAGTATTAGCTTCTTTCTGTTGCTAGTCCTGGGCACCTCCCCTTTCCTTAGGAGTTCTTTGGATTCTGCCCATACCTGTTATTAAAATTTCTCTTTTTAAAACTTTTTGAGTGTTCCATGTGTTTCCTGTCAGAATCCTGATGGACACACTGCTTCAAGTGTATACTTATTTCCATGAAGGTCCACAAAAAGGAGTGCTTATTCCAAAGGAGGAAATTATTGATGTGCTTCAGGTTTTGGTTATTTGAGAGGAAAGAACTTCCTTATACTCTTCTAAACTGAGCTTATGGTCTACATTCTGTGTGTCAGAACTACGCTAGTAAGTCCCTTATACATTTTGTTTAGTTTTTACAATAATAATTATGAAAATTTGTGTGCAGGGGAGTTTACTAGGGATTGAACCTAGGGTCTTTGCATTGAAGTATATCTTCCACTCTTTTTTCCTTTCTTTTCCTTTTCTTTTTTCGTTTTCTTTTCTTTTCTTTTGTTCTCCTTTTCCCTCTCTTCTCTTTTCTTCTCTTTTTGTTTTGACACAGAGTCTTTCTAACTTACTAAGGCTGGGCTTGAACTTGTGTTCTTCCTATTTCCCAAGCTGCTAATATAGATGTGTGCACCACTGCACCCACCTTTAAGAGGCCTTAATCACTTCAATATTACCAGAAAAAAAATTCAGAACAGTTGTGATGTGCCTCAGATTATGAAGGCAGAAGCTGGAAGAACTAGACCAGAGAGCCTGTCTGATTATAAAACCAGAGTCCTCAGCTTTCCTGTAGGCTCTAAGTATTGTCCCTTTCCACAAGTGACAAATTGTTACATGGGAATGCAGTTGCTGGTCAGGTCAATGGAGAAGCAGAGGAAGAAACGCTACAGATGCCTGGAAAGATTTCCACATAGGCAGAAAATGACAGAGCTCAGTAGTGGCTTGACAGACTTCTAAAAGGAAAGACAGGAAAAGACAGATAAGGAAAAGTGACGATTGCTAGGATGAGTATCCTAAGAAGTGTGCACACTTTTACTATGTAGGTGAGAAAGACAGAAATGTCTATAGTATTAGTAAACAAAAAAGGATTAAAATTAGATCATGCTGCAAATAAATTTCCATAAAAGAAATGACAAGAGGAGAAATAAGGATAATATATGTTAACATTTGGATAGTAAATACGATTGACCTAACTTATCAACTTCATATGTGAGGGTCTGTCCTGGACTTATTATCTCTAGATGGAGGGTGGTAGTCACTGGAATATGGATTGACAGCCTGTCCTGGGAATTAATGACAGACAAGACTTTACCTTTCATTATGCTAACTAATTACACTTTTCCTCTTACTTAGTATAAATGCCAAGCCTTAAGATAGTCACTGTGGACCTCAAATCTCAGTCTACACAAAGCATACCAAGACCCTGTGTTCTAAATCTGTCCAGGAAAAATGTCTTTCACTGAACTGTTCATATATAAAGGATAAGTACTCCTTATCAAAAATGTTTGAGACAAGAAGGATTTCAAAAGTGGAGGTATGTAGATGTTTGAATATTTGCATAGATTTTACCAGTGGAGTATTCTTCATTTCAAAATTCAAAATGGTCTAAAATCTAAAATTTTTGAAGCATAACATTGCTTCTGTAAAGGTTTCAGATTTCAGATTTTTGGATGAGGGTTTCTCAGCCATGGTAAATAAATAAGTTCCTGTTGACTAAGTGGGAATGTAAATTTTAATTAAATTTAAAGGTCACCTTTCTAAACATATAGGACTTAACATGCTAACACCATTGCTCCACCTCTGTGCTACAAGCTGGACATGTTATGGTATACAAACTTTTATAGAGTAGGAAGGTCATATGATATAGAGATAAATTTTTAAACCTTGATATTAGCCACAAGAAGATATACAAGTAAGGATGGGGAATAGTATGATGGTCAAAGGCCTCTGAGAAAAAAAAAATCATTTGACCACAGACTGAAAGTATTAAAAATAAAAATAAAACTCTTCAAAATACAAAATCAAAGCTTTCCGATGTAGAGAACAGCCAGTGCAAATGTCCTCAGACACAAAGGCTCTTGGTTCTTTCAGATATCTATGTCCCTTAGAGACTGAGAAAGCAAAGGGAACAAGAGATGAAGTTAGGAAGTAGAGTCATTCTGAGACCACGGATGAGCCCTGCATCTCTCAGCTCCATTCCAAATCTTAGGTCTCTGTAAGAAAGGGGAAAGGTGGATGCACTTGCCTTTCTTGGCTGGGATCAGGTTCTGCTCTTGGCAAGCTGTCTAAAGAGCTCTTACTTGGCAAATATAGGCTGCCTTGACTTGACAGATGCTCAGCCTGAAGTCCAGAATATACAAATGTGATTAAAATGAAACTGCCATTGAACTCAGGCATCTCTCTGGTCCTCAGGAAGAAGAGGCCCTGCTGGGCCTGGTAGCCAAACCTAGAGACACCACGTGGACTAGATTTAGGGAAAACTGCCAGGTGGAGAAGAGATTTCAATGACTATGTGGCCAAATTAGTAATTACAGTGCCTGGGTACTGGGCAAGCACCATGAAGAGCTCTACGACCTCTCCATAGTGGAACTCATTGAGATTAATGAGCTGGTGCTTCACTCTAGATGACCACAGTTCCTGGAAACTGATCAAATGTTGCTCATAGATATCAAAAAATACAACTGGTCAATAGTTTCTTTTGGGCAGCTCAGTGACTGAGCAGTTCAAAAAAGGCAAAGAGAGTTCCAAAATGTCCTATGTCAGCAAGAAGTACAGATAAAATACAAATACATTTTTTTTCAGGATGATTTTAGCTTGAGTCAAGGCCAGTGGGCTCAATCTCTACAATTTCATCACTCAGTGATTAGAGAAGGTTTCAGAATGATACATACAGTAATGGCTTAAGTAAACCAATTGTACCTGCTCATGACAGTAGCAGTGATACACAGCCAGTAAGGCAGCAGCACACGTCCTCTGTGGCTTGTTTTAATTGAAACTGACGGAGCTGCAGGGCCAGCTGGGTTTTGCATAAATCATCATCGGTAATACTCTTTCAAGGGTAATCACAACATTAATATACCAAGCAGGAAGTGAAATAATTAAAATTTAGCACGTTGCAGTATTGAAGCTTCTAAAATTAATCTAAAGCACCTTTCCTCAATATAAATGAACACTTGTGCCAATCCATAAAAAGTATATTCAGATTCTACTATATATATAAAAATGTCTCAAAAGAAAAGAAGGTAATGAGTCCTGTTACTCTCATAAAAATTGCTTGAATAGGTAATTTCACCTAGATTTAACTGTCCTGGAGAAAGGGATCCCAAAGAATATCTAATGAACTATCCCAGCCCTCTGGGAAGGGAATTAACAGTGAAAGGAGAGTGCCCCAGTATCTCTTACATTATTCATCATAGTTCCAGCTGATTTATGTAAAGCCAATTCTGGAAATGCGTCTTTCAAGCACACGCAGATATTTCCCGCACTGTGAAATTCTCTAATGAGTGTGGTCGCCCTCAAGTACAGGGATTTGTGAGAACAATGCAGAGTAAGGAAAAACTGCCAATGAACTTCTGGGGATCACCTAGCTGATGTGAACTCCAAACAAATTACGACTTTAAAAATTGCTTCATTTGGAGACAATATGAACTCTCACCATATAACTTTGTGTCCTTTTGAAAAAAAACACTTCCGTGTGTTTCAAGTAAAACTCTTCTGTTAAAATCTGAGACCCATATGTGAGCAAGTCCCACTGAAGCTTCACAGACATGGTCTAAGCACAAGCTGATGCCAGTGTCCTTGATGAAAACATCAGTATCTAATGTATCTCTAAACACATTGTCTAGTTACCTAGTATATGTTCAACAGCTGTAATCACAGTGAGCTGAGATATATTGAGTGAATGCCTATTAAGAGGGGAAAAGGAAGGTGAGAAGCAGAGAAGAATATGTAGAAGAAAAAGAAAAGGAAGAGGAAGAAAACAGGTGGAAAATTGGAAGAAAATAGAAGAAAAAGAAGAAATTAGTGAAGTAGAAATTCCCTTCTACTTCACTAAGCAAGGTCATCAGGAACATCTTCCCGTCACCCTCAGACACTTGCTGTCATGATCCACCATCCACTCTTGTGATACCCTTCTGTTATACTCACTAATTCATAGAAAAACTTACGGGATTTCTCAAACTTTCACCAGTGAGTTCCAGAAGTAGTCCCCTAGTGCAGTGGGTTTAAACAAAGATGTAATCACTTTCCTCCCAGGAAATGTGTGAAGTTTCCTATTTATAAATTTCTCTGATTATACAGCAAAAGACATTTTGCTCCCAGATTTTATTTTGGTTTTGATTGTGTTGAATTTTGATCACTTTGTCATCAGGCATAATTAAGAAAATAATGTAATTATGGAGTACATAGCACAGGTGAAACATAATTAAATGGACTCCTAGGAAATGAGCTCTTATAAGCAAAGCAGCAACTGGCAGGAAGATTAGGAAACCCTGTGTCATCCTCCTTTAACTTCAGGGTGCTGTCATTTGTACAGGGTGTATTCAAGCAAGTAATCAGCCAACATGAAAGCTAAATGCAAGCGTAAGAAGGATGAAACCGCAAGAACCTGTTTGGTCCCTCAAAAAGTTTACAACTGCTTTAACATATTTTGTAAATATTTTATAATATTTAAAGCAGTGTGTAATGAGGGCTCTATGCCTCTTGAAGAAAAAAAATAATTAATAATAGTACTCTATAAATAATTAGAGTTGATAAGCCTCCAGGAGAAACATTAAAATTTAGATGTTCCATATTTTTTCTGCCTCTTGATTTTTCCCTACCTCAGGAAAGAAAACAAAAAGCATGAGTGCTACAATTAAACAGAAATGAGACAGGTGAAAATCTGTGACCAATGATATACAGTCTGAGAGCAGGAGCTGTCTCAATGTACGGCACAAAGTAAGTGCTCACTTCAATAAGTGAACTGCACTATTCATTCTAGAATAGATTGAGACAAGGTAGGAGCTACTCCAATTTAGAGTTGACTCAAAAAATACAAATAGGAATTTTGGAATAGATTCCAAAACCCAATCTATAAGATCTGGGGATCTAGCTCAGAGGTATAGTGCCTGCCTGGCAACCGCGAGGTCCTAAGTTTGATTCCCGATACCAAAACAAGTAAAAAAAAATAAAACAATCCGTAGAGGATAACCCCCACAAAATCAAGAGACAAAATCCTCATTGGTGAGATCTCTGTGTTTTTGCCATCAAGCAGGATTAATACTTGTGCCAAAATTTTAAACAGGAACTTGCTTCAATTTATGCAAACTGCAGAAGTACAGGGATATGGAAAAAGAACAGAGTGGCAGGAATCTTTGGAGCATGTACTGACGGCTCCTCGCTTACAGTGCAGATGAGTTGTCCTGCAGGTTTTGATCTTAGTTTCCCCTAGAAGGGAAAATGCCCTTCTATTTGGCTTGTTTACAACTGTCCTAACATATTTTGTAAATATTTTATAATATTTGAAACAGTAGATAATGAGGACTGTAGGCCTCTTGCAGCAAAAAATAATTAATAATACTTGGCACTTAATGACACTTTTCATCATTAAATCTCTTTGTAGACATTAATTAGAGGAAAGATACTTCATCTTTTTAAAACTGCGGTTATGGTGGTGTCACTGCATTTCATAAGCATTAGTTGAAGGGAAGACAAATATGTAGACTCCAAAATATAAATCTGCCAAAGGTTTGCTTGTTAGGTTAAAACAAGACTTCATGTGTCTTCCATTGTGTTTGCGCCTTAAGATGAACTTGTAAATAACTTTTATTCGTGACCCTATCTTAAAAGCTGTTTTTCTGGTTCTAGCTATGATGATACTATATTTAAAGTCCAAATATTTTATAAAGTGTTTAGAATTATTCAAATTTTAAAACACCATGAATAAAGGCATTCAAAGTACTGATATTTATGGAAAAATAGTTCATTTGGTAAAGTCAGACCCGAGCTCTGTTCTTTCCCCTCAAAAGTATTGTTTTATTTAGTAAGAGAGAACATTTCCTCTTATTCTCATTTTTTTCTCCCTCAAATGTGCACAAAATCTTGTTCAACTCTAGGGCCAACCTTAGCTGTTTCCCAGTGGCCCTCCACCCCCTTAATCTCTCCGCATTTTTTCCTGGTGATGTCTGGAATTTTTAAGGTAATCATTAGTTCGCCTCCTACATCACACATAAAATAGCTGCCAGCAGGCCAGGAGCTCGGTGTCTCTGTTGTTTCCACTTTCACCTGCATTTTCTGCCTTCAGTCCTGTTTGAGATCCTCACAGCCCTCCCACACAAGCTCCTTCCTCTGAGTCTTGGTGCTGTCATTCTCCAGCAATGGACTGTTTAAAGTAATTTCCCCTCCCCTCCAACTCCCTCCTCACAAGAACTGACCAAATACAAACCACATTTGTTGTACCCATCCTTTTGAGGTACTCTTCCACCCTCCTCTTCATGGTGGGCTTCTTCCCAGAGTAGCTTTCTATAAAAGTAGCCTATTTTATCGTCTGCGTTTCCTCTCCTCCGATTCATCCTTTCAGTGATGTTCTTGGCTTTCTGTCTCAACAGCTTCAGGAACTCTGGCCTTGACACCTTACAAAGGAAACCATGATTACCTCATTGACGTCTCAGCAACTGCCTTCCACTCAGCATCTCCTCCCTGGGGCTCTTCAACGCCTGTATTTGCTGGTTCTCCACCTGTTGCTAAAGGCTCCTCTTCAATCTTTTTCAAGACTTTTTCAAGGCTCTCCCTTTCCTGAATGGTGATGTTTCAATGATTTTGTCTATGAGTTCTGATCACTGCTTCCTTCCTCCCTGAGGGACTTCATCTATTTAAGACTTAATTCACAGCCTGGCCTTTTTATGTCCCAGGATGCTCCATAGTTCAATACCCTTTTCCTCTGCTAAGGTATCATTCACTTCTGGACAGTCTGAGTAATTCGTTATCAATCCTCAGATCCAGTTCAAAGAGAATTCTCAAATACCATTTTTCCTTCTATCCTCTTTCCTATGCTCCCCTCTGCCTCACCCCAAAGAATGAATTGCTCTCGCCTCAGCACTCCAGCTTAGTGACCTTTGTATTCCCAAAATGTGCAAGAGTTGCAATAAGTCAGACCAAGAGGACTATTTTAGATTAGAGAACAGGAGAGAAGAGCAATATGAGTTCAATTGAAGGTTACATTACCCGCTGCAGCAACTGATAAGCAATGCAAAGAACATAAAATGTGAGACTTCGGTCAACCCAGAGATTTGTGTTGTGTTTTCTATCCACAGCCAATTCAGCATCTAGAAGAATTCTGAACCATATAAGGAAATAATTTTGCAACTCGAATAGGTGAGCCACGTCCAGCTTAATGGCCAGACTATCGGTCTCCAAGTGCTTATTGTACTGGCACTTCTTTTTGTAAACGTTGCACGTTAGAGCCTAGAAATTTTTTAGTATGTCCACCTGGCAGTTTTTCATGTTGTTAGGTGTGGTCTCTCCGAAGAGGTGGGTCCCTGAGGGCATGGCCTCAAGGGGCAGATCACTCTTCCCAGCTCGTCCCTTTAGTCTGCTCCTGTCCATCATTCCAGGAGCAGTTCTCCTCCTTCATGCCCCTCTGTCCTGCCCTTCTACCTTGAAGCCAGCCTGTAGTCTAATTTGGACTAAAACCTCACAAAATATGAGCCAAGTTACTCTGTACTCCTTTAATTCATGGGTAGATTGTCTCAACAATGAGAAGATAAATAAGACATAGACCTACATGAATTGCATAAACAGTGAATGAATTAGTTTGTGAATGAGTTACGACCACCCAGTTTAAGAAACAATGTGTTAACTATGTTATCCATTTCCCAGCAATCTATTATTGAAGGAATAACTTAACCCTACAGGATAGGAGGAGCAAAAACTTCTCTTCATGGACTGAGACAAGCAGTGGTTGAGACAACCCAGGAACAAGAATCTAGGAAGACTCCCTGAAAGAATGGAGCCTAGTTTTCCTATCTCCCACTATAATTTCAATATTACATGTGTCTCAGACTCTGCATCAACCTGGGTATAACAAATGCAAATGCGGTGACATTAATGATAATTTGTTGATTCATATTCCTTGATGAAGGATTTCAGAGTACGGTGGGTAAATGTATATGTGGAAATATGTACATAAGTTCATTCAGAGAAACTCAAAATTCATTCTGTCTAAACTAAGCTTCGGATCCTGAGAACTCCATTTTATATAGTATTACTTTGCATACAAAATGGCACTATAGCCACTGATCTTTCAGTAGGGACCGAATAACAACTTGACAAAATATCTCTAGAGATAAAAGAGAAAGATAGCTCCCTAAATGGTAAAAATGTATGTGTTTGCATTCTACGTGCTGAGGACACTGGTACAGTAGTCATTGAACTCAAGGAGCTTATAAATGTGTTATCAACACAAAACATCCACACACAAACCATTAGGAACATAAAATATTGAGAAATAGTTCTTATTCTCTGGCATTTGATCTGAATCACATATGAATGGTGTGAAGATGACTAGGCCAGCTCCTCATTGGAAGAACATTAGGCCCTTGATCATCAGTTCTGACTTTAACTGTTATCTCTACCAGTTTATTTTAACTCAGTTAGGATTTAACCCAAGCCTCACTACCTCAAATTTCCTATCTGTGGGGGAGATTAATCTATGGTATTGATTTGCCAATTCATCACCAATAGTGTAAAGTTTTCTTTACACTACAGTTTCCTACAGTCTGGCATCAAATGGAGTAGTTGAGTCCACATGACTGTTTAAATATTTGTTTGCACTGACTCTGACCAAATAAAGGGAAGTTGCTCTTCATCTCTTCCACAGAGGTCCTGGTGCACTTGGGCTGAGCTCAACTTCTATATACAAAACCCTATGTCATTCCTTCAGGTCTGCTACTCAAACTTCTTCCAAACCCACCCTTCAACTTTCTCCTGGCATGGGATAAACACAGTGGCATGGTATATCCATTGATTACTACTTCTTTGCCACTTAGCAATGTAAAACTATAGCTGTGACATTGAGTCAGTCATTGGAAGATTAGAGAAGCATTTCCTAGGTGAAAGAAACAATTAGTGCAAAGCCTTAAAGCAGAAGCAAGTGGGATATGTTCTAGGGAAAGAAAAAAGACTGATATAGCTGTATCATAGTAAATGAGGGGGACAGTGATGAAAGGGAGTGGACTGATAGCCAGGTAGCAATCAGATCACACAAGCCAATTTAAGATGTATAGATTCCTTCTAAGAGCAATACACACTCATGGTAGCTTTAAAGCAGTGGGGTGACATGATTAGATTCATGATTCAAAGCTCAATCTTACTGTTGGGTCTTTATGATAGAACAGGAGTGAAAACATGTAAACCAGTGAGGAAGAATATTCTACACTGGAGCTGAGAGTACTTAGCCCAAGTGTATAGCAATGAGCTTGGAAGGAAATGGAAGAGTTTGAAATACACTAAAAATACATTTCTGGCAAGCAGGACATATGTAAAAACTAGAAAAGCCAATGTGTCTGGACCCTTGAACAAGGAGAAGAGTGATGGGGAGATGAGATTTAAGAGGTAAGTAGGAATCACACCAAAGAGGTCAAGTTAGGACATTTGCTGTCAATTGAGGAAATTTTGCCGTCAAATTGGATGCTGGGAACAAGCAGAAAAGATAAACCAGAGATGACTAATCTCCAGGCTTGAGGTCAGAGCAAATTAATAGCTGGAAGAATTATTTACAGGGATGGAGAAGTTTTGGGGAAGAACACATATTGGGAAATGAAAGCCGGGGTTTTGTTTTAGACACAATGAACTGATAATTGTATCTGCCTGCAGTGACGTTAGGCCAATTGAAAGACCAGATGTGTATAAAGCACTTTCTCAATGAGTCTTGTACATTGTAAGAACTTAAAAAGTATTCTGTTATTTTTATATCAATATTACTACTTATAGAACAGCTTTCATCACAACAAAACTTTACAAAAAGGCAGCCCAATCTTTCCATAAGTTCCTGATCCCATCGCTTTTGGACACCAACAGGACATAATGCATTTATAGAAAATGTCTTGTGGACTTCTTTCTCCTGTGCACACACAGTAAATTATTTTGTGAATGGAGAGAAAGTGAAGGAGAGATTAATGAAATCTACAAGGTCCCATACATCCAATTGTTTTATTGGAGGTTAAAGATTTTTCATTTTTATTGGAGGTTGAAGATGGATTCCATTCTTTCCATCACCATTTAAGTAAAAATTCTTCTCAAGAAAATATCTAAGAAAGGTAGGTGAATTTGACTATTCAAAGAACTTTATTGCTATAAAATCAGAGTGTCTGTTTGAAAAGTGTTAGTATGGAAGAGCAAGGATTTTCCCTCCTCCCTTCACAACTGCTCCCATATTTGCCCCATCACTATCACATAATGATAAACAGTCGCCCTCTTGACACATTCATACAATGAAAAAGAAACAGCAACATAAAAAATAATTGCCACATACAACACATAATTTTCACTTGCCCTCAGGATATAAAATGTAGCAGGGCACCTTCTGTGAGCTGGCTGAGGGGAAGTAATTATTTAGATCCACATTCTTTATCAACATCCCCGGAGCAGAAAACAAAATGAATAACCACTAACTGGATGTCACTTCCAGACAATGTGCCTCTAAAAATAAAAGCCAGAAAAGCCAAAAACCTATCTTGAGTTTAGACCTGGATGTTCTGGATGGAGAGTGGATAGGTAGATGGGGATATAGTTGGTTGCTCCTACAAAAAGCCAGGAGAAGATACACTGGGGAAACACTGCCACAAGTTTCTAAAGGCCAGGGTGTCTTCAAAACACTGGAAGCCAAGTCTGACCTCTCAGGTATCCCCTTGACTGATGACTATTTCATGGATTTCACAGCATGAATATTTCAGGATGATTTTTATGCATCTGAAATCTTAGATTGTGGTTGACGTGGTGGCTGATCCTTCATCTGCCCTCTAAGGAGCTGTATTTATCATTTTTAATTGACAAGAAAACTCTGAATTTAGTCAATGCCAAAGGTGAGAAGGACTGAGAGTCTTTAAAAATGCTACTAAGAAAGGTCTGTTTGCCTAAAGGGCATGTTTCTCTGAAGGCAGCACAAACGAGCCAAGCACATTTTAGGATGTTTGTTTCTTCACACAAATGTGCTTTGTTTGCCACATCACCTGTGCATCATGTGAAGTGACATTTCCTGTGGTAATTACACATTTTTTCTCAGCAACAGAAGAAATGATATTGTGAGAAGCACATGATTGTCAGCCTTTAGAGCAATGCTTTTCAGGAAGCTTAATGCAGGACCCCAAGAGCCTAGATTTGTTTTCAGAGGGTCACCTGTTTTTGGTCTTTAAGCAGTAATGTATATCTCAAGCACAGGACTCTGTAAAAGAAGTAACAGTCATGGAATCTTAAAAGTTCCAAACTACAAGTATCCTAATATTTAAAAGCAGAATGTCAAAGTAACCATCAACAGAATAGTGTTGAAAAGAGCCCCTGGCTGTTATTCAACCACTAATGCCCAAGGATGCTCTGTACATCATAGCAAAAATAGAATGATAAGGAGGCAAGGATAATTTGCATACATAATATACATGCTCAGTTATACACATCTGAACAGGGAAAAATGTGGGTTTGAGTACAGAATAACAAGGTGGCATATGAGCAAAGAAATGCCATTAAGAAATCATTGTTCCTTTCTTTTTTTAATTAGAGAAAAAGTTATTCATATTAAAGTGTTAACCTGGGTCAAGCCTTTTTCTAGAGAGCTAAGAATGCCAAACCTCTTAATTATAATCACACCAATCTGGTACAATAAAATCTCCAGAACGACTACTTATGCATTGTTCAGTTGAGGAGAATGTATTATGTATGCTTCAGTGTTCTGAACAGCAGGTTTATTCAAAGCTATAAATAGTTTCATACACAGATTATCACTGTAAAGGAAGACAAGAAAGAAACCAAATAGGTTCTTGTCTCCAAAGCCCTATGGGAATCCTCTCCCAAAGTTTTGTGAACATAACTCCACTTCTAAGTCTCAAAACTTTATCCTGGGATCTGGAGGTTTAGCTCAGTGGCACAGCGCCTACCTGGCAAGCGCAAGGTCATGAATTCGGTTCCTGGTACCAGAAAACCCTCCTCCCCCGCAAAAAAAAACTTTATACCAGAAACCTCCTTTATAGCAAGATGGTATCTATGACAGAAATAGTAATTAACCTAACAAAAGAGAGACAAAGACAACTGTGCCTTGGAGAGAGAGGCTCTCCCAAGGTCAGTGTTCACCTTTTCATTTAGAATCTTTGTTAATGGGAAGAAATCACACAGTTCCAGAATCTCAGTTTTCTCAGGGTAAATCTTTCTCTCCATGAGAACCCATACCCTCCTGAGCTCCACTGAGCAGAACTGTGACCCATGAAGAGTTACTTATGAAAAGCTAGGGACTTTGGAGACCTATATGGGATCTCAGAAAAGAGACAGGCAGCTGCTTTCTTTTCTAATCACATGGTCTTTTGTTGTATGCTTGTTCTGTTTTCTTCATTAACAGGATGATCCTGTCAAGTGCAATCTGTGAAAGATGGATTAGTGAACTAGACTGGCTTACCCAGTTCTGGACCCAGAAGAACTCTGGTAGAGTCCACCAGTCCACCTACCTGCCCTAGAAAGAGCTGTGGGGATGTCACCTACATTGTTTTCTTAGAACAGGGAAAGTATTTTTTCAGGATGTGTTCTTGGCTTTTACTCCACATGCTTACTGTTTTCCGTGGTAAAAGCTCAATGTACACAAAGCCCTGCTCTGTCACAGTGAAGGTGACCTGGACCCATGTTGGCTCCAAATGAATGGTCCTTTGTTAATGCATTTGTCTTACACTTCTGAGATCTTGAGTAACTGGTTTGAGAAAATAACATATATATTTAGTCAGTTCCTGCACCTTTGTTCTCGGTGTTGTAAGAGAAACTGAAGGGAATTGTGTGTAGAACAGAGAGGCTTTGACCTGCCCAACTTCCTAGATTAAATAGAATCGTCTGGAGTCAGTCACCTGACATCGGCATGACTTCTGTCCATGCCTTCTTCCTGTGTTAAGTGGGGAGTCTTCATGCAGCTGATCTATGAGGTAATGAATTTAAATTACAGAACTGAAGTGTCACTTTCCAAGGTGAATGCTGAAATCCATCTGGGTTCTGTGGTTGTACATTTTGTTGATAGAACTTAAGGTTAAACCAGGGTCACAGTTGCAAACCAACAGGAAGCAAATGGGAGGCAGCTGCCAAGCGCAAGAGGCAACCTGTTTGCCAGTTGGAGTGGTGATAGGAGGCAAATAACCTGGGCAGAGATTCTATTTCTAGGCACACGACAGACCACTCCAGCAAGGTGCCACTGTGCTTCACTTCATCTAGCCCAGATAGCTAGCATGAAGCTAAAACTCTATCAGAAAAAGTCCAGACTTTCCCAAGAAACCCAAGGAGACAAGGAACAGAAACATGCTTCCTGGCCCAGTCGCTATTGCTATGGCAAAGGAGAAAAATGGGGACAGGCAGAGGTTTAGAAGCTATCCTATAATAATTTCTGATATAGTGTGGTAGGCATTTCCACAAACACTATCATAGCTACCAGACATCAGCACCTAGCTTACAGGGCACCAGGAGACATGTATATATGAATGTACAGAGGTACTGCCTGGTCTTAGAATCTTTCCGTAAATAGGACTTCAGACTTTACAGAACACATCAGTAAGCCAGAGACCCCCCCCACCTTTGCCCAATTTCTATTTTCCTATCATAATTGCTCTATATTCAACTCCGTAGTGAAAAGTCTAAGAGAAATCTTTTCTTTTCTTTTCTTTTCATGCCCTAATTCAAGCCTGCAGATGAGTTTTTGTTTGTTTATTTTTCAAAACAGTGGTGCACATCAAGCTGGTAAGTACCTACTTGCTCTACCATACACATTTTCTACCTACTTAGGTCCAGGTCAAACTTGTGATTATCTATGGAGAGTAAGATATTTTTCTTGTCCATTTTCTATTGCTAGAACCAAATATCAAAGACTGGGTAAATTATTTTTTAAAAAAGAAACATTTTTGGCTGGGAACTCTAAGAAGAAGAAGCTACATCTGGTAGGACCTTCTTTCCACAGCATCGTGTGACAAGAGACAGAAGGGCAAAAGAGCACGAGAAAGAGAAGCAACAGAGTTCCAAATTATCTTTTATAACTAACTGGTCCATTGTAACAACTGACCCAGGAATGAGGGCAGAGTCCTCATGATCAATCAACTCTTCAGTGTTCTGCCTCTCTACATGGTTGCATTGGGAATTAAATTCCCAACACATGGCCTTTGGAGGACACACTTAATCCACAAGGGATATATGTGGGGACCTAGACCTTTATTAGAGGCAAGACCCTAGACTTGACAATCCACAAAACAACTCTCAAATATCTTGATGGTAAAAAGAAACCTGAGATTAAGAGAGAAAAATTTAACCTGTGTGTATGAGTTTGTTCACTGCAGATCCCAGATCCTGCTGCATATTCCTGGACAAGCCCATAACCAGAACTGAGAGATTCAAGGTGTGCTCCTGGACATGTGTGTACTAGAATATTATGTGGTACCTTATGGAATTTTTTTAACCTGCGCCAAAGCAGAGTATGCTCTGGAATGCCTGGGAAACTCCGCTTTGAGTTGGGTCACGAAAAATGGAGTTCTAGTGAACTGTTGTTTTCAAGGCCTAATCTGGATTTATTACACTTGATGATTTTCAGTTGGTTCATTTGTCTCACCCATTAGACATCTCTGTCCACAAAGTGGAGGGCGCCTAGCCAAACATGGGCAAGTTTTGATGAAGTTTGGAACTTCTGCAACCAATTTTTCATGTTCAACTGAATTACTACTAGAAGCAAGATGCTGCCTAATGAAAAATATCCCATAAAGCACAGAATATGTTTTCCTGGGATTGCTAGTGATTGAACAGTTTACCTTTGCCTAACTTCATAGCTTGAAAGATAAAGAGATACCATTGCCTAAACTGTATTAACAACTTCCTTTTGAACTGATTTTATCTTAACCCTCACAGAGCTCTTCATTCAACTTCCTCATTTTGCCTTTACAACTTCTTTGAGAACCAAGGGGACTAGAATTACATAACTTTCAATGAAGGAAAATCAGACACAAATAAGTAAAAGTCTTCCTTTAGGGCTCCATAAGTCCACTTGCTGTGTGTGTCAGAGGGATTCTGGCAAGAATTTGGGATGATTTAAGAAAGACTAATGAATGAAATTATTACAAAGTCATGACCAAAGGGTAGAAAAACCACTGGGGACAGTGCAAGATGTGGGAGCTGTCAAAGGCAGTTTCTGTGGCCATGCCTAGGCCTAACAGGGCAAGAAAGGCAGCAGATAACAGGGAAGCCACTAATGGGAGTGCAAACTTCAGTGGAGGGATGCATCCAGCCTAAAGCAACATTACATAAAAGACCCTGAAATTATGAATGTCTAAGCTAACTCTCCTCCACCTCCCCCTGGCCTTCTCCATGTGTTCTTATCCCTTCAACACCACCCTATCATCAGCACCACCAACCCGACATATCCGAAAGCCAGATGGCAAGAAAACCTATTAGCAGGATCCAAAGACTAGAGCTTCTGGAAGCACTCTTGCAAAATTAGCATGCAAAGTAAGACTCATAAAAACTGAAGCCTGCAATTACTAGTTTATCTGTCATTCACTGTTCTATCTCAGATAACAGAAAACAGGTGCATGGTAAGGAACCCACCCTGCCTCTTTTAGTGACAGAGTGGCAATATTCTAGAGTAACCCTGGTACAGGGCAGCCTCTCCTTTCAGCTCAATGCAATTCAGAAAGTGTGTTTGAGTTATACAATGTGAATGATGTACTCTAAATTCTTAAGAGATGAATCTGTTGATATAAGGCTGTCCTTTCTTGTATTTTCCAAAATATTATGATGTCTGATGCCATCTCCAATACACAATACACACATAGACACGTGCACAACAGTTCATAAAGGAAGATAAGGATGAAGGATAACTTGTACATCAGTTTTAGATGCCACAAAGTTAATTTTAGTTGAAAAATTCCTTTGTTAGACCTCCAGGAAAATACCACCCAGAATGTCAGGGATCTTGTTGACATTTGTCTACTCTTTTCTCAGTAACACTCAATGCCAATCTTTTAGTTTCATTCAGATGCTCAGAACTTCTCTGAAACTAGTCACTTTGATAAGGCTTATAATGACATAAAAACAGCTCCTATTGGAATGAATTGGTATATCCCAGGTGGTGGAGGTGGTGGTCAGGGAGCAAGTACACATATGTATGTGTGTGTACTTATGGGTGGATGGGTGAATATATGGTGTTGGATGGAAGATAGATCTATAATGAGGGGAATGATCAACATAGCTTTTCTCTAACTTGGTTTATACAACCCTTAAGTGTCTTTGAATCCTGAGGAAAATGAGTCTGAGTGTGAAACCACTGAATTCTGAGGAATATATTGTAGAAGTTTAGAACATTGTCTCTGAAGTCAGAATCTTCAATTTGGTCCTGGACCTAATACTACCTGCAAATGGTGGGACCTGATCTGAGCCTCTGCAGTGTGACTTCTCCTAAATAAACTGTTCATGCTGTTGTGTAGTTGATCTGTTCTTCTGCTATGGTACAGAAGATAATAGAAGACAATAACCTTAAGGCATTACAGGAATGGATTTTGATACATAATACCCAAGTCATAGTACCCTGTGAAAATCAATCTCCCTGCACCTCCCCTCCTAAAAGTGAATCATGCCTAGGAAAAATTTTTCAGAAAAAAAATCATTGAATTAGGAGTGGATACTATATATGTGTAATTAGATTGATTAGAAAATTAAATAGGGACTGTGGATGTAGCCCCATGATAGAAGACTTGCCTGGCATATGCTAGGCCCTGTATTAAATCCCCAGCACTATCTATATGATACTGGGAAATTGATTCAAGTCTTCCATGTTTGATAGTTGGTATAAACAGGTTTTGGCATGTCCAAAATTGTCCTGAAAATTTGATTCCCTTGGATCACCCTGTAGTGGCTTGATAACTGGTGGTCAATTTATAACCCTCAGCTGAACCTAATAAGCATAGTGCTGAGTGTGGTAGGCCCACCTGGGGACTGTCACCAGCAGAATAAGAGGCAGACCTGGAGAAGAAGAAAAAAGGCTTTTGGGAACTAAAGAGGCTGTTGGGAGCAGAGAAAGGCTGTTGGGAGCTGGTGGAAGCTGTAAGGAGCTGTTGGTTGTTTTGGAGGAGCTCATTGTGCTGGCTTGCCAATGAACTTGGCTGTTTTCATCCTCCAAGGAGCTCAGGACCTCATTGGCACAGAGGATGGCTTTGATTCACTTTAGGGGAGCTCTGATCCTCACTTTGAGCATTGCTTCCTGGCTCTGGAGGGGAAGATGGTGCACTACTGGTCTAGAGAAGCTTGCTGTGTTGGTTTACCTGATGGGAACTCAGCCATCTTGATCATCAGAGGAGTTTGGGACCTCACTGTTGCTGAGAATGGCTGTGGTACTTTTTGGGGGAGCTCTGGTTCTTCTGAGCATCGCTTCCTGACTCCAGTGGAGATCCCTCAGCCTGCTAGCACAGATCTTTCATCCAGCTAATACAGACTTTCTAGATTCCACCACTGACATCTGGGCCTTCCCAGTGCAGATTCGTGAAACAGGCCTGCATGAGACATGGTTATGGGCTCTGGGCTTCCAGCTGGATTCATGGGAAGCACTGTTATGTGCTCCAGGTCTTAAGTTGGACTCATGCAAGACGTTATCACAGGATTCAGGCCCTCAGCTGGATTCTTGGTCTATGTTGTGTGAACAGATTTCCTGCACTCTCTTGTATATCATTCTTTGGGTGACTATTATAAATAACCTTATAAAATATGTGTCCTATATTGCATTGTTTCCCCTTGCAAAACAAGCCCCAAACCATCACACACCCCTTGTTTTGAGAACATATAAATCAAGATTTCTAAGTTGGACGATTATACCAAAACATCACCTTTCTAACTACCCACAGCATGGAACTGAGCAAGGGCAATCCCTTTTCCTGGCCTGTTTCTCCCTATCTCCATAGTCCTCTCTGTTCCCTATTCAATTTAGAACTTCCTCATCTCTGGGATATAGCCCTTGTGATTTCTTCCCTCATCTGTAAAAAGAAAAATGATAACTAAAGTGGAGCTGTGTAAAAATGAAGAAAATCAAGTAAGTAAAAAACCCACATATAATTGATATTTCATAGAAACAGACCCAAACCATCTTTTTTCTCTTCACTGATGACAAATTCACTCAACAAATACTAAGTGTTTAGCATTACCCAGATATTGGGTGAAGCACTAGGGATTAAAAGAAATAAATGTGGCATGAAACCTACCCTCAAAACACCTGTATTTCCGTAAAGGGAAGTTAGTTTGTAGCCACATCTGAGCAGGCTGCTCTGTGTTTTTTTCTAACCTGCATTGCTTTCTTTTCCCAAGATTTAGTTATGACAAATTGTGCTGCTATTAACATGGGTGCACATATATTGCTGTGGTATGATGTTTTTAATTCTTCTGGAAAAATACCCAGGAGGGGAATAGCTGGGTTGAATGGGACCTCTAATCAGGAAATTAAAAATTCCAATGAAAGTTGGAAGAACTGCTTGAATGAAACAGAAGGTAGACTCTCAGACCTTGAGGATAGCATTGCAGCTAGTGATTGTGAAAGAAAAGATCTCTTAAAAATGACAAAGGAACAGCAAATAACAACTCAACAGTTGCAAGGTGAGGTGAAGAAAAACAATATAAGGCTGATAGGTGTCAACGAAAGAGCAGGAGACAACATGAATAACTTAAAAAGACTATTTGCAGTAGTAATTGCATTGCTTTCTTGAGGGGCTCCAGAGTAAAGAAGACTTTGAAGCAATATATAAATGATGTTCTAAACCTGGTGTTCTAAACAAGGAGTGAAGGAGTCTCTATAAGTTGTTTCTCAATTCTGTTCATTTTACCAAATTTAACAAGTTCTTATAAACCTTATCTACCATTTTATACTAAAATGGGAAGCTACCAGTTTTATAAGGAAAGATTAGGAACCCAAATTCAATACTTCAGTCCTACTCTACCAACTGCAGAGAAACTTAAATGAAATCTCATCACCAAAGACAGAGGTCAGAATGGAAAAGGAAATTATAAAAGCCTGGAATACTAATTGCACCTCAACCTCTACAGTCAACCAGCCTTGTATGAATTTGAAGAAATCTACATTGTTATGCTGGGTAAAATCAATCTCCCAGACAACCATCATGTGCAGTGAAGCACACAGATGAGTCACATGATGCAATCTTTGTCAAAATCCTAGTGTGCCCTACTCTTCCTCCCCAACTTCTCCATCCCAAGGTTTTCTTCTGCTCACTCCTCACCATAGCCATGATTCTACTCTTCTCCATCCCAAGGTTTTCTTCTGCTCACTCCTCACCATAGCCATGATTCTACTCTTCTCCAAACCTGCTCTGTAATTTTTATCCCTTTACTCTAGGCCTCTGGAGTAAAGACTAGTTTTGTATAGTTGACTCCAATAACAAAACTAAGACTTCTATTTTTGTAAGATTTTCAGAACATAAAGATTAGGTCTTATATTTTATTGTCAAATAATATATTCTTTTTTAAAAAAGAAACAGTGTAGAAGAAGAAAATATACGGCTTCAAGGCCAGAAAGACTGAAATCCAAATACTTGTCCTCTCAATTAGCAACTCAATGACCTTGGACAAAGAACTCAAGCTCTTTAAGAAAACTTTTCCCAAATGTTATATACTTTGTGATGAAAGCAATGAGGAAACTCCATGAAATCACCCAAAGGCCAACACATAGCAGGTGCTCATAAGAAAACTTGTTCCTCATTAGCAAATAAAATATGATTATTGCTTCTATAGCATAATAAGAGTGGTAATGTTTCTACAGCATATGACTAAGCTTCCTACATGGTCTAACAGGTAGAGACCACCAGATAGGTGATCTCACATACACGCATTAATCTTTACAAGAAAATGTTTACTATTTTTAAAATGTTTTCTCAGAGAAGTTCAGTAAGTGCTTTGTGTAAAATAGCCTGTTTGTTTTCCATGATTGCCTGTTATTATTATTATTCTTATTTAATGAAGAAACTAACACACATAAAAGCAGCAACAGTTAATAAGTGGTAGAAATGGTATTTAATCTGATATTGGCTCTTTAGATTATGAGCAAGTGAGCAAACAGAAAGTCAAGAACAAGACACACACACACACACACACACACACACACACAAATAAGGACACATACCAATGGAGACTTTCTCCCATGCTTTGAGATAAATCTAAGGGCAACTCAAGCCAGGAAGTCCCACAATGAGTCACACTGGAACCTTACTGTCTAAGACGTTGTAGACAATCTCACTATGACTGTTAAACTAAGCCTCTGTAGAATTGGCCTAAGGCCTAACAAACCTTCAACACTGAACAAACTTCATAGATCCCAACACCTGAAGTAAGAGGGATACGTACTATTTGCAAATAACTTGTCTCCCTCTCCTCCTCTGTGCTTTTATATTCATTCACATGTATTGTTGGGGGTGGGGCAACTTCCAAATAGAAAGCTCATCTTAACAAATTGTGTTACAGTTCCATCAGAGTTGGTAGCTTAGCACACATTGGTAAGAAGCTCTCATGAAGGGACTGGAAGTTTTGGTATCAAACTGGAATTTCCTTGGAGGAGAGGAGAGGTCTTGTGTGCTGCAGAGTTCTGTGAACCCAGGGCATCTGATAGAGGAGGGAGAACATGGGAAGAAATGATGATGGGGAAGTGAAAACCATCTCTTCTCATTGATGACCACTTATCTCAGCACAAGTTTAACTCAAGCACATCGTCTCATGACACTAATAGGAAATATCAAAATATATACTCAGCTATCTCCACAGTTCCAAAAGAACTTTACCATTGGCATTAACATGGACATTTAGAGTTTCATCCTCTTAGCCTCTCTTCTTTTGCAAAGCATTACCATCTTCATTAAAGAAGTGGTAATTGGAAAGATTATGACCCATGTAAAATTAAAAGGCAGAACAGAGGCATCCACCAGTCACAAAGGAGAAACAAGAATAGAAGAGAATGCTTCATAAGAGTTAAACCAAATTTCAAACCTGAAACCTAAATTGATACGGCAAATGAGTTAAAAGTGAAAGGCACTCACAAGAAAACCAAAAAAGCCAGAATGAACAAAGCTTTATTCAGCAGGCTGACAGTCTCTAACCAGAAGCCAGAGAAAATGTCCACCCTGATCTGCATCTCACCTTCGGTTTAAGTACATTTTAGGTTTCCATAGTAATCATTATTTCATTTTTGAGAATCTTACAAGAATGTCACACAGTTATCACAAAGTTTACTTCTCCCAGAATGTCAGACAGCTTAATTCCAAATGACAATTGCAGTTTAACTTTTAGTCTACTTCTCAATTTGTCTTGTTTGTCTATTCCCATTTTATGACTGCTCTGTTTTGAGTTGATAACTAACCAAGGTGAAAGGGTGAAAAGTGGGAGTCAGCTCAGCTTATGTGAACTTTAAGTGGCTTCTCTTAATATGGAGTTAAAAACAGAAAATGGATTCTCTCTTGCCCTGTCAAAATGAAGGCCCCTCCACTTTCCTTCTGTCTTCACCACATTCCACAGCTTCTTCTGGACTCCAGCAATCATTTGCCCTTTTCCTTCACAAGGATAATCTCTCTTTTCAAAAGAAAAGCTGTTATTCACAGGAGAACTCTGTACTCATCCATCCTTGCACAGAAATGTCAATAAGATACAGTAATTTTGTTATTTGAGAACCCTGGATGGTCCAAGAAGCAAAAAAGCTTTGTGAAAAGGAAATCTACAATTGTACCATTCCAAGATTCTTTAAGGAGATCTAGAGAGAGAGACAGGAGGAGAGGAAGAGAGAAAGAATGAATGGATGAATGGTTGACACCAGGGCTACCTTCCATGACCCCATCACTATCATAGCTCACATGCCCACCACCACCCCCTATATCTAGGCTGGTTCTACATGTCCTGGCCCGGCAAGAGTGTTCCTTTGCCACAGATTTTGATGATTACACAAGGTAGTCGGCACTTCTGTGAGTTCAGTGGAGTAGGACAGAAATCCACCCTGCTAACACACTGTCCCCATCAAGCTCTGGTCCTTCTATGGAAACATCACCCTAAAATGATTTTTATAAAAATGTATGAACTATATGGGAGGAATATTGAGCTGCTGTTCTCACTGAAACATTATTGGAAGTATATTTGCTAGGCTAGCTTCAGGAACTGTACTGGCAGAGCAGGAGAAGGAAATCATGCAGTCAAGTCTTAGAGAGTCACTTTGGCATGGATGGGGATCTGAGCATCGTGGACCTTTGTGGAGATGACAATAGGAAGAGAATAAGAAGAAATGGTAGGCATCACTGCCTAGAATCCAAAGAGAAAAGGGCTCTGTGCACCTTGGAAAGACTATAATTAGCTACAGAAAACCCCCAACAAATGTCTGCTGAATTGATCTGAATCAAGATTCTAAGCAACACCTCAGATGTCTGGTTTTTTGTTTCATTAAGTTGAAGACATCAGAGGTATGAGGACAGATTGTTTTTTTCTGCTTTCTGTTCTATAAGCCCAGGGATGTCACTGAAGTCTGGAAGGCACACATCACAGGACCAGCTGGCTCTCTTACACTGGGTAGGTTTTTCTCAACAAGTCTGTTCCATGCTGGTTTGATGCTTAGGCACTGACACCAGGTCTTGGGAATGTGACTCATAATCAGCAATCTGCTCTTCAGGTAATTCTCTGTTCATCCTGGGAAGGAGTGAGTAGGTAAGTGTGAGGGCTGCCCAGGGAGGAGTATGGGCAGGGTGTGGGCTCCTCCACATGATGGTGGTGATGCTGAGTGTCTGCCATCTGTTCTCAGAGCCCTGAGGTGTGCCAGTATAGGGAGCTGGAGAGCTGTGAGCTCATCACACACTATCTAGCTGAATTGCACCTTCTTTCTCCACTTGCATATTTTATCCTCATGTGCTTTTCTGGACCTGGTGGGGAATATACAAAGGCACTGGACCCTGAGCAGTGGGGACCAGATCCTACTAGGGAGAGTTCCAGAACAAGAAAAGGCTGCAGGGTTTGTTCTCTCTCTCTCTCTCTCTCTCTCTCTCTCTCTCTCTCTCTCTCTCTCAACCAAGCAGACTCATAGAAGTCTTCCCTCCCCCTCCTCCACACCATGACTCCTTCTTTAGCCAAATTCCTTGGTTTTACCTGTGAACTCTGGTTAGTGGACCAACAGCACTGAGATCACCAAAGAGCTTGGTAGAAATATAGAACCTTCCCCAGCCAGACCTGCTGAGTCAGAATGTGTATTTTTCAAGATTCCAAGTGACTCACATGCGTGTTACATTTAAGTAACACAGCTTTAAATGATATCCTGATATAAACAAGGCAGTCAACCTTGTCACAGGATTTCAAGAACACTAGAAACACAAACTAACCCCTCATACCCAAATTATGCTTCTCATTAGTGTCAAAATGTCACACTTAAGAGATTCAGCCTTGCAGCACCTCTTGTTTTGCCTATGCAGTGCCATTTTTATTAAAATTTAAATATTGTCTTAGGGGGAGAACCTATGAGGCCTCTCATTTCTTAGTCAAAAAGTTTTTATCAAGCTCATATTCTGTGCCAGTTATAGTACAGAATGTTAGGCACAGATGCATTAGTTTTTCTGGGAGACAGGAGTGCAAGGTGTTAGTAGAACAGCAAGATTGCTTCTATGGGTAAGAAGTACTCAAGGGACAGAAGAGAAGCAGCTCATAAGACAAACAAGCATGACCCTCCACCCCATGGTGATTTGAATGAACTTGCCTCTCAGATCTCCGCAGCTGCTGAGTTCTTCCATTTGAAATTATCCTTTGTCATTTCAACTTAATGGAAAAACTCAGTGGCATTTGGAAAACAAAATGTCCAGGTGCATATTTATTTTTAGAAGGAAATGGATCACAACACATCCATTCTGCAAAAAGGAAAGGAAGCCATGGTTCTGCATACCAAAACTGTGAGCAATACCCTGTGGTAGAAAGATCAAAGTCTCCAAAGAATAGGGGTTGACCGCAGCTTATTTATTTTCTCCCAGGAAACAACAGAGCACTGGGTGTACTAGAAATACACAGTGAGTACCAATAATAAATACAATGGAAGAAATAACCAAGCCTCTTCTCAGGCTGTCTTATTTGGCTTAGAGTATCTGTTAATGAATAGAATCTATTTCAATTATCCAAATATGTACAGTGCATAATGATTTGTTTGCTTCTGTCTTTTATTTCATAAATAACTTAATGAAATTGTCTTTGAGGTAAGAAAGTAGAATCAGCCTTATCACCTATTCAGTTGTAATTACTGAATCTTAATTCTGTGCTCAGTGCCATTGTAAGTATTTTTCAAGATGGGGAAAATTCTCCATGGGTCAGACACATTCTTACACACCATGCTAGCAGAGTTTTCAACTGCCTTTGACTGGATTACTGTTTTCAAGATGTTTGCACAGCAAACACATTTGCAAAGCAAAGAACATGCACACTTCCTGACCAGTCGAAGAAGCATGTCTTACTCTGGAGAGATGGGCAAACATGCTTATTGCCTGTTACAAAAGATTCAGGTCTCCTACACTCAGTGTTGTTCTGTAACACAATTCATTATGTGTACAGGTGTTCAATGGGCCTCTTTATGTTGCCCTACGGGAACTGGGGCTTGGGGAAGACACACAATCGAACGCTAATACGCTGACTACTGCTTTTGCTGTGAATAATAATGCAGTCTTTTGTCTCAGAGTCAGGAGACTCACGCCTTCTGTCAGCCTCCAAGAAAATACAGGAGGCTGACTCATTAGACTGCAAGTGAGTTTAAAAGCTTAATCCCTTCCCAGGTCTTGCCAGGAACAATATCTCATTTAATCATCGGAAGAGTCTTGGAAATACTATTATTTTTACTACATGCAACTACAGTTGTTAAAACTAAATGATATTGCCATGTCTACAGTGGATGCCAAGACTCAAATTCCATCCCAACAGAAGCTTAATTTCTAGGTAGAGTCCTTTTATACATATTATTTAAAAATGCAAATTTTGCTGAGAAAGATAGTATACTAAGTTAGCATCTATTCTCAACACCATGGTATGCATCCAACATAAAAGATTGGCTAGAAAAGTAGGGTGCTAAAAGGGGGCAGAGGGACAGAGGGAGGAGAGAGAATACCTGTGTTTGCTCTCCTTAATTAATTCCCCAATTCTCCCCATTGAGTGGGGCATTAATTCCCCAATTCTCCCCATTGAGATGAGCAGAGCTTCACTAGTCCACAGACAAGGTTTCCGGGCTGAGTGTGTGGCTGAGAGGGGATTGCACCTACTCTTCTTCGGAGGCAGTTCTGTTCATGGTCATTCTGATGGTGTGTTTCATGTGATACGCGATTATATGTCACTCCATCTTTGGCACTTAAAGAACCAACCCTCAGGTGTTTGTGCAAATGCAGGTTTGTCAGGAAGAGATATGACTGGGTGCTATGACTTCTTATTGAAATAGCTTGATTATTGCAATTTCTCCTCACATTTAGTATAGAAACACTTCTCCACGGGGGAAGTTGCAAAAAGTGGGCTTAAGTACATAGACAGTCACTTCCACTATAAATTTATGGCAGAGGGTAGAAGGTGATGAGACCTCCATTTACTTACTAAATTAATGAACATTTACTATCTAGAAGTGTTTTGCTATGTAGATAAACATGGAATCCACTGATGAATGAAACATAGACCTTTA